>NW_016816406.1:2456-38024 GCF_001698545.2 Rhinopithecus bieti | reverse complement strand
AAAGACTTAAATGTTAGCCCTAAAACCATAAACCCTAGAAGAAAACTAGGCAATACCATTCAGGACATAGGCCTGGGTAAGGACTTCATGACTAAAACACCAAAAGCAATGGCAACAAAAGCCAAAATAGACAAATGGGATCTAATTAAAGAGTTTTTACACAGCAAAAGAAACTACCATCACAGTGAGCAGTCAACCTACAGAATGGGAGAAAATTTTCACAATCTACCCATCTGACAAAGGGCTAATATCCAGAATCTACAAAGAACTTAAATTTACAAGAAAAAAAACAAACAACCCCATCAAAAAGTGGACAAAGGATATGAACAGACACTTCTCAAAAGAAGACATTTACGCAGCCAACAGACACATGAAAAAATGCTCGTCATCACTGGTCATCAGAGAAATGCAAATTGAAACCGCAATGAGATACGATCTCACACCAGTTAGAATGGAAATCATTAAAAACTCAGGAAACAACAGATGCTGGAGAGAATATGGAGAAATAGGAATGCTTTTACACTGTTGGTGGGAATGTAAACTAGTTTAGCCATTGTGGAAGACAGTGTGGTGATTCCTCAAGGATCTAGAGCTAGAAATACCATTTGACCCAGTGATTTCATTACTAGGTATATACCCAAAGGATGATAAACTATGCTACTATAAAGACACATGCACATGTATGTTTATTGTGGCACTATTCACAATAGCAAAGACTTGGAACCAACCCAAATGTCCATCAATGATAGACTGGATTAAGAAAATGTGGCACATATATACCATGGAATACTAGGCAGCCATAAGAAAGGATGTGTTCATGTCCTTTGCAGGGACATGGATGAAGCTGGAAACCATCATTCTGAGCAAACTATCATAAGGACAGAAAACCAAACACCACATGTTCTCACTCGTAGGTGGGAACTGAACAATGAGAATGTTTGGACACAGTGTGGGGAACATCACACACTGGGGCCTGTCGTGGGGGAGGGGGCGGGAGCATTGGGAGAAATACCTAATGTAAATGATGGGTTGATGGGTACAGTGGGCCAGCATGGCACATGTATACCTATGTAATGAGCCTGCACGTTGTGCACATGTACCCTAGAACTTAAAGTATAATAATAGAAAAAAGAGAGAATAATATGATCTATGGAAATAATGTTAACTGTTTTTTCTAGTTGTGTGTCTTTTGCAAATTTGACATTGTTGATATAGAAATATAGCTTCCCAAGCTGTTTATAAGGCAATCGTCACACATTTGTATCTGTCACATTCTGGATGTCTAGGTTTTGTTTGCTTTGGGTTTGATTGCTTTTTGAAGCAGTCAATATGTTATATAGTAACAAATAAAATATAAATAGTTTATCCTCCAGGGAAAGAAAAAGAAATGAGAATGGAAACATTACAATAGATACCACAGAAATACATAAAATCATTTGAGACTACTATGAACACCTCTAAGTACACAAACTAGAAAACCTAGAGGAAACGGATAAATTCGTAGAAAATACAACCCTCCTAGATTAAATCAAGAAGAAATAGAAACCCTAAACAGACCAATAAAAGGAGCAAAACTGAATCTGTAATTTAAAAAAAAAAAAAAAAAGCCAACAAAAAAAGCCTAGGACCAGATGAATTTACAGCTGAATTCTATCACTCATTCAAAGAATTGATGCTAACCCTACTGAAACTATTCAAAAAGTGAAAAACAGGGAATCCTCCCTAAATGAGTCTATGAAGCCAATATCACCCTGATACTCAAACCAGGAAAGAATATAATTTTAAAAAGACCAGTACTACAGACCAATATCCCTGATGAATATAGACATAAAAATCCTTAACAAAATACTAGTTACCTGAATCCAACAGCCAATCAAAAAGATAGTACAATGCTGGGCGCAGTGGCTCATGCCTGTAATCCCAGCACTTTGGGAGGCCGAGGCAGGCGAATCACTTGAGGTCAGGAGTTGGAGACCAGCCTAGCCTACATGGCAAAACCCCATCTCTACTAAAAATACAGTAATTAGCCAGGTGTGGTGGCATGTGCCTGTCGTCCCAGCTACTCGGGAGGCTGAGGCAGGAGAATCGCTTGAACCCGGGAGGTGGAGGTTGTGGTGAGCTGAGATCATGTCACTGCACTCCAGTCTGGGTGACAGAATGAGACTCTGTCTCAAAAAGAAAAAAAAAAAAAAAAAGAAATATATAAAAAGATAATACATCATGATCAAGTGTGTTTCATCCCAGGGATGTAGGGATGGTTTAACATAAGCAAGTCAATAAATGTGAAACGTCACATAATTAGAATTAAAACAAAACCGTACAATCATCTCAATAGATGCAGAAAAAGCATTCAATAAAATTCTGCATTCCTTTATGATAAAAACCCTCAACAAACTAAGCATAGAAAAGACTTAACCTCAAAATAATAAAAGCCACATAGGACAAAGCCACAGCCAACATCATATCGAAGGGGAAAAGCTGAAAGCATTCCTCTTGAGAACTATAACAAGACAAGGATACCCACTTTCATTATTTCTATTCAACACGGTACTAGAAGTCCTAGCCAGAGCAATCAGGCATGAGAAAGAAATAAAAGGCCTCCAAATTGATAATAAGGACGTCAAACTATCACTGTTTGCCACCAATATGACTGTACACCTAGAAAACTCTGAAGACCCCTCTGAAAGACTCCTAGACTTGATAAACAAATTCAGTACTCTTAGATTACAAAATCAATGTACACGATTCAGTAGCACTGCTATACACTAATAACAACCAAGGTGACAGTCAAATCAATAACTCAACCCTTTTACAACCACTGCAAAAATAAATACCTAGGAATATACTTAACCAAGGAGGTGAAAGAGCTCCACAAGGAGAACTACAAAACACTGCTGAAATAAATCACAGATGACACAAATAAATGGAAACACATCCAATGCTCATGGATTGGAATAAACAATATTGTGAAAATGACCATACTGCCCAAAGTCATCCAAGATTCAATGCAATTTCCATCAAAATACCATCATCATGTTTTCACAGAACTAGAAAAAACAATCCTAAAATTCATATGGAACCAAAAAAGAGCTTGGATAGCCAACGCAATCCTAAGCACGAAGAACAAATCTGGAGGCATCACATAATTAGACTTCAAATTTTACTCTAAGTCTATAGTTACCAAAACAGCATGGTACTGGTATAAAAGTAGACACATGAACCAATGGAATAGAAAAAAGAGAACTCAGAAGTAAAGCCTAATGTCCAGGCAAGGTGCCTCACACTTGTAATCCCAACACTTTGGGAGGCCCAGGCGGGCGGATCACTTGAAACCAGGAGTTCCAGACCAGCAGAGCCAAGATGGCGAAACCCCTTCTCTACTAAGAATACAAAAATTAGCTGCATGTGGTGGCCAACACCGGTAATCCCAGCTACTTGGGAGGCTGAGGCAGGAGAATCGCCTGAACCTGGGAGGCGGAGGCAGCAGTGAGCTGAGATTAAGTGTCACTGCACTCCAGCCTGGGCAACACAGCGAGACCCCACCTCAGAAAACAAAAACAGAAAACAAAAGAGGCAGGCAGCAAGGCGCCGGCGGAGCTGGTTTTGTGGGTCCGGTGGGTTTTGCGGAGGCGGCAGGGGGGTGGGGGAAGGAGGTGTTGCAGTGAAGCGGCTCAGTTGCAGTTGAACGGCTCATTGACGAGGCAGACCTCAGCAGTGCGAGCTGGAGCAAACCGGCAGAGCCCAAGCGCTTTCCCCGGAGGTGGGGACAAGTGGGCGAGTAGCCGCCACGACTCGCCTATCATGTCCCTTGGAGACACGCAGCCACCGAGAAACTCGAGGCCCGCCCCGAAGCCAGGTGTCGCAGCGACCGCAGCGCCCTCGAGCGTGAATCAAAATTAAAATCGCGGAGGACCGGGGCCTGTAGTCCCAGCTACTCGGGAGGCTGAGGCAGGAGAATTGCGTGAACCCGGGAGGCGGAGCTTGCAGTGAGCCGAGCTCTTGCCACTGCACTCCAGCCTTGGCGACAGAGCAAGACTCTGTCTCAAGAAAAAAAAAAAAAAAAAATATCGCTGAGGACGAACAGATCAACGCCAGCAAAAACGAGGAGGACGCAGGAAAAATACTCGTTGGTGGCCTGAGCTGGGATACCAGCAAAAAAGATTTAAAAGACTATTTTACTAAATTTGGAGAGGTCATTGACTGCACACAAAAAAATGGATCCCAACACTGGATAGGCAAGAGGGTTTGGGTTTATCCTGTTCAAAGATGCAACCAATGTGCAGAAGGTCCTAGACCAGGAGTACAGGCTGGATGGCCGTGTCATTGACCCTAAAAAGGCCATGGCTATGAATGAGAGGTGACAACGTGCCAGCAGCCCTCGCTCGCTCTCGGCACCTCCTCGGCCTTGGCGTCTGCTCTGGCCGCGCTTGAGGAGCCCTTCAGCCTGCGCTGCACTGTGGGGGCCCCTCGGGGGCTGGCCAAGGCAGGAGCCAGATCCCTCTGCTCAGCAGGAGGTGTGGAGTGAGAGGCGCGGGCGGGAACCCGGGCTGGGCGCGGCAGTCGCAGGCTGGCGCGGGTTCTCTGGTGGGCTTGGGCTCTGCTGCCCAGCATTCGGGGAGGCAGGCAGGCGCCTGCTGGGCTTGATCAGGGGCGAGATCCCTCTGGGCTGCGAGAGTGTCCTGGCAGGATGCCTGCAGAGTCCCATGGCGACTGCCAGTGAGAAGGGAAGCCGGCTCGGCTTCTGGGAGGGTGGGGACTTGGAGAACTTTTCTGTCTAGCTAAAGGTTTGTAAATGCACCAATGGGTGCTCTATGTCTAGGTAATCAAGTGGGGACTTGAAGAACTTTTGTGTCCAGCTAAAGGATTGTAAACACACCAATCAGCACTCTGTGTCTAGCTAAAGGATTGTAAATGCACCAATCAGCACCCTGTCAAAACAGACCAATCAGCTCTCTGTAAAACAGTCCAATCAGCCCTCTGTAAAATGAACCAATCAGCAGGATGTGGCTGGGGCCAGATAAGGGAATAAAAGCAGGGCACCCTCAGCAGCAGCTGCAGCCCGGTAGCGTGTCGTTCCACAGAGTTGGGTGTTAGATCTTTTGCTCTTCCGAATAAATCTTGCTGCTGCTCACCCTTTGGGTCTGCAGCCTTTATGAGCTGTAACACTCCCTGTGAAGGTCTGCAGCTGCACTCCTGAAGCCACCCAGACCCCGAACCCACCAGGAGAGACAAACAATTTCCCACGCGCCAACTTTATGAACTGTAACCCTCACTGCAAAAGGTCTGCAGCTTCACTCCTGAAGCCAGTGAGACTAGGAACCCCACCGGCAGGAACAAACAACTCCAGACACATTTAAACACCTGAAGAAACAAACAACTCCGGACGTGCCACCTTTATGAACTGTAGCCCTCACTGCCAAGGTCTGCAGCTTCACTTCTGAGGCCAGCGAGATCGTGATCCCACCAGGAAGAACAAACAACTCCAGACGCGCCGCCTTTATGAGCTGTAACACTCACCGCGAAGGTCTGCAGCTTCACTCCTGAAGCCCACGAGACTATGAACCCACCTGCAGGAACAAACAACTCCAGACACATCTGCACATCTGAAGGAATGAACAACTGCCGACGCGCCACCTTTCCGAACTGTAACGCTCAGGGCTAAGGTCTGCAGTTTCACTTCTGAGGCCAGCGAGACCACGAACCCTCCGGAAGGAATGAACAACTCCAGACGTGCCGCCTTTAAGAGATGTAACACTCACCGGGAAGGTCTGCAGCTTCACTCCTGAAATCAGCAAGACCACGGACCAACCAGAAGGAAGAAACTCCAGACACACCATCTTTGAGAACTGTAACACTCACCACGAGGGTCTGCGGCTTCATTCTTGAAGTCAGTGATACCAAGAACCCACCAATTCCGGGAACATGACTTCATGGAGGGTCTTAATCCTGAAGCCACTGAGGAAAAGATCAGGGAGTACTTTGGCGAGTTTGGGGAGATTGAAGCCATTGAAACTCCAATGGATCCAAAGTTGAACAAAAGACAAGGTTTTGTGTTTATTACCTTTAAAAAAAAAAAAAAAAAAAAAACCTGTGAAGAAGGTTCTGGAGAAAAAGTTCCATACTATCAGTGGAAGCAAGTGTAAGATCAAGGTGGCCCAGCCCAAAGAAATTTACTGGCAGAAGCGTATGGCTCTGGGGGCTGTGGAAACCACAACCGAGGAAACGAGGCAGCGGAGATGGTGGTGGTGGTGGTGGAGGTGGAGGTCAGGGTAGTACAAACTACAGCAAGAGGCAGCGACATGGTGGCCCTCAGAATACCTACAAGCCATACTGAGGCAGCAGCAGGAGAGCCCAGCCAATCACACACATGCTGTGTTTGGATATGGAGTGAACACAATTATGTACCAAATTTAACTTGACAAACTTTCTATGGCTTGTCCCATGTGCATCTTATTTAAAATTTCCGCCACGGAAATCACTCTCTTGTTTACTATTTCCAGAGCTGTAGTTATTTAGGCAGCGTGTGGTGTCTGAGAGGCCAGAGGGGCATTACCGGCTGATGTTTAGTACCAGGTGGTCCAGAGCAAAATGGCAGTCTTTGCTTCCTGTTGCCGCACGCTGCAGCCTGGACCTGTGGGCCCTGGTTGTAAAGAGTAAATTGTATCTCAGGAAACCGGTGTCACCTTTTCATTTTATATTATTTGTGTCATACATTTCCTGTAATGGAAGGGTTAATTTTACTGTACTTTTTAGTACCTTTGGGGAATCTAATGTAACATATTTTACACGTGTCCTGATTTTGCCACAACCTGGGTATTGAAGCTATCCAAGCATTTAAAATAAAAGGTTAACCCCCCGCCATAAAAAAGAAAGCCAAATACTTAACATCTAACTGACCTTTGTTGAAGCATGCAAAAACATAAACCTATTTAATAAATGGTGCTGAAAAGACTGGCAAGCCACACGTAGAAGAATGAAACTGGATCCCAATCTCTCGCCTTATACAAAAATCAACTCTAGATGGATCAAAGACTTAAATCTAAGAACTGAAACCATAAAATCACAGAAGATTACATTAGAAAACTTTTCTGGACATTAGCCTATGCAAAGAATTTATAACTAATACTCCAAAAGCAAATGCAACAAAAATGAAAATAAATAAATGGGACCTCATGAAACTAAAAAGCTTCTGCACAGCAAAATAAATAATCGAAGTAGACAACCCACAGAATGAGACAAAATATTTGCAAACTATGCATCCAACAAAGGACTAATATCCAGAATCTACTAGGATCTCAAACAAATCAGCAAGAAAAAAAAAATCCCATCAAAAAGTAAGCAAGGGACATACATAGACATTTCTCAAAAGAAGATATACAAACATGAAACAATGCTCAACATTACTAATTATCAGGGAAGTGCAAATTAAAACCACAGTGAGATACCATCTTACTCCTACAATAATGGCTGTTATTAAAAAGTCAAAAAAAAAAAAGATAGATGTTGGCATGGATATGGTGAAAAGCAGATGCTTATTCACTGCTGGTGGGAATGCAAATTAGTACAACCTCCATGGAAAACAGTATGAAGATTCCTTAAAGAACTAAAAGTAGATATATCATTCAATCCAGCAATCCTACTACTGGGTATCTACCCCAAAATAAGTCGTTGTATATGAAGAAGACACTTGCACATGTATGATTATAGTAACAGAATTCACAACTGCAAAGATATGGGACCAATCTAAGTGCCCATTAACCAATGATTGGATAAAGAAAATGTGGTATATATACACCATGGAATACCACTCGCCCATAAAAAGTAATGAAATAATGTCTTTTGCAGTACCTTGGTTAGAGCTGGAGGCCACTCTTCTAAGTAAGTCAGGAGTGGAAAACCGAAAACTGTATGTTCTGACTTACAAGTGGAAGCTAAGCTATGAGTAGGCAAATCCATACAGAGTGATATAATGACTCAGAAGCAGGAGGTGAAAAGGAGGGATTAAAAAACAACATATTGGGTACAATGTACACTACTCAGGTGACTGACAGGTGCATTACAAACAGAATTCACAACTATATAATTCATCCATGTAAGCAAAAACTTCTTGTACCCCAAAAGCTATTGAAATAAAATAAATAAATAAAATAAAATATCTTCCTGTTGCACAGTGCCTTGTAAGAAGTAGGAAATCAAAAATTATTTGTTTGTTTGCATTGGGTTGGATATCAGAGAGCCATATAAAAGAGAAGGTAGTCAAAATTGTGAAGATGAAGTTATGTAAAGCCCATATGTAAATAAAACAGAGATAGAGGGTTAAAAATTACAACAGCTGGGATCAGAAAGAAAGGCACTTAGGAGGTGCCTGTAATTATGATTCTCATAAAATAGCAATTAGAACTATTTCCCAAGCTTCGGTTATTCAAGTATATTACTAATAATTTTTGATAATCAACCAACGTTAACATTTATACTACTTTTCCTTAAAAGTTTTTTTTTTTCAAAAATAAGAATATTTTGACTATCGACTATATGGCAAGTACTATTCTCAGACTCTTGAATACATCCATGTACAGCAAAGCTGTCAGTCCTTTTAGAGACTATATTCTACGGAGAAAAACATATGATATATAAGAAAGATAATAAGTATTAGTCTGGTGTAAAAGTAATTGCGGTTTTTGCCATTACTTTCAATGACAAAACTGCAATTTTGCACTTAATAAGTAAATAGTACAGTATATTAGACTATAATAAATGCTATGGTAAATAAACAGAGGTAAGGGAGATGAAGAATGTAGGGAGAAAGGGTTGGTAACTTTAGAGTTATCTGAGTAAGCATCACTAAGAAGCTCATGTTTGTGCAGAGATGGGAAAGAGGTGAGAGACCAGGTCCTGCAGCTTTGTCAGGTAAGAATCATTCAGGTAAAGGAGATAAGAATCACCAGTACCTTGAGGTGGAAGCACGCCTGACATGGTTGAGAAACAACAGAGAAACCAGCGTCCTGAGTGCAATGAGTAAAGATAAAGGAAGTAGGAGATTAGCTCAAAGTTAAGAGGACCAGAATTACAAAGGTATTTCATTTTTGGGTTGCTTTTATTTTACTCTGAGATACATGAGAAGTTGATGAGAATTTTCAGTAGAGAACCGACATGATTTTATTTAAATTTAATGGCCTCACTCTGATTTGTTTGAAAATAGACTGTAGAGGACAAGGGTGAAGGCTCAGGGACTACTTCAAAAATTATTGCTGTAATCCAGACATGTGAACATGGTGGCCCCTCAGCATGTCTTCTGGTGTGATCATTACTCATCTTGAATTTAACTTTTAAGCTGAGATTCAGCTAGCAGCTATTTCACCTTTTCTGTCTCTTGGAAAAGTGTGTATGTTTTCTGTTTATTCACATATATTTCCATATAAGCTGTGATATAAATGTGTCTCAACACGTCGGGTACTCTATGTCTTGCACAACCTAGAGCAATCTTACTTTACACCCTCATTTTCATGATAACCCACGTCATGGGTTAGGTTTCCTGGCCTGTCCTGTCCTAGATTAGTACAGCTGGATCTTCAGCATCCAGTTACTTACCTTGATTACCATAATTTCTTGACTCATCCACTATATCCTGAGGACCCGGGAGGAATGAATCAAAACAAAACCAAAATTAAAATACTAGGTATTTCTTCCAAACTCCATCCTAAGCCTTAACTACTTAAAACAGTTAACCATACTCATGTTCTCAGCCTGATCTATCTCTTCCTTTTCTTTTATTTTGATTATACATTACATCATTTATTTATTTATGTATTTATGTATTTATTTATTTATTTATTTTTTTTTTTTTGAGACGGAGTCTCGCTCTGTCGCCCAGGCTGGAGTGCAGTGGCCGGATCTCAGCTCACTGCAAGCTCCGCCTCCCGGGTTTACGCCATTCTCCTGCCTCAGCCTCCCGAGTAGCTGGGACTACAGGCGCCCGCCACCTCGCCTGGTTAGTTTTTTTTTTTTTTATTTTTTAGTAGAGACGGGGTTTCACCGTGTTAGCCAGGGTGGTCTCCATCTCCTGACCTCGTGATCCACCCGTCTCGGCCTCCCAAAGTGCTGGGATTACAGGCTTGAGCCACCGCGCCCGGCCTATGTATTTATTTTTAATTGTACTTTAAGTTCTGGAATACATGTGCAGAATGTGCAGTTTTGTTACATAGGTATACATGTGCCATGGTAGTTTGCTGCATCTGTCTATCTCTTCCCTTTCTACATTTTTTTAAATAATGAAAACACAAATCTGCATATTAAACAACAATAGTAAACCTCACAAAAATCTTTACCTTTTCTTAGGTTTTTTTTTTTTAAATTTTAAGATCCCGAATTAACGCTTTAATATCAAAATATCTACTGTAAATATCCACTCCACCCATACCAAATTCATCATCATTTCTGGGGAGAGGGCAAATTGTGATAGGGATTGTGACACACAGGCACATAATTTAGAGGCCAGGGGTTTTTTGATAAGAGTTTTTTTTATTGAAATGAAATGCACATAACATAAAAACAGCCATTTTAAAGTGAATAATTTAGTGACATTGGTACAATTTCTTTTCACATGTTAATCAACATTAGAGGACTGTAAATGCCTCACCAGTAATATAGAAATATCCATTGGAAATAAAAATAGCACCAGTGGGAAAGTATGAAAAAAAAAGACAAATCAGCACATGAGAAAATATATAGTTTCATTCCAATAATACCATTTTACAGTAATTAATTTAAAAAGTCAAAATTATAAAACAGTATATCACAAAACTAATAAAACATGTTTCATATTCCAAAATGTTAATACTTGTTCCAATGAGATTGGTTACTTTTTTATATTCATCATCAGATTTTATGTATTTCTATGTATTTTTGTATTTAAAAAGCAGAAAACTTTCCTATGAGAGCAGTTTCCCTACAACTACATATTATACAAGATTCTATTAGAGACACGGCAGATGTACTCTCTGGGTTATTTAATTGATAAAGAAAAAGTAGGAGTTCCTGCTTTTTAAAGATGATAATCGTAATTATGATCAGATCGATGAAAATAATAAAATTGCTCTGATTGTGGTGAAGATTTTTTCCCATTTCATTTCGTTACTCAGAAATGTATTTCACCCTCAGTTCATATCTGATATACTGCTAGAAGTTGAGGGTCAAATCATGGCAACACACCATGTGCATCAATGGCATTGTTGAGCACAAAAACAACTCTGATGGAGCCAGAAATTAAGACTTGCTTATAGTTTACCCCAGGTAAATGCCAAGTCAATGGCAGAATGAAAATTCAAGCTTGCTGCCAGGTGTGGTGGCTCATGTCTGTAATCCCAGCACTTTGGAAGGCCAAGGTGGGCAGATCACTTGAGCTGAGGAGTTCAAGACCAGCTTGGTCAACATAGCAAAATCCAGTCTCTACAAAAACACACCAAAAATTAGCCTGGCATGGTGGCATGCACCTGCAGTCCTAGCTACTTGGGGGGCTGAGGCAAGAGATGGCTGCAGTGAGCCGAGATTGTGCCACCGCTCTCCAGCCTGGGTGACAAAGTGAGAGCCTATCTCAAAAAAAAAAAAAAAAAAAAAAAAAATTCAAGTTTAGCTGCCCTGATTCCATGTCTAGGAATTTAGTAAGGAAAACAATAACACTGGCCTACCTGTAGGTCAACAAATACAGAAATCACAGCCTCTCCCTTCAATTTCTTGGTTAAGATTACAGTTTGCCAAGCTCTCTAAACATTTTCTGCATTTATTTTGACCTCAGCTGTTACTCTTCTCTGTTCTGTTTTCTGTCCTCCTTACTAGCTCACATATTTCTCTCTCCTCCTCCACCCTTCCCCTTACATTGAAAACTTCTTCTCACAAATACTATATGAAGGCACACTACACAGTTGGTCATAAATGACTGACACATGAATCCATACACAATTTGGAGATGGGTTTTCTTGGGTAGCTGTGGTTCTGATCTGAAATCTGTTAAAATAGAATACAGTGAGGTAATTAGAACAAATGTTAAGGAATACTGTCTACATGGCGCTCAAATAAATTAGTAAGGATATCGGTGAAAAGATTTCTGAAGTGTTTCTATTATTGGAAAAGGAGGCTTAAATCTAAATCGTTGTGAATCTCAAGTGGTTAATTGAATAGTCTCCATTATTAAGGCAGAAAAATAACTTAATTTTTTTCAAGAAATACTACTAGCTGCATAAACTTAAAAAATGTTCCTGACAAAGAAGGAAAATTATTTAATATTCTATAAAAAGTTCTTTATATATCTTTCAGCCTATTACTTAAATGTTTCTTTATCAAATCAAACAACAGTTTAATGAAATTATTACTGGGTATACTTAATGAATAGACCAAGCAGAAGCATTAATGCTGAAAGGGATCTAGAACTGAAAAAAGAATCAGAGATGCCCAGGCCATTTAAAGGCAGCACAAACAACTCTGCATATTTTAATGTATCCTGGAAGGAGAATTACATTACAATACAATGCTTGACAGTTATGGAAATGAACACTGGTAAATGGAAGTATGGTCCTGTTCAATTTGGTCTTCAGTCTCCTGAAGCAGCAGTGTTAACTAGTCAAGCTCAAAGAGCATCACTGAACCTCAGTGCAAAAGCTATGACTTGGCACTCTTCGTCCTGGGTATCTATCTCTCCTTCTTGACCCTGAGGTTGGAAGATTGAGAAAACTTTGCTTTAGAGATGACTAAGGCTAAGATTAACTACTTAGATTCAGACCTCAGGGAGAACTCTGACCAGCATTATTCCTTAAAAAATTTTCCTTGATCTCTAAGTATTTTGGGGGCATAGACACAGCTAGATTAAATAAATGCCACCCAGAAAATCAAAGAGTAGTAACATAAACACATCAAAATGTTAACTTGGGCCTGCTTGTGATTACAGAAAGAGTCCTCTAGCCATACATTTAAAATAGCAAAAGAAAATTCAAGACAAACAAGTGTTATAAAAAAGTAGAAAATACATTTGGCTGATTGTTAATAAATTCACTGTACATAGCCTAGTAGAAGTAAAACAGTTAAGTGATTATACTCAGCGGTTTGTACTGTTCACACTATTGGGTGAACAGACCCGGTGGTGAGAACAGAGGCAAATGAAAAAACACTTCAAATTAATTCTGCAAAGATTTTAAGATACAATGTTAACAACCCTATAAAAAGCAATCTGACATAAAAGAAAACTAATCAACACAAAACAAAAATAGGAAAAGAAACAGAAACAGATACATATAGGAAATTGGAATTATTAGACACAAGCTAAAACAACTATGGTTAGTGTATTCTGAAAGTTAAGATAATACTAAGAATACTGGAAGAAAAAATAGAAGTATAAGTGTTGAAATAATAGATTTGAGAAAGAACCGAACTAAAATTATAAAACTGAAAATGTCACCAAACAAAATAAAAAACTTAATAGAGGCTTTTAACAGTAGATTAGCCACAGATGAGAAAAAATAGATGAACTGGAAGATATATGAAAGGTAATTACATAGATTGGAGCAAAAAGCTAAAAAAGAATGAAAACACAGGAAAAAGCAAAAGAAACATATAGGATGGTGTCAACGGGTCTGTAATGAATGTAACTGAGATTCCAGGAGAAGGGAAAAAAGATGGGTCAAAGCAAAATATGAAGCAAGTATGGTTGAGAATTTTTCAGTAACATGTGTTACCTTCAAACAGATGACCTCTCAAAAACAACAATAAAAAACAGAAAACAGTGGAATAATATATTTGAGTGGCTGAGAGAAAAAACAACCAACCTCTAATCCTATACTTATTGGAAATATCAGCCTTAAGAAAAAATACCTGAAATGTGCAGTTGGAAAGGAAGAAAGAAATAAACAAGTAAAATCAAATATGTGGGCAAACTGAAATGAATACTAACTGCATAAATCTGCTGTGCACCACCATTTCTAATTTTTGTGTTTTGTTTTTTGTTTTTTTTTTTTGTAGAGATGTGGTGTCACCATCTTGGTCAAGCTGGTATCAAACTCCTGACCTCAAGTGATCCGCCCGCCTCGGCCTCCCAGAGTGCTGGGATTATAGGCGTGAATCACTGTGCCCGGCCCAAGGTCTATTTTTGTTTGTTTGTTTTAGACTGAGTCTGGCTCAGTCACCCAGGCTGGAGTACAGTGGTCCCCGGTTGAAGAAATTCTGGCGCCTCAACCTCCGAGTAGCTGGGATAACAGGCGCAGGCCACCACACCTAGCTGGTGAGGCGTAACTTTAGTCCCAGCTACTCTGAAGGCTGAGGTGGGAGAATCGCTTGAACCCAGGAGGCAGAGGTTGCAGTGAGCCAAGATTGCGCCACTGCACTCCAGCCTGGGAGATAAAATAAAAATAAATACATTAATATAATACCATATAAATTGAAGAGGGAGTCAACAGAGTAAAGGAATGCTCTATGATTTTTATATTGGTCAGGAAGAACATAAAAATGTCAGTTGATATTAGTCTTTGATGAGTGAAGTATACATGTGTAATTCCTAGGAAAACTACTAAAAGATTAGTAAAAGAGATGTAAAAGACATGAAAGAGTGCATTACAAATGAAAAGAAAAAAAAAAGAATAAAAAAAAGCGTTAAATAAGTCCAAAAAGGAGGAAAGAAAGG
Organism: Rhinopithecus bieti; assembly: GCF_001698545.2. Lineage (NCBI taxonomy): Eukaryota > Metazoa > Chordata > Mammalia > Primates > Cercopithecidae > Rhinopithecus > Rhinopithecus bieti. Next base: position 23,362 of record NW_016816406.1, on the reverse strand, counting down.
GAAAAAAAGTAACAATTCTACATCTTTACGTGCCTGATAACACAGCTTCAACACATCGATTCAAATGTTTACAGAACTATAAGTAGAATCACAGCGGAAGATTTCAACACAATTCTTTTCATACGGAAAGAGGAAGAAGCACGTAAAAATCAGAGAACTACAAGCACGTGGAGCATGTTCTCTGATCACAGTGGAACTAAGCCTGAAACCTAAAACAAAGAGATAACTAGAAACACGTATGTTTGTAAATTAAGAAATACATTTCTAAATAACTCCTGGGTCAAAGAGCAACTCACAGTGGAAATCAGGAAGTATTTTGAACTGAATGACAATGAAAATACATTAAAATTATAGCCTTTAAATCTACATACTTGAGATAAAGGAAGGCTTAAATTCATGAGTCAAGCACCCAATACAAGAAGTTTGAAATGGAATAGCAAATTTAAAACAAATAAATTAGGTCAGGAGATCGAGACCATCCTGGCTAACACAGTGAAACCCCGTCTCTACTAAAATTACAAAAAATTAGCCAGGCGTGGTGGTGGGAGCCTGTAGTCCCAGCTACTTGGGAGGCTGAGGCAGGAGAATGGCGTGAATCCAGGAGGCAGAGCTGGCAGTGAGCTGAGATCGCCACTGCACTCCAGCCTGGGCAATAGAGCAAGACTCCGTCTCAAAAAAATAAAATAAAATAAAATAAAATAAAAAATAAATTAGATGAAAGGAAGTAATACCGACTAGAATCAAAGTTAATGAAAGAAATAATAAAAAGAGGCAGAGTCAACAAAGTTAAAAGTTACTTTCTTTGAAAAACTAAATCGAACCATACTCCTACTAAGATGAAAAAACACACACAGGTGTGCACACACATACACACGCTAATAAGAACTTAAAAGGGACATACTTCATATTCTGCAGATATTAAAAAGCAAATGAAGGACAACTGCAGTGACAAAGACCAACACATAGTAAGGAATAATGTATAATCGTGCAAATGTGAAATACGTTTAAAATATCTTTTTAAAATGCAAAATGCAAAAATGTGGTTGCTTTTTAACTTAATAATATCGCTCATTAACTATGTACAAGACACTGTGCTAAATTATTTTACTTTTATACCCATCTCACAATTCTAAGAGGAAAGTACTCTTTCTTTCTTTCTTTCTTTTTTTTTTTTTTGAGTTGGAGTCTTACTGGAGTCTCACTCTGTCATCCAGTCTGGAGTGCAATGGTACAATCTCAGCTCACTGCAACCTCCATCTCCCAGGTTCAAGCACTTCTCCTGCCTCAGCCTCCCGAGTAGCTGGGATTTCTGGCAAATGCCACCACACCCGGCTCATTTTTTAGTGGAGATGGGGTTTCACCATGTTGGTCAGGCTGGTCTCAAACTCCTGACCTCAAGTGATCCGCCCACCTGGGCCTCCCAAAGTGCTGGGATTACAGGTGTGAGCCACCGCACCCGGCCAAGAGTAACTTTCTATTCTTGTTTATGGAAAATGAAACTCATAGAGGAAAAGTGACTTATCCCCAATGTCACACAATCAGTGAGTAGGGTAATCATTAACCCAAACTGAGGTCTGGCTTCAAAAACCCATGTTCTTAACCAGGGGGTTACACTGACTGACAGTGACTGCTCCTTGCCTGGACAACTTCACACATGTTGGATGCCTCCCTGGTAAGAAAACCAGAAGAACAGCTATGTTGATGCTGCTAGATGGCCTCGCTCCTTTTCACTCTAAGGTTCTCCTCATCGTTCTCCTTTTGTCGTAGCTCACTCTTTCTCTTTTTCTATATCTTTCTTTCTCTCTTTCTCATATATGGTCAGCAAATCAGGTTCTTAGCTGCTTGACAGAGGTTTTCATAGATGAGGTGGAAACCTCTCTGAGAAAGAGGATGAAGCATTGTCTCTCCAAACACTTACAGGTTAGAAGAGAATGTTGATCCATCCTCCCAGAGCCATGGTACCTCAGTCTGGGGCCGAGAAAGGCCTATCCAAAATGAATTATCAGGTTGGGAAGACACTTGTTTTACTATAAATCCCTGTAACAAAACATATACAAATATATAACAAAGAGAGAGAGAGAGAGACACCATTATCATGGACACTGAGAAAAAGGCAACTGATCGAATCACTTTGGTAAAGAATGCAAGCCTAACCTGACATCAACCTGTCATTGAATGTCTCATAAGGCCTATCTTATTTATTTAAAGTAATTATCATTTAATTTTCCAAAAGAATAGATTTATAATGTGAAGATGGTACTGCCTCCATTCAAGCTATCTGACAAAATCCCAGATGACAGGCCCCCTAGGCAGTTTTCATGGATGATTAGCCACTGTCTTCTCCAATTGAAGAAATAAATTGATGCTACTTTTGTTAAGAAATACTTCTCAGAGTTAGGTAACAACTTAAAAACAGTTTAGTCCAACTGCATATTTTATGAATAAGTAATCTGAGATTCAGCGAAGATATCTGAATTGTTTACAAATCTATAACAATTTATTTTCAATTATAGGCTGGCCTAAAAGTCAGATAGACTTGTAACCCAATACTCTTTCTTTGCCATACATGTAGTTCCATTAACTTTAACATAAATTATTACTACTGGGTAAGACATTACAGAAACAAAAACAAAATGAGAATAGTGAAAGTAGATGTAGAAATTATAGACTGGTTTAGATTTATAATGTAGAGTGTTTCCTATAAACCCCTTCTCGTACCTCATCTAAGCTCTACCCTTCATTCAAGTGCCACTTTTTCTGAAAACTTCTTAGCAACACGGGGATCTCTTTAAACTCCTATAGCATTTATTGCCAATGCCAAATATTTAACTTTTAATAGCTGCTGAGTTCCTTTCTTTTTACTTAAAAGATTATATGTGTCCTGTGATAGCAGGGTTATTTTTTAACCCTCTTTGCCTTTCCCAGTATCTTGCAAAGAGTAAATAATTTCTAAACATATATTATCATTGTTGCCATTTTCTTGATAATTATGATGACAAGGAGGATAATTTTCTACTTTACTCCACCAAATTTAACTATTGAAATACAAACGCACAAAAATGGATAATGGCCTGATTATTGCAGTCATGCATACATGGAGTGTGTTTGAAAGGATTTGTTTTAAGGTGAAACACAGTTTTTTTTTTTTTAATTAGTTAAAATAAATAAATAAAAGAAGTTAAAATAAAATAAAAGTATATATTATGCACTGTATGTGCTTGAGGCATGCTATGAGTATAATTATAGAGATATTAAAAATGACTTTTGGCCGAGTGTGGTGGCTTTCACCTGTAATCCCAACACTTTGGGAGATCAAGATGGGCAGATTGCTTGTGCCCAGGAGTTTGACACGAGCCTAGACAATATGGAGAAACTCCATCTCTATGAAAAATACAAAAAAAAAAAAAAATTAGATGAGCATGGTGGTGTCCCCTCTAGTCCTAACTACTCAGGAGGCTGAGGTGGGAGGATCACTTGAGCCTGGGATGTCGAGGCTTCATGGCACTCCAGCTTGGGCAACAGAGTGAGATTCTGCCTCAAAAAAAAAAAAAAAAAAAAGACTTCATTTTAGGAAAAATTGTCATTACCTGGAATCTCCCTCTATTTTCCTTCTGGATACAGACCACAGATAATTGCAACAGAAGTTTACACTTACCAATTCCTTTGAGCTGTCTATCTTTATGAGATTAGAGCCCACTTGAGAGCATTGTCTTTTACTTCCATCCCAGGAATTTAGTGACAGGCTGAATAGGTAACAGCTCTTCTCATATATAATCCAATTAGGAGGACAAGGGCTGGAAAGAAGCCCTGGAAATAAAAGATTAGTACCATGAGGTTCATAGCACACCAATTCACTCTTTTAGTGTGAACACCATTCATCTTAAGGACACTTATGAAATAACCAATGAGTTGCCATTATTATATTTCATTTTCAATTCAAAAGATATGATTTTACAGATGAGAATACATTCAAATCTTCCTATTCACTTAGAATTTAAAAATGAATTAGCTATAAATAGTATTTTAGGCAGCCAACCATCCTTTTTTTCTTGATTTGTCTTCTATTCCTTCTAATTTAGCTCAAAACTACCTTTCTCCTTAATAACTCCTTAAAATAATTCCACTCACAATCAATCATTGAGGTACACAGCAATTTCATATTGCTACTTAACTGATTTTATGATGTAAGATCTACTTCAGAATGTGACTTTCCAAATGAAAAAAGTATAGATCAGCCATTCATATTACACACTATCTCTCTTATATGTTATTAGCTACTTAACAAAAATAGTGAGGAGGTATGGGTCCAGAGATGAAAAACTAAAGTGAAAACATTAAGTCATAGTCAATTATGATGCAAATAGAAGTAAAGGTCAAGTGTATATAGAATTGTAATTAAGTAAATGAAAGTGTATGATTAAAAAAATTTGATGAGTTTTCAGGAACATGTGTATTAGGTCTACCTCTTTTGTATATTTTTAATATAGCTTCTTTATTCTTGGCAACATTTTCCCTTCTTTCCTTTCTCCCTGTCATGCTTCCTTTCTAATGTCATATTTTCTATTCTAACTGTATCGCATTAAAAATGTCAATTCCGTAAGGGGAGAGAACACTTTTCTTTTATTTGTATCAAATTATATGATCTCCTGTAGATCTAAGCATATAGCCAGTGATAAATTGGTTACTGATTTTAAAAATTAATAAAGTCCAATTTAGAACTGTTCAGCCAAGTGCATACAGTACTTACAATTTCACCTTATTGTATATATGACAGGGATATATTACACTAAGGTAATACTAATATGTGTGCTTGCCTTAAATGTACAATCATTGAATCTAAGCATATTTTCCTTACACCCCTGCCCCAGGCCTCAGCACCAACAATTAACCCTCTTGAATCAAGATTCCATCCTTTAATTATGCCCTTGCCTGTGGTTTTGACAGCTTTGGTAGGAGTCACACTCTCTTCTAAAGTTGATTGTGTGGGTTGACTGTGGTTCTCTTTATTTCTTGATGGAAAGTAGCCATTCTCCAATGAGTTGCTTCCTGAATTGGGTCTCCAAATAGCTTCATATACCAACAACAATAATAGTGACAGAAAAAAAGTCATTCTTCTATGTTTGAAAATGAAAATCCCGAAACCCATATGTTATTGGAATAAAAGAATACATTACTGATTAATGATAAATAGATGATACATTTATGTGGAGAGGTAAAGATGATTGATTGATAGAATACATGAAAAGAAATAAACTTTCATAAAGGAGGTATAGTTAAAAAAAAAGAAAGAAAAAAGAATGTAGAGAAGAAGAAATAGAATGAGGGAGGCAGCAAGAGGCAAATGTCATAGAGTCAACTGGACCCATGGCAGATTTGAAATAGCAACATCTTTCACCTTTCTTCTATTACTTAAAAATGAGAGATCCTTAAGAAACTGCCCAGTACCTATAACATAGAATGCACTTGACTAAGTGCATCTGACTAGTTAAGAAATGTCATGAAGACTCTATGAAGGTGCTTAACAACAGATTGCATGTGATATAAAATCTAAAAAAAAAAAATTCATCCGTTACAAAATATCGACTTAAGACCAAGTGCCTCAGGAAATTTCTGGTCTATTCAAAGGTGTTTATATTAAAGATCAGAAATAAGTTCCCTAAATAATGTGACTCATAAAAACAGCTTAATGTCCATTTAGTGAATTTATTTCATTAGGAAGACAGCACCATACTGGACTTTCTTCTTCAGCTCCATGTGTTTCCTTCCATTAATTTATTATCCTTTGAATTCTATAGCTTTGAAACCAGCCATGCAAGGGAGGTAGGAGAGCAATGTAGTTAAGAGTATGAGTTTTTTAGACAGATCGCCTAAATTTCTTTTTTTTTTTTTTTTTCTTTTTTTTTAGACGGAGTCTCTCTCTGTCGCCCAGGCTGGAGTGCAGTGGCCGGATCTCAGCTCACTGCAAGCTCCGCCTCCCGGGTTTACGCCATTCTCCTGCCTCAGCCTCCCGAGTAGCTGGGACTACAGGCGCCCGCCCCCTCGCCCGGCTAGTTTTTTTTTTTTTTATTTTTTAGTAGAGACGGGGTTTCACCGGGTTAGCCAGGATGGTCTCAATCTCCTGACCTCGTGATCCGCCCGTCTCGGCCTCCCAAAGTGCTGGGATTACAGGCTTGAGCCACCGCGCCCGGCCTAGATCGCCTACATTTCTAATCATGGTCCCACCACTAACTAGTTTATAACCCTGGAAAGGTAAAATAACCTCTCAGTCTCTCACACTCTTTATAAGTGAAATGGGCATTAACAGCTCCAACCCAATACAGACAAAACCAGATTACATACAAATTAAAGTAGATTATGCATGTCAAGCCCTTAAAAGAGTGCCTGGCACATAATAATTGCTTACTAAATTGTCTGTTGTTGTTGTTGTTGTTGATCTTCTCCACCAAATACTCACCCATGGTACCCAGAACCACAGCTATCACCAGTATCACCAGGCATAGGATTCCCAAAATCACAGCAATGAGGCGCCAAGGAGGAGATGCAGCACAAGATCCTGAGGAGCCAGAGGGGACAGAAATGGAATAAAGAAAGAGAATGACGGACGGTGGGGCACTTCAATTCTACAGTTCATCAAAAATCTGGCCTTGCACAGTGGCTCACACCTGTAATCCCAGAAGGGAGACAGAGGTAGGAGGATTGCTTGAGGCCAGAAGCTCACAGGGAGACCCTGTCCCTAACAAAAAAAAAAAAAAAAAAAAAAGAAAGAAAAAATTTAACTAGCTGGGCATGGCGGTGAGCTCCTGTAGTCCCAACTACTCTGGAGGCTGTGGCAGGAGGATTGCTTGAGCCCAGGAATTCCAGAGCAGCACGGGCAACAGAGCGATACCCTGTTAAAAAAACAAAACAAAACACAAAACAACAATAACAAAAAATACTGGCAAATTTTAAAGTGAATTATTAATCACTGCCTAGGTTACCTAGTCATCAAGGATTCGCTGTGTTTTTCTCCCCTGGTGAGAATACCTCTTCTTCAATTATAATTTCAGCACATTGCCTTGATATCTGTATGCTCCTCATTTCAGCTCCACATTGATATCTACAGGTCATGACATTAGTAGGATCCCTGAAATCCCACTGATTCTCAGAGGAAATAGCTTAATGTTGGGAAGAGAGCAATGATTACTAAGGGTAATTTTCCCTTTTCATATGTTTATTGCATGACCCAGGGCAAATTACTCCCTTTGCTGTTTTTTATTCCTCTTTGTGAAACTGGGGTAATAATGTCTCAAAGGATTATTGTGGGAATTAAATGAGCTCACACGCATAAAAGCACCTTGTTTAGAGACTGCTAGCATATTATAGGTGTGTTGTTACAGGATACCGTTTGCCTATACATATGCATAAATATGCACGTGTCTCCCTACCTCTTGCCTCACCCACTTTTTCCACCCTTCCTCAATAGGTTGCCCAAGAAAAGAGTTACATCAGTACTGAGAGGAAAATATTTGTGCAATGTGAATAATCAGAAAGCAGAAGAAAGCAAACTCTGGTGTCAAAACCTACAAATGGTCTCTCTCTCTCTCTCAAAGAAAATAGAGAACTAATTTTGTATTAACATTGCCATAACCAGAATGTATTTCTGCTTTTCACTGAGACTAAACTGTCAGGACATTTCATAGAAGTGTCACATAGAGTAGGCTAAATCGCCCATTCTGTGAATACAGAGGTCCTCCAAAGCCTCTCTTTCTATTTCATTTCGTTTACTTTTTGTTTAAGACTCATGTTCTGCCGATGGGATGTTTTTATCCACCATATATTAATATATTTTCCTTCACTGGTATACCAATAATTGTTTTTTGTTTAAAAACAACTTAATCTCTTACCACAAAAAACCATGTTGTTCATATATATACTTCTTTAAGTTTCCTGGCCTCCATTCCATAATCTAGCCTTTCTATCAAACAAGCAACAAGTCACTCATACAGAAATCCTTTATCTTTGTGTATTATCCCACTTATTACCAATTCTTCACTGATGAAATGTCTATATCGATATAAAATAGAAATTGTATTTTCTGCCATCAGACATAATTTAAATGCTAATAATTGGTCACTGAATAATTTTCATGAAAAAAAGTTTAGGGTGCATTCAAATTATCTTCAGTGACATCTGAAGCCCTTTAAAAGTATATCCATAAAAATGTACACATCACAAGCCTCTCAAATTTTCTCCCCTTATATCTTTTTGTTTTGTTTTGTTGTTTGTTTATTTGTTTGTTTGTTTTTATTTTTTTCAGAGATGGAGTCTTGCTCTGTCACCCAGGCTGGAGTGCAGTGGCATGATCTCGGCTCACTGCAACCTCCACCTCCCAAGTCCACATGATTCTCCCGCCGCAACCTCCCAAGTAGCTGGGACCGCAGGCGTGTGCCACCACGCCAGGCTAATTTTTGTAGTTTTAGTAGAGACGGGGTTTCACCACGTTAGCCAAGCTGGCCTCAAACTCCTGATCTCAGTCAATCCACCCGCCTCGGCCTCCCAAAGTGCTGGGATTATAGGCGTGAGGCACTGTGCCCGGCCTCCCCTTGGATCTTTTCAAATGGGAGAGCTAAAGGCATACATTAGAAAAAATATATATATATACCTTTCTCTGAAACAACAGCTATCCTGGTATTGCTTCGAGAGTCGAAGTGTAATTGAGTATATCCATCTTCATCCAAATTTTCTAAATCAGGATGATATTCCATTGCTCTTGGGAGCCCCTGAATAGACAGCATTTGGGAGCTCTCTTCTTTCTGCTCCTGAGATGACTGCCTGTGGAGGAAAGAGGATCTCTGAGTCAAATCATGTGAGATAGGTACTTACTGGGGTTTAACAAATTAAGCTTAAGTAGTTCAGCCAGATATTCAAGAGCAGGAAATGAAACTATGCTGTGGTAATTTTCCATTTGTACCTTTAGATCCTGTTTCTGAGACTGCTGACTCAGGAAAACTAAAAGGTAGCATAGCAGATAAGTCTTTGTTTCAGACCAAATATAAGAAAAAATGCATAAATTAATGTCTTATGCTGCCTTCATTACTCTCACAACTGAATCTGACATTAATTAATTTAGCCTATGCAAACTATTACAGTTTTGGTGCTCTAAGTTTACCATAACTTTGTTGTAACTTTGTTCATGTATGTATTCATGTAGTTTTTAAATTACAGAAACAGGTACTGAATGCCCACCTTTTCAATTGGTGGGAGCTTAGAATACAAGGAAAAATGATACCTAAGAAGAAACACATTGCCTAATAGAGGAAATATATAGATAGGTAAATGAGGGATGGCATGAGGAGGTGCATTGTTGTAACAACAGACAGAGAGACAGAGAAAACAAATCTCCTTGAGAATTATCAGATATTAATAACACAAAATAACAATTATTTATTGAACGATTACTATGAGCTAGGAACCACATGTTGCACATGTTTTCTTGTTCAATCTCACTTTTCCAAGTCTATATAGTAGGCATTATTATTTCTATTTTCAAATGAAAAAATGAGACAGAAAATTTAGTCTTTTTATCAGGTTTAAGAAGCTAATTTTAAAAATTTAGAGCAAGGAATCAAATCAAAGCTGACTCTTGCTGCAAAACTCATGGTCTTTTCTGTTACGCTACGCTGCCTCTTTCATCATTCCATACACTTATATTGCAAGGAACAACTTATGGAAGGTGTTGGGACTGAAATATTATGCCAGATGTTGGATTTTTTTTCCCTCTCTTCCAGTTTCCATAGTAATGACCAAATCAAAGAAATATAGAAAACACCTAACATTGCTGGAAACTGAAGAGGTGTTCAACTCATTTACCAGACCTTGAAGCCCGTAGAGTGCAGGAGACATCTGTGTGTTGTCAAAGATCAATAAATCTGGATACTAGTTAATGTGGTGAGGACAGGTTTTATTCGGTAATACTATTGCAATAGGAAACAGCTGCACTGTTTCCTGTTGAACTGAACTCAACTTCCCCAAAAGTAAAGCCGATGACATTTTAAAGTGTAGTGTGCTAATGAAAAGATACTGAGTGGTGTTAAGGAATGTTAATGTGACTAGACCCTCTGGATTTGTTAATTGGCCCTTATCCAGAGGGGAGAGAAACTTCGCCTCTCTACATGACAGAAGGACATGGTGATACAGTTGAGGTGAAGCACCCAGCTAAGTTGGTCCTTATGCTCCATATGAAAGAAAGAGCAAGATTTATCTCCCTGAATGTTTGCATTTCAAAGAAACAGCTCCCAAGTCCTTGAAGAAACAGTTCTGTGTGGTAGATTTGCTTCTCAAAGGGCAGAGAAAGAATTTAACGGTAAGATTTCTTTTCTTTTCTTTTTTTTTTTTTAATGAAGTTTCGCTCTTGTTGCCCAGACTGGTGTGCAAATGGCATGATCTTGGCTCACGGCAACCTCCGCTTCCTGGGTTCAAGCAATTCTCCTGCCTCAGCCTCCCGAGTAGCTGGGATTACAGGCATGCACCACCACGTCTGGCTAATTTTGTATTTTTAGCAGAGATGGTATTTCTCCATGTTGGTCAGGCTACTCTTGAACTCCCGACCTCAGGTGATCCTCCCGCCTTGGCCTCCCAAAGTGCTGGGATTACAGGCGTGAGCCACCGCACCTGGTCTAACTGTAAGATTTCTAAAGTAACTGCTCTAAAAGGAATTCGGGAGCCTATCTGTTACCAAGTTTTGACTGGAACAAAAAGTAAATTCTCCTAGCAGCATTGGGCTTCCTTAGCTGGCATTTTAAGTAGAGCTGAGTCATCGTATGGACCTTGCCTTAAGCTGCTAGAAGGCATGCTAGAGTTTGCCAAGTCTCTAGTGCAGAGATTTGGGAGGAGTTGTCATATGATGAGGGTTCTGCAGTTCTCATGGTCTAACACCTATCAAAATGGAAGAGAGCTCAAGGAGAGTACATAAATGAGCTTCCCGCCTTACTTAAGCTGCCACAAAAGTTTTACTAAGTTTTTGTAGATATGTTGCAAAGCGGTAATGTGGATCTTAATCTCAACATTCATCAGTCTTTCAGTTCTATAATGCAGTGCTTGGAAGGCAGCGTATGAGGTTCAGGACACACAGCCCCAAAATATGGATTCTTGGCATTTGAGAAAACAGCAGGATCAGGAAGTTCACTCTCACACCTTTCTGCATCTTTCTGCCCTGAAGCAGATCATAAGACCCTTATTCTAGAAGTATCCTTTCCCAGAGGAAAGAAACATCCTTATCTTTGAAGACACAGAGATGCCAAGAAGAATCTGAACAAATTAGCCTTGCTAAGTTCCCTCCACTTTATTACCATTAGATCATACTCCCCTTGTCCAATGTAGGGGAGAAAAAGTAATATCTTTTCCTTGCCCATCACAAGGTTCATGACTGAGACCCCTACAACAAAAGACAGATGAACAAAACAAAAGCATATAAATGTTTTATGACAAGAGAACCTTCTGAAATGAAGACACAGGGCAAACTGAATATTTCTATGGACAGTTATGCAGAAGTATGATTGGAGAACAAAAGGGTATAATCTAATGGTAATAAGCTGAGTAGAATTTAACAAGGTCTGTTTGTTCAGGTAACTTCTATTAAACAAATTTGGATGCTATTCTCTTGTTAATCTATGTTTTATTATAGGTGCCATGAACCTAGCAATAAGTGAGGAAAAGGAATCTTTCACCTCTGCAAAGGGATACCATGGAATTTCTCAAACAGTGAATAAATTGGCTCCAGGAAGAAGGGTCGGCCTCCTAAATAGAAATAGAGAAATAGAGAACAATAACAAGGGGAGTACCTTGCAGTCAGTAATAAGAAGCTGTCTTTACTATCAAATCAGGCCTCCAACTGGAGTCTTTCCCTATAGGGACTTTAACTGTCTCCCCGTATTTAATCACAATCCTATGAAAACAGTTAACTCTCTAAGTTGTCAAAGAAATTTTCAATAAACATAAACTTTAGTCTAATTCTCATTTTCTCCTTTTTTGTCTCTTTGTCTAAAATAAAGCAATTAAACGTTAATTACACAAATCATTGACAAACTAGAAAAACAATGCCCTTCATATGTCAAGACAGTGGGAGAGATAGTCTGTGTATTCAGAGAAAAATATCCCTCATTAAATGTTAATGCAAGAAACAGGTGGAAGGCCGAGCATGGTGACTCAGGCCTGTAATTCCTGCACTCTGGGAGGCTGAGGTGGGTGGATGACCTGAGGTCAGGAGTTCGAAACCAGCCTGGCAAACATGATGGAACCCCATCCCTACTAAAAATACAAAAAATTAGCTGGGTGTGGTGGCGGGCGCCTGTAATCCCAGCTAGTCAGGAGGCTGAGACAGGAGAATTGCTTGAACCCGGTAGGTGGAGGTTGCAGTGAGCCGACGTCATGCCACTGCACTCCAGCCTGGGTAACAAGAGTGAAACTCCATCTCAAAAAAAAAAAAAAAGAAAAGAAAAAAGAAAGAAAGAAACAGGTAGAAACAAACCAACCTAATAACAACAACAGAAAAAGACAACAAACAAACAACAATTATCTAATTTACATTTTCAGTGAGATTTGTTGAAAACTTGCATTCGTAAAACAAGTGGGTCTTCCAAGAAAAAAGAGCAGTCGGGCTGGGTGCTGCGGCTCACACCTGTAATCCTAATACTTTGAGAGGCTGAGGTGGGTGGATGACCTGAGGTTCGGAGTTTGAGACCAGCCTGAGCAACATGGAGAAACCTGGTCTCTACTAAAAATACAAAATCAGCCAGAAATGGAGGCGCTTGACGGTAATCCTAGCTACTCAGGAGGCTGAGGCAGAAGAATCGCTTGAACCCGGGAGGCAGAGGTTACAGTGAGCCAAGATTGTGCCACTGCACTCCAGCCTGGGCAATGAGAGCAAAAACTCTGTCAATAAAAAAAAAAAAAAAAAAAGAAAGAGGCCTGGCCGGGTGGCTCACGCCTGTAATCCAGCACTTTTGGGAGGCCGAGGCGGGCAGATCCACGAAGTCAGGAGATCGAGACATCCTGGTTTAACACGGTGAAACCCTGTCTTTACTAAAAAATAGCAAAAAATTAGCCGGGCAGGTGGGGGAGCCCTGTAAGTCCCAGCTACTCGGGAGGCTGAGCAGGAGAATGGCCGTGAAGCCGGGAGGCGGAGCTTGCAGTGGAGCAAGATTGTGCCACTGCACTCCCAGCCTGGGGACAGAGCAAGACTGCTGTCTCAATAGAAAACAAAAAAAAAAAAAAAAGAAAGAAAGAAAGAAAGAAAAGGAAAATAAGCAATCTGAGAAGAGTTATTAGAAGTGAAAAACACATTATAATTACAATTAATGGAACCCAGAGGTAGATTGAATATTACATCAATAAAATAGCTGAAAGAACCGAATTCATAATAGCTGAGTGTCACGAATGGAAAACAAAACATTGTATGTTCTCACTTATAAGTGAGAGCTAAACTATGAAAACACAAAGGCATAAGAATGATACAGTGGATTTTGGGGACTTGGAGGGAAGGCGGGAGGCAGGTGAGAGATGAAAGATTACACATCGGGTACAGTGTACACTGCTCAGGTGATGGGTGCGACAAAAATCTAAGACATCACCGCTGAAAAACTTATCCACGTAACCAAACACCACCTGCTCCCCAAAACCTATTGAAATAAAAAATAAAAGAATAGCTGAGTCGGTCTGCTCATTCACTGCTATATGCATTAAATAGTAGTGTTTATTCTCAGAATTAAACCTCAAAAAGTAGCATTCTTTTCAAACAAATATCAATTTTGTACATGTCTAATGTGCCTTTCTTGAAAACTCATACAAATAAATGAAGAGAAATAAGTAAACATGTAAATATATAGAAATAAATGGATACATGAATTAAATAGAAAAGATTATGGCTGGGCACAATGGCTCATGACTGTAATCTCAGCATTTTGGGAGGCCAAGGCAGGTGGATGACTTGAGTCCAGGAGTTCGAGACCAGTCTGGCAACATGGCAAAACTACATCTCTACAAAAAAATACAAAAAAGTAGCCAGCTATGGTGGTATGTGCATGTGGTTCAAAGTATTTGGGAGACTGAGGTGAGACGATTTCTTTGAGCCCCAGAGGCAGAGGTTGCAGTGAGCCAAGATGGTGCTACTGTACTCCAGCCTGGGTAACAGAACAAGACTCTGTCTCAAAAAAATAATAAAAATAACAAAGAACACAAGATTATTAAAACCAAGTTAAGCATTAAACTTAAGAACCACTGCAGAAAAATATGTTAAGTCCTCAGAAGATAGCAACATTTCAAAGTACCTTCCCAATTAAAAAAAAAAAAATCAAACTTCTCTTCCAATTTGAATGCTAAATCAAACCGCGAAGTAGAGGTTGCAGTGAGCTGAGATTATGCAATTAGAGAAAAATTCAATTAAATGAATTTTAGAATTCATTTAATTGAATTTTTCAAGAAACCAAGTTTGGGTACTTTTAAACTTATCATTTACTTGAATTTTGAATTGTCTTTTTTTCGGTGGGATGCAGTCTCACTCTTCTGCCCAGGCTGGAGTGCAGGGGTGCCATCTCGGCTTACCACAACCTCCACCTCCTGGGTTCAAGCGATTCTCCTGCCTCAGCCTCCCGAGTAGCTGGGAAAAGGAGTCCTGGGGTCGAGTGAGATAAACTGGAAGAAGCAGGAACAAGGCAGTTGACCAAGGACACTCAGTCCCAAACTGACCATTTTCATTTTGAATGCAGGAGGTAGTTTCAGGAGACTCTTAAGCAATGGCATGGGGGCAAAATCTACCCTCTAAATAGACTGTTCCTATGTGGGTACAAATGGAGAAACTTTGGAAGGAAAAAGAAAAACATCTCCAAATGTGGGAGTCAAGAAAAAAATGGCATAGGAAGCAAAATTCAGCTGTGTATGTTTATTTGTTTGCTTTAGGTTACCTGCGGGTCACCCTTCTTTATTTTACCCATAGTGCCTTTGTGTTCCATTGCATTCACTTCTGCTACTTTATTGGCCATCCATGTTTCAGTCAAATATGTTAACTTGATTGTTTTTTTTTCCTTCTGTATCCTATAACTCAGCATTATCTTTAGTAGAAAAGCATAGCAGAATGTGATGCAAGACAGGCCAAACAGGAAGGTCTCATCTCTGATGTTGCTTTTTTGATAGGTGGAAATTTTATATACAATTTCATTTAGAAAAAAAGCAATTGAGCTATGAAAATATTGGGAAGCTATTCACCTGACAAATTCCATTCATTTTTAAAAAGAGAGACAACAGGCCGGGCACAGTAATCCTAGCACTTTGGGAGGCCGAGGCTGTGGGCAGATCACCTGAGACCGAGAGTTCGAGACCAGCCTGGCCAACATGGCAAAACCCCATCTCTACTAAAAATACAAAAATTAGCAGGGCGTGGTGGTACAGACCTGTAATCCCAGCTGCTCGGGAGGTTGAGGCATGAATCCTTTGAATCCGGTAGGTGGAGGAGGTTGCAGTGAGGTGAGATCCTGACACTGCACTCCAGCCTGGCACCAGAGTGAGACTCTGTCTAAAAAAAAAAAAAAAAAAAAAAGTTGGCACAGTGGCTCACACCTATAATCCGAGCACTTTGGGAGGTCTAGGTGGGTGGATCACCTGAGGTCAGGAGTTCAAGACCAGCCTGGCCAACATGGTGAAACCCCATCTCTACTGAAAATACAAAAATTAGCCAGGCGTGGTAGCACACCCCTGTGATCCCAGTTACCTGGGAGGCTGAGGTGAGAGAATTGCTTGAACACGGGAGGCAGAGATTGCACCACTGTATTCCAGCCTGGGCAGCAGAGCGAGACCTCACCTCAAAACTAACTAAGGCTAAATAAATAAATAAATAATTTTTTAAAAAAGAAATAACTCAATACAGGTGAATTAAATTACATAAGAAGGAAAAAACTTCAGGTCACTGGCAGAGCTTCGAATTTCAGAGTCTATGTGCTATCCAATAAATGCCGCATGTGGCATTGCTGCTTCTGACTCTGTCACTGATGGACTGTGTGACTTTAGATATACTGTTTAATTTTCTGTGCTTGCTTCTTCACCAGTAATATGATAATGGGTCTTAAATCTCTGTTGGGATCCTTGTATGGCAAATAAAGTAAGTACAGAAAAACTGATAAAAAAAGATTCCCTGTGGTATTTGAGCTGAGCTAAGCCAGCATGAGTTAACCAAAATGATGTAGCAAAATCCGCAGGCGTGAATGAGGTGATGGTGCCATCTGCTGCTTCGTTTTAGGAATTTCAAGGTAAGTTAGAGGAAGTTAATCTATTTTATTCATTTCCAAGTAAAACTGAAAATTTTCTGCAGGCTAGACCTGTCTCATAATAAAAATGGCACTTTCATTCTGCTAACAGGCATCTATGCTTCTTCATTTCTTCATTGCTAAGGAATTATCTTCATTAGGAGTTAACTTCTATGAAGATAACCTGTTAGAGTTCAATAATTACCATGTACATTTATTTTTAATTTTAAATTTCTGCCACCATCAGTTCCCAGAAAGAAGGGAACATTTCTTGTTCAGTACCAATTCCCACTGCCTAGAGTGATGCATTAACAACATTAAATGAATGAATAAGATCATATACCTAGCTTTCTTTCTTTCTTTTTTTTTTTTTTTTTGAGACTGAGTCTCATTCTGTCGCCCAGGCTGGAGTGCAGAGGCTCGATCATGACTCACTGCAAGCTCCGTTTCCTGGGTTCACGCCATTCTCCTGCCTCAGCTTCCCAAGTAGCTGGGACTACAGGCGCCCACTACCACACCCAGCTAATTTTTTGTATTTTTGGTAGAAATGGGGTTTCACCATGTTAGCCAGGATGGTCTCGATCTCCTGACCTCATCATCCACCCGCCTCGGCCTCCCAAAGTGTTGGGATTATAGGCATGAGCCACCATGCCTGACTATAGCTATTTTTAATTTGTTTATTTTATTCCTCTATACCACACTGTAGGCACCACAAGAACAGGTTCTACGTATATTCATTACCGTCATCCCCATTAGCACTAAAGAAAGAAGGTATTCACTAGAGCATTGATAAATAAATGAATTAATTAATGAATAAACCAAAAAATCAGAAAAAGTATTTCTAATCCATATATCTTTGTCAAAATAAATTAAAGGAAAATCAAAATATCTGAAATTGTTATTTTTGTATCTAACTTACTGAAGTATATGTTCAGCCTTTTAAAAACTACATAGTTGGCCAGGCGCAGTGCCTAACACCTCTAATCCCACCACTTTGGGTGGCCCATGTTGGTTGATTGCTTGAGGTCAGGAGTTCGAGACCAGCCTGGCCAACATGGTGAAACTAAAAATACAGAAATTAGCTGACATGCTGGTACATGCCTGTAGACCCAGCTACTCGAGAAGCTGAGGCACAAAAATTGCTGGAACCCAGGAGGCAGAGGTTGCAGTGAACCAAGATCGTGCCACTGCATTCCAGCCTGGGCAACAGAGCAAGACCTTGTCTCACCAAAAAAAAAAAAAAAAAAATTACATAGTGGATATCCTATATCATTTTCAAAATACAGCAAAATAATAAGACAGGCATAAGTAATTATTTTAATTTGTAAAAGGTTTGGCATTTGTTGTAAATAAATAAGACAATGTTGTGTAAGCTTAGCAAAGGCAGACAATTTGATGTTTATGAATATACTGAGATAGATTTCTGCTATCAGTACTATAGGATGCTTTATTGAATTTGAATTATTTATAATATTACTATTGGATTGTATGTTATCTGAGAGTTGAGATACAGATTATCTACCAGCTGTGCTGTTAAAGGAGTAAAAGAACTAGGGAAGATCTGAGACATGTGACTGTTTGCTGGAGTATAACATGGACCATTAAGTTTAACTGTGTTGTCACTGAAGGTCAGTTTAATAATTATGAAAGCCCTCAGATTTCCTTATGGTCCACACACAAGTCAGATGGATGATATTCCTACTTAACTCTGTGTCAATGCTTAGTACTCCTCACTTCTTTTATATATGTATATGAATAACAATGAAAATATATGCATATGTAAAGAATAATAATTAAAAATATGTCCATATATTTTTAATTTGCTTCCAGGAAACGAGTACTCCATCAGTTTTATGGTTTATGGCACCTTTTTACAGGTGTTATCCATCATGGGACGAGGGGGGTCATGGAAAAGTGGAGATTAAGAGGATCTGGGAGATAAACACAGATGCAAAGGAAGTACCTTTGAAGATGTTAATATAAAGATGGAATGTCTTAAATTTGCTAAGTTTACTTGTTACATTTTAAAAATCTGAACAGGCCTGGCACAGTGACTCACACCTGTAATCCTAGCACTTTGGGAGGCTGAGGCGGATGGATCACCTGACGTCAGGAGTTCCAGACCAGCCTGGTCAACATGGTGAAACCCTGTCTCTACTAAAATACAAAAATTAGCCGTGCATGATGGCGGGTGCCTGTAATCCCAGCTACTCGGGAGGCTGAGATGGGAGAATTGCTTGAACCCAGGAGATGGTGGTTGCAGTGAGCCAAGATCACGCCACTGCACTCCATCCAGCCTGGATAGCTGAGTGAGACTCTGTCTCAAAAAAAAAAAAAAAAAAAAAAAATCCAAATAAACAAAAAAACCTTAAACAATAAATTCAGGAAAGTTTATGCATTCTGCTAAGCCAGCATAGCCTAAAGTTTACTGTATGAAACACTCTAAGGTAATTGGATATTTGAAATTATATTCACTTATATACCTTCTAGTCCCATACCAACTCAAGTTTTCTTTCAGAGTCCCAGTGAACCTCAGCAAAATCTCCACATAAAAAAAAAAAAAAAAAAAAAAAAAACCCTGCAGAAATGCTGGACGTCACTTTTTATGGTTAGTGAAAGAAGCGTCAAGTCAGGATATGGTCCACAGCACGCTATTTTAACAACAGCAACAAAGAATCCAAAGTAATGTTCACCAGTGCAATTAAACCTAATTAACAGGTCCTTTAGATCATTTCTTAGATTATGCTCTAAGAACTTAAGAATCGACAATCAAAACCAGAAATATAGGGCCTTTAGAAGATAAAAAAAAATTAAACAAATATATGAAGAGCTAACATTTCTTGGACTCTTAACCAAATTCTAGGCACATTGCGAAGGACTTTATAAACATCATTCCATTAAATCCTCAAATATCTCTGAGGTAGCTATTAGCGGTATTCTTTCAACTGAGAACTTTGAGGCATTAAGAGGGTACATAACTTGCCTTAGACAACAGAAATGTTCAGTAATTAACTGGGATTTGAACTCAGTTCAACTTCAGAGCCCTTGTGCTAAACTATCATATTTATTTCTCATTAAAGAAATGCATGCACGAACAAGAGTTTATTTACATCATGAGTTAGTAAATATCTTCTGAAAAGGGAGCGAAGGAACGTTTTTAGATTTTGCAGTCCACTTTCAGTCTTTGCTGCATGTATCTGTAATAACCCTTTTAAAATGTAAAAATTAGTCTTAGATCACAGCATGCACATAACAGGCTTCAGGCCCAGAGCTGAAGTTTTAGCCCTGATTTAAATGATACGGTTGGGATCAAAAAGCAGTATATGAACTAATAGAAAGAGTTATCCCCAGGATAGATCAGATTATGGCAACTGCCTCTGAATCTAAGGTTTAAGAAAATAATGCACCAGTGTCTATAAAGATTGAAGACAGAAATAGGAAGGGCGAATGGACAATGACTCACAGGCACTGTCGGCTTGGCTAAAGAAGATAGCTCTGTCATCAACTTTAAAATAGAAACTACCAGACACAAAGTCAAGAATCCATCTTTCAGGCCGGGCGCGGTGGCTCAAGCCTGTAATCTCAGCACTTTGGGAGGCCGAGGCAGGCGGATCAGGAGGTCAGGAGATCGAGAACCATCCTGGCTAACACGGTGAAACCCCGTCTCTACTAAATATACATGATCATACGTGTTGCATGATCGAACGTGTTTGGTACATTCTCAGCTCCTGCCCAGGTGCCTCCCAAGCATCAGGTGTTGTGGCTCCCCACGCCCTTCCCATCTGTGTGGAGCATGACCACCACCTTCCTACCGTGTGTTTGTCCTACCACAGCTGCTATGTCTAACGCACGCTTTGCTTTCCAGCTACTTTCCTATAATCAAAGCCCTTGAACGACTTTGCATTTCAGAGACGACAGGGTATTAGTTTTTCATGATTGCTCTGAGGATTTCCAAAAGCAAATGCAACTTACAGGATGCAAGATATTGGAGACAGTAATTATAGATGACTTTTCTCAGTCTTTTGATTGTGGTAAAGTTACACAGCACTCTATTTTTAAGTGTATTAAGTGTGTTCACACTGTCGTGCCGCGATCACCGCCATCCACCTCCAGAACTTCCTGGTCTCCCCACACTTGAAAGTCGGTCTACCAAACACTAGTTCTCCTTCTGCCCCAGCTCTGGTAAGCACTACAGGTTGCTTACAAAATTGGCTTTTTCAGTAAGAGAAGGGGCAAGAAAAAGAACTCTAAAGACTGTCTTGAGATTTGAGGAAGTGTTTTAGGTTTTGCTGTCTGGTTCCCAGTGTAAAGGAACTATTGAAGACATGGGAAGGCGAAGGTCTGTGATCTCAGGAAGTGCTGGGCTGGGCAGCTTTCCCGCTGTGACGGGGGCACTTGCCCTCAAACCGGCCTGAGATAATCACGTGAGGATGGTGCTGCATTGTGACAGCTCTGAACTTGGTCTCCTTGAACGTTGCCAAGTACATAAGCTTTGGCGGTTACCGTCTAGTGTCTGCGGGAGACCTAGAATCTGAACATTGTTGACTTTAGGACACACTGATTTTATAACACTCTACCTGTTCTCACCAATAGGAAATAGGCGGTGTCCTTTTTTTTTTTTTTTTTTTTTTTTTT
>NW_016816406.1:0-2289 GCF_001698545.2 Rhinopithecus bieti | reverse complement strand
TTTTTTTTTTTTTTTTTTTTTTGCCTTAATATTCTGTGTTGCCATAGCAGTAGTTGCAGTGGACGCTGTTTCTTGTTCATGGACATCACCAAACACAAGCTCCTGGAAACCGTGTGAAAAATGAAGGGGAAAGTGCTTTTCTGCAAAGGGCTTTTTTGAACATCTTGTTTTTTTTCTGGAACATCTGTTTTGGTGTAAAACGTTTTCATATTTAGGGGTTTGTAACGTGTTTTATACTGATTAGCTTTGAACCCCATGTTTTTGCATGTCATGGGGCTGCTTTATCCTGTTATTCTATGATATAGCAGGTTTGCAAAACTATTGGTTATTTCACTTTAAAAGCCAAAGTAGCTTACAGATTGAGTGTGATTCTTGTAAGAATTTAGTTGTAAAATTGATTTGTGTTCAATAAGCTTACTGGAATGACTAGATCCATGGACAAAAAGATAACAACATGTCAAGTCTGTGGGCCAGGAAGGACTTCCAAATAACACAAGTGATACACAGTAATTTCTTAACAAAAGATTAGATTTGGTACATAACTGTTTAAAACCTCCATATTTTCTATTATAGCCATTCCACAGTGCCCATGGGGGTGGGCTGCAGGACTGCCTATGGAATCCAAGGTCTGTGGGCGTTGAGGTCCCTGCTATAAAATGGCATCGTGTTTGCATATGACATATGCACATCCTCCTGCAGACAGTCATGTCAGTATTGCTCGTAACAGCTGTACCATGGACATGCCATGCGAGTAGTTGTTTAATGAATAATAAAGTCTGAATGCCTAGAACAAACACATTAAAAAACAAATCTTGATCTATGTTTGGTTGAGTCCACAGGCCTGGAACCCCGGGAGAGAGTACAAACTCTAGAAGCAAAACAAAGAAATTGAGGTGAGCAGTGGCGGGTGTGGGATCACACTGAATCTCATGTGTTTTGTTGTCTGTGTCACTGTGTCCCATGTAAACGGGAATCATTTGTAGCTTAAGGTAAAATAGGTAACAGGAAACACTACAGAATGAGCATGAAGGCGCGCCCCTCATTACCCTGTGTTACAGCCAAGCGTCTGCCTCCTGGGGAAAGATCTGTTCTGTGGGGAGACTAGACGTTGATGATTTCCAGATGTGTGAAGGGAAATGCCCTCCGAGAAGTGTGGCTTTGGCCGGAGCACATCAGATGAGAGTTAGCATGGCATGGAGTTTCCACAGTGCCCCTCAGGCCTGTTGCTTCTCTCCTCTCCCCACCCCTGGCCCTGACTCTTACCAAGGGAGGAAAGTTCAGCTCCAGCTGAGCCCCGCACAGGGCTGTGGGTCTCTAGGGCAGGTGCCACCTTTGCCTGAACAGGCTGTGTCAGAGGAGGGTCTGGCCGTACTTGAGCTGTGAGAGATGCTCTCAGAGATCCAGCATCCTACAAACCCAAAACCCAGGTGCTGAAGGTTCCTCTTCTTCCACCGTCCTGCGGGGAAAGGGGTCTTATCCTGCTTCCCCTCAACCCAAGCTGCCTTCTTGTCTGTTGTGTACACCTAGGTTTTCAGAGCAGTTACTGTTAATCATCTAGCAGACAAACAACCATAAGGTGACAGCCTGGGAGTGTAGACGGGGCTGGAAGGTAGTTCTCTGAATAACAGTGTTCAGTATCCTGTTTTGCCGTCATTTGACCCAAGGCCCCAAGATAATTGAAATATTGTCAGCAAAACACCGATTTTGTATCTGAGTTTTTTTTTTTTTTTTTTTTTTCTTTTAAGTTATGGGTGCAAACTTCTAACCAGGGACCTGACAATAGAGAAGGATTTATTTGCAAAGTGAATGTCAGGGATGGTTAGCATTTGCCAACTGTGACTAGCAGGGACCCAGGCTGCTTCCCTTCTGCCGCCCGACTCCTGACCCTCCAGCTCCTGCCCCTGTTCCCACCAGCAGGAAGAGGAGCGGGAAGGTGCCTTTTCCCCTTTAAGGGGATGAGATGAGAGTTGTACCTGCCATTTCGCTAGTCCCTGGGGTGATTCTCCAGCATGGGTGGGAGTTGGGTTTGGAGGCCTGAGCCCCGTGAAGCTGGGGTTGCTGTTCCCTGAGCAGCAAGAACCTGGGCTCTGGGAAGTGGGGTCAGTGGGTAGTCTTTGCTGCATCCGCAGGAGGGGCCTCTCGTCCCATTTGACATCTTCACTGCAAAAGTGGGTGTGGGCTTCAGGGTCCACTGACAAATAGAACGTTACTTTTTTTTGTTTTTGAAGCACATAGAACCCTAATTCCTTTGGCTTTTACTAAAGTGGCATTTTGTAATTCCACATGATT
>NW_016816405.1:0-919 GCF_001698545.2 Rhinopithecus bieti | reverse complement strand
TTTGGTGACAAAGGAAATATCCTCAGATAAAAACTAGAAAGAAGCTTTCTGTGAAACTGCTTTTGGATGTGTGAATTCATCTCACCAAGGTACACTGCTCTTTTCTTTGAGCTGTTTGATAACACTGTTTTAGTGGAATTTGCAAAGGGATATATGGGAACGCATTGACGCCTATGGTGAGAAAGGAAATATCCTCAGATAAAACTATAGAGAAACTTTTGAGAAACTGATTTGTGATATGTTTTCATCTCACAGATTACACTATTTTTTTCATTGAGCAGTTTGATAACACTCTTTTCACGCAATCTTCAATGGGACATTTCAGAGCACATTGAAGGTTATAGTGACAAAGGAATTATCATCACACAAAAACTAGAAATAATTTTTCTAAGAAACTGCTTTGTGAATTGTGAATTCATCTGACAGACTTACACGACTCTTTTCATTGAGGAGTTTGGTTGCACTGTTTTTGGGGAATCTAAGAAGGGATAGTTTGGATAACATTGAAGTCTATGGTGACAAAGAAATTATCTTGAGGTAAAAACTAGGAAGAAGCTTTATGAGAAACTTCTTTGTGATGTATGAATTCACCTCACTTGGTTACACCTTTCTATTCATGGCGCAGTTTGCTAACACTGTTTTCCTGGAATCTTCAAAGGGATATTTGGGAGTGTATTGAAGCCTATGGTGAGAAAGGAAATATCGACAGATAAAAACAAGAAAGAAGTTTTCAGAGAAACTGGTTTATGGTGTGTTAATTCATCTCACGGAGTTACACGATTCCATTCATGAATCAGTTTGGTAGCACTGTTTTTCGGGAATCTGAGAAGGGATATTTTGGATCACATTGAAGCCTATCTTGACAACGGAAATATCCTCAGGAGAAAACTAGAAAGAAGCTTTCTGAGACACTGCTGTG
>NW_016816404.1:0-918 GCF_001698545.2 Rhinopithecus bieti | reverse complement strand
TCACATGTACCCTAGAACTTAAAGTATAATAAAAAAATAAAAAATAAAAAAAAAATAAAAAAAAAAACATTCCTCAGCAAATACAAAAGAACTGAAATCATAACAACCACTCTCAAACTAGGGCACAATAAAATTAGAAAACAAGACTAAGAAAATCACTCAAAATCATATAATTACATGCATACTGAGCAACCTGCTCCTGAATGACTTTTGGGTAAATAATGGAATTAAGTCATAAATCAATAAATTCTTTGAAACTAATGAGAACAAGATACAACATACTAGAATCTCTGGGACACAAATAAGGTAGGGTTAAGAGGGAAATTTATAGCACTAAATGCTCAGATCAAAAATCTAGAAAGGTCTCAGACTAACAACGTAACAGCAAAAATTCAAAAACTGGACAAGCAAGAGGAAATCAACCCCAAAGCTAGCAGAATACAAGAAATAAGCAAAATCAGACTTGAACTGAAGGAAGTTAAAACACACACACACAAAACACACAAAAGATCAATGAGTCCAGGAGTTGTTTCTTTGAAATAATTATTAAGATAAATAAGCCACTAGATAGACTAATAAAGAAATGAGAGGGGAGATTCAAAGAAACACAATTAGAAATACCAAAGGGATGTCACCATTGACCCCACAGAAATACAAAAAAAAAAAAAAAAAGATCAGAGACTACTGTGAACTCCTTTATACACACAAACTAGAAAAAATAGAAGAAATTGATAAACTAGACACATACTTCCTTCCAGGAAGACTGAAACAGGAAGAAATTGAATCCCTGAACAAACTAATAATGAGTTCAGAAACTGAATCAGTAATTAAAAACCCTAACAAAACAGCCCAGAATCATATGGATTCATAGCCAAATTCTACCAGATATATAAAGAAAACTATACAATTTATAAAACT
>NW_016816403.1:0-1357 GCF_001698545.2 Rhinopithecus bieti | reverse complement strand
AGTGCACCATCTTGCCTCCATTCATCCAAACAAATTGTAGTAAGGAAAAATTTAAATATGGTATGAATACATACCAAGGTACCTTACTAAAAATTCGATTTCTACCCATTATCCCTAAGGCAGCTGCCTGAGCAAAGTATTTACCCAATTTGAATCTCAATTTTCTTATTTTTAAAATGAGTAATAAAACTACATTATTAACTGATTATAGTTTTAAAAGATGAGATGGTTACACAGGAATAGAAAACCAAATACTACATGTTCTCACTCATAAGTGGGAGTTGAATAATGAGAACACATGGACACAGGGAAGGGAACATCACACACAGACGCCTGTTGCGGGGTGGGGGGCTAGGGGAGGGAAAGCAAGAAAAAAAATGAATAAAATAAAAAGATGCAAAAAAATGAGATGATAAGTGGACTCCTTCCTATGAGCCAGACAATGAGAACGCTCTGGCTACATTCTTCTTCACTTTACAAGAATGTTAAGAAGCTGGTTGTCTTATCACCTTGTTACAGAGGTGAGAACTGAAGCTCAAAATACTGAATGGCTTGTCACACTTGTAATCTATGTGTGTGGTCTTCAGTAATTCAGTGCTGGTTCTTATTCATACATAGTCTCCTTCCTACTCCCGCCCTCTGCTTTGGGGGATCTTTTCCTACGCTCATTGCCCTTTGTGAGTGAAGTCAAATCAGAAAATCTCTCTGAGCCTCCTATTTTTGTATCTTTAGATTCAGGGCGATGAAGATAATGGCTAAATCACTTGTTCCGGGGGAGGCAAAAATGTAAGTTGTTTGACTCCCACCCTAAGAATAATTTGAGAGGGGTTTGGCTGTTTGTTTGGGATGGTTGGTTATGGGTGTCAGTATTTCTAGAGATGAGTAGGTTATATTGAGAGTATCTTGATTCTAAGATACCCCTTTCTGCCTAGACACAGGTGAATAGAATGGGTGGCCGTTCAGACTGAGCATGTAGACTTGTCTGGAGGCCCTAAATTAAGGGAAACTAAGAGGAAAGCAAAAGCTAAATAACTTTCTAGGTAATATGAACAATATGAAGTGGTAATATGTGTTGGACAAAAAACATCTTAAAAGGGAGAAAATGGGTTTTATTCTTCTCAATGGACTGACTCTAGCAGGTCTCTTTGCAACACACACACACACGCATACACACATGATTTTAGAATTTTTACCTCTTTGAAAATTGATTGTGTTTCTGGATTAATAACAACAATAGTAATAATAGTTAACATTTATTGAATATTTCTTAGTGCATTGTGGTAATAAGTGCCTTACATGCATTTGTTCATTTAATTCTCACAATAAATAATAATTACATTATAATAATTATGAATAA
>NW_016816402.1:0-1352 GCF_001698545.2 Rhinopithecus bieti | reverse complement strand
TCTTTCTGAGAAACTCCTTTGTAATGTGTGAATTCATCTCAAAGAATTTCAACATTCTTTACTTTCTTTCTTTTTTATTTGACACGTAGTCTCGCTCTGTCACACAGGCTGGAGGGCAGTGGCATGATCTCCACTCACTGTCAGCTGTACCACCTCCCAGGTTAACACCCTTCTCCTGCCTCGACCTCCCTAGAAGTTCAGACTACAGGAGCCCACCACCACGCCTGGCTATTTTTTTCTTTTTTGTATTTTCTGTAGAGACAGTATTTCACCGTGTTTGCCAGGATGTTCTTGATCTCCTGACCTCTTGATTCACCCGCCTCAGACTCCCAAAGTGCTGGGACTACAGGTGTGAGCCACCTTACCCGGCCACACTATTCTTTTCATTGAGCAGTTTGATAGCAGTGTTTTTGTGGAATCTGCAATAGGATATTTGGGAGTGCATTGAAGCCTATGGTGACAAAGGAAACAACCTCCGAAAAAAAACAAAAGAAGCTTTCTGAGAAACTGATTTGTGATGTGTGTGTTCACTTCACAGAGCTACCTTGTTCTTTTCATTGAGCAGTTTGCCAATACTGTTTTCTTGGAATCTGCAATGGGATAGTTCAAAGTGCATTGAAGCTTATGGTGACAAAGGAAATATCCACAGACAAAAACTAGATAGAAGCTTTCTGAGAAACTGATTCATGATTTGTGAATTCATCTCACAGACTTACATGATTCCTTTCATGGAGCAGTATGGGAGCACTGTTTTGGTGAATCTGAGAGGGGATATTTTGGATCATATTGAAGCCTACAGTGAAACAGGAAATATCCTCAGACAACAACTAGAAAGGAGCTTTCTGAGAAACTGCTTCATGATTTGGGAATTCATCTCACAGTGTTACATGATTATTTTCATGGAGCAGCTTGGTAGCACTGTTTTGGGGAATCTGAGAAGGGATAGGTTGGATCGCATTGAAGTCCATGGTGACAAAGGAAATATCCTCAGATAAAAGCGAGAAGGAAGCTTTTGAGAGTGATCTCTTCTCTGTGTGAATTCATCTCAAAGAGATACACCTTTCTTTTCATGCAGCAGTTTGCTAACACACTTTTGTGGTATCTGCAAAGTGATATTTGGAAGCAAATTGATGCCTATGGTGGAAAAGGAAGTATCCTGATAAAACTAGAAAGAAGCCTGCTGAGAAATTGCTATGTCATATGTGAATTCATCTCACAGAGTTACACCGTTCTTTTCATTGAGCAGTTTTATAACACTGTTTTCATGGAATTTGCAGTAGGATATTTGGCAGCACATTGAAGCTTATGGTGACAAAGGAAATATACTCAGATAAAAACCAAATTATGCTTTC
>NW_016816401.1:0-448 GCF_001698545.2 Rhinopithecus bieti | reverse complement strand
TTGCCTCCCCAGAGCCCGGCGCGGGGCGTGAGCTGGTGGGCATCGTTGGGGGCTGCAACGTCTCGGCCAGGAGGTACCCCTGGCAGGTCAGCCTGAGGTTCTACAGCATGAAGAAGGGTCTGTGGAAGCACATCTGCGGGGCTCCCTCATCCACCCAGAGTGGGTGCTGACCGCCGCCCGCTGCCTTGGGCCGTGAGTGGAGCCTGCCGTCCCCTCGGCGGGTGGGAGTGGGGTGGGGACGGGCAGGTGTCCTGTGTGCCGGGGCCCCTCCCGGGATTCAGGGAAAGCCCCGGTCCTGAGCATCCAGCCTTACTCTGAGAGATGCCCGTTCCTCTCTCCAGGGAGGAGTTGGAGGCCTGTGAGTTTAGGGTGCAGGTCGGGCAGCTGAGGCTCTATGAGGATGACCAGCCGACGAAGGTGGTTGAGATCGTCCGTCACCCCTGTACAA
>NW_016816400.1:0-448 GCF_001698545.2 Rhinopithecus bieti | reverse complement strand
AAACTCTTTTGTGATGTGTGAATTCATCTCACAGAGTTACACTTTTCTTTTCATTCAGCAATTTGCTAACACAGTTTTCTTGGAATCGGCAATGGTATAATTCGAAGGCCATTGAAGCCTACTGTGAAAACTAAATATCCTCAGATAAAAATTAGAAGGAAGCTTTCTGAGAAACTGAATTGTGATGTCTAAATTCATGTCACAGATTTACACTGTACTTTTCGTTGAGCTGTTTGATAGCACTGTTTTCGTGGATTCTGCAAGGGGATATTTGGGAGAGCATTGAGGCCTATGGTGAAAACTAAATATCCTCAGATAAAACTAGAAAGAAACTTTCTGAGAAACTGCTTTGTGATGTGTGAATTCATCTCACAGAGTTATACTGTTCCTTTCATTGAGCAGTTTTCTAACATTGTTTTCGTGTAATCTGCAAAGTGATATTTGGGAG
>NW_016816399.1:0-3344 GCF_001698545.2 Rhinopithecus bieti | reverse complement strand
CACTGTCTTCCACAATAGTTGAACTAATTTACACTCCCACCAACAGTGTCAGAGTGTTCCCATTTCTGCACATCTTCTCCAGCATCTGTTGTTTCGTGACTTTTTAATGACTGCCATTCTAACTGGCAGGAGATGGTATCTCATTGTGGTTTTGACTTGCGTTTCTCTAATGACCAGTGATGATGAGCTTTTTTTCATATGTTTGTGGGCCACATACATGTCTTCTTATGAAAAGTGTCTGTTCATATCCTTTGCCCACTTTTTGATGGGGTTGTTTCTTTCTTGTAAATTTGTTTAAGCCCCTTGTAGATTCTGGATAGATTGCAAAAATTTTCTCCCATTCTGTAGGTTGCCTGTTCACTCTGATGTTAGTTTATTTTGGTGCACAGAAGCTCTTTAGTTTAATTAGACTCCATTTGTCAATTTTGGCTTTTGTTGCCATTGCTTTTGGTGTTTTAGTCATGAAGTCTTTGCCCATGCCTATGTCCTGAATGGTATGGTATTGCCTAGGTTCTCTTCTTGGGTTTTTATGGTTTTAGGTCTTACATTTAAATCTTGAATCCATCTAGAGTTAATTTTTGTATAAGGTATAAGGAAGGGGTACAGTTTCAGTTTTCTGCATATGGCTAGCCAGTTTTTCCAACACCATTTATTAAACAGGGAATCATTGCCCCATTGCTTGTTTTTGTCAGGTTTGTCAAAGATCAGATGGTTGTAGATGTGTGGTGTTATTTCTGAGGCCTCTGTTCTGTGCCATTGGTCTACATATCTCTTTTGGTACCAGTACCATGCTGTTTTGGTTACTGTAGCCTTGTAGTATAGTTTGAACTCGGGTAGCATGATGCCTCCAGCTTTGTTCTTTTTTTAATTTAAAAAAAAAATTTTTTTTTTTTTGAGACGTAGTCTTGCTCTGTCACCCAGGCTGGAGTGCAGTGGCATGATCTCAGCTCACTGCAAGCTCCGCCTCCTGGGTTCATGCCATTCTCTTGCCTCAGCCTCCCGAATAGCTGGGACTATAGGCGCCTGCCACCATGCCCAGCTAATTTTTTGTATTTTTAGTAGAGACGGGGTTTCACTGTGTTAGCTAGGATGGTCTCGATCTCCTGACCTCATGATCCGCCCATCTTGGCCTCCCAAAGTGCTGGGATTACAGGCGTGAGCCACCGTGCCCTGCCCAGCTTTGCTCCTTTTGCTTAGGATTGTCTTGACTATATGGGCTCTCTTTTGGTTCCATATGAAATTGAAAGTAGTGTTTTTTCTAACTCTGTGAAGAAAGCCAGTGGTAGCTTGATGGGAATAGCGTTGAATCTGTAAATTACTTTGGGCAGTATAGCCATTTTCACGATATTGATTCTTTCTGTTCATGAGCATGGAATGTTTTTCCATCTGTTTATGTCCTCTCTTATTTCCTTGAGCAGTGGTTTGTAGTTCTCCTTGAAGAGGTCCTTCACATCCCTTGTAAGTTATATTCCTAGGTATTTTATTCTCTTTGCAGCAATTGTGTATGGGAGTTTGCTCATGATTTGGCTCTCTGTTTGTCTATTATTGGTGTATGGGAATACTTGTGATTTTTGCACATTGATTTTATATCCAGAGACTTTGCTGAAGTTGCTTATCAGCCTAAGGAGTTTTGGGACTGAGACGATGGGGTTTTTTAAATATACAGTCATGTCATCTGCAAACAGAGATAATTGACTTCCTCTCTTCCTATTTGAACACCCTTTATTTCTTTCTCTTGCCTGATTGCCCTGGCCAGAACTTCCAATACTATGTTGAATAGGAGGGGTGAGAGGGGATCCTTGTCTTGTGCTAGTTTTCAATGGGAATGCTTCCAGCTTTTGCCTATTTGGTAAGATATTGGCTGTGAGTTTTTCATAAATAGCTTTTATTATTTTGAGATATGTTCCGTCAATACCTAGTCTATTGAGTGTTTTTAGCATGAAGGGGTGTTTAATTTTATCGAAGGCCTTTTCTGCATCTATTGAGATAATCGTGTGGTTTTTGTCATTGGTTTTGTTTATGTGATGCATTACATTTATTGATTTGCATATGATGAACCAGCCTTGCATCCCAGGGATGAAGCCGAGTGGATCATGGTGAATAAGCTTTTTATATGCTGCTGGATTCAGTTTGCCAGTATTTTATTGAGGATTTTCACATTGATATTCATCAGGGATATTGGCCTGAAATTTTCTTTTTTTGTTGTGTCTCTTCCAGGTTTTGGTATCAGGATGATGCTGGCCTCATAAAATGAGTTAGGAGGAGTTCCTCTTTTTCTGCTGTTTGGAATAGTTTCAGAAGGAATGCTACCAGCTCGTTTTTGTACCTCTGGTAGAATTCAACTGTGAATCCGTCTGGTCCTGGGCTTTTTTGGTTGATAATTACTGCCTCAATTTCAGAACTTGTTATTGGTCTATTCAGGGATTTGACTTCTTCCTGGTTTAGTCTTGGGTGGGTGTATGTGTCCAGGAACTTATCTAGTTCTTCTAGATCTTCTAGTTTATTTGCATAGGGGCATTTATATTATTCTCTGATGGTAGTTTGTATTTCTGTGGGATCATTGGTGATCTCCCCTTTAGGATTTTTTATTGTGTCTATTTGATTCTTATTTGTTTTCTTCTTTATTTGTCTGGCTAGCAGTCTATATATTTGTTCATCTTTACAAAAAACCAGCTCTTGGGTTCATTGAGTTTTTGAAGGGTTTTTCGTGTCTCTATCTCCTTCAGTTCTGCTGTGATCTTAGTTATTTCTTGTCTTCTGCTAGCTTTTGGATTTGTTTGCACTTGCTTCTCTAGTTCTTTTCATTGTGATGTTCTTTTCATTGTGTTGATTTTAGATCTTCCCCGCTTTCTCTTGTAGACATTTAGTGCTATAAATTTCCCCCAACTACTGCTTTAGCTGTGTCCCACAGATTCTGGTACATTGTGTCTTTGTTCTCACTGGTTTCAAAGAACTTATTTATTTCTGCCTTAATGTCATTATTTACCCAGTAATCATTCAGTAGCAGGTTGTTCAGTTTCCATGTAGTTGTGTGGTTTTGAGTGAGTTTCTTAATCCTGAGTTCTAATTTGATTGCCCTGTGGTCTGATTGACTGTTATGATTTCTGTTTTGCATTTACTGAGGAGTGTTTTACTTACAATTATGTGGTCAATTTTAGAATAAGTGCTCTGTGATTCTGAGAAGAATGTATATTCTGTTGATTTGGGGTGGAGAGTTCTGTAGATGTCTGTTAGGTCTGCTTGGTCCAGAGCTGAGTTAAAGTCCTAAATATCCTTGTTAATTCTCTGTCTTGTTCATCTGTCTAATACTGACAGTTCGGTGTTAAAGTTTTCCACTATTATTG
>NW_016816398.1:0-561 GCF_001698545.2 Rhinopithecus bieti | reverse complement strand
GGGAGAAACCCCTCCCTTGGCAGCTGGTTTACAACCCAAAACTAAAAGGAAAACAAGGAGACTCAGAGCAGGAGGCCCCAGACAAGGAGGAGGGGGTCCTGCTCAACCTGGCAGAAGGGTTATTGAACTGAGGGGGACCCGGCTCAAGTGCCCACAAAGAGCCTATGGTCAGGATGACAGTCGGGGTAAAGACATTGATTTTCTTGTAGATACCGGTGCTGAACATTCTGTAGTAACCACCCCAGTCGCCCCTTATCCAAAAGACTATTGACATAATCGGAGCCACAGGGGTTTCAGCAAAGCAAGCTTTCTGCTTGCCTCAGACTTGTACTGTAGGAGGACATAAAGTGATTCACCAGTTTTTGTACGTGCCTGACTGTTCCTTGCCCTTGCTGGGAAGGGACTTGCTTAGCAAGCTGAGAGCCACTATCTCTTTTACAGAGCACGGCTCTTTGCTGCTAAACTGACCTGGAACGGGAGTCATTATGACCCTCACGGTACCCCGAGAGGAAGAATGGAAACTTTTCTTAACTGAGCTGAGCCAAGAGATAAGACCAGCTT
>NW_016816397.1:4042-6988 GCF_001698545.2 Rhinopithecus bieti | reverse complement strand
CAACAGTATATCTCTGTGAGGTGAATTTACATATCCAAAAGTAGTTTCTCAGAAATATTCTTTCTAGTTTTTATCTGAGGATAATTCCTTTTGCACCATGGGCCTCAATGCACTCCAGAATATCCCAATCCGTGAGATGAATTCTCACATCACAAAGAAGTTTCTCAGAAAGTTTCCCTCTAGATTTTACCTGAGGATATTTCCTTTGTTAACATAGGCTTTAATATAATCCAAAATATTCCTTCTCAGATTCCCCAAAACAGTGCTATCAAACTGATCCATTGGAAGCATTGTGTAACTCTGTGATATGAATTCACAAATCACAAAGTAGTTTCTCAGAAAGCTTCTTTCTAGTTTTTGTCTGAGAATATGTCCTTTTCCACCATTTGCCTCAATGTGCTTGTGAGTATCGCTTTGCAGATTCCAGAAAAATAGTGTTAACAAACGTTTCCATGAAAATAAGGGGAAAATGTGTGAGATAAATTCACATATATCAAAGCAGTTTCTCAGAAAGCTTCTTTTGGTTTTGTCTGATTATTTTCCTTTGTCAACATAGGCTTCAATGTGCTCCCAAATAAGTCTTCTCAGATACCACAAAACAATGATGACGTACTACTCAATAAACAAAAGGTTAAAATCTATGAGATGAATACACACATCACAAAATCGTTTCTTGAAAAGCTTCTCTCCATGTATTCTCTGAAGTAATTTCACTTTTGTCAATAGGCCTGTAGGAGCTCCCAAATATCCCTTTGCAGATTCCATAAAAATAGTCCTCCCAAACTGCTAAAAGAAAATACAGGATTTACCTCCATGTGACGAATTCACCCATCACAAAGGAATATGTCAGAAAGCTTCTTTCTAGTTTTTATCTCAGGATATTTCCTTTTCCACCATCATCTATCATGCACTCCCAAATATCCCTTCTCAGATACCACAAAAACAGTGCTACCAAATTGATCCATGAAAAGAATCTACATGATTCTTTGAGATGAATTAACACATCACAAAGCAGTTTCTCAGAAAGCTTCTATTTTTTATATCAGGATCTTTCCTTTTCCACCTTAGGATTCAATGCCCTCCCAAATATCCCTTCCCAGATACCACAAAAACTGTGATGCCAAAGTGCTCCCTCAACAAAAACATTTAGCTCTGTAAGTTGAATGCACACATCACAAAGGAGTTTCTCCAAAATCTTATCTCCTGTTTTACCTCAAGAATTTTCTTTTCTTGCCATTAGCCTCTATATATTCCCAAACATTCCTCTGCAGATTTCTCATAAACAGTGCTACCAAACTGCACAATGAGAAGAAAGTTTTAACTCTGTGAGATAAATTCACCCATCACAAAATAATTTCTCAGGAAGATTCTTTCCAGTTTTTATCTGAGGATATTTTCTTTTCCACCATAGGCTTCAATGTGCTCCCAAATATCCCTTCTCAGATACCACAAAAAGAGTGATGCCAAACTGCTCCCTCAACAGAAATGTTTAGCTCTATGAGATGAATGCACACATCACAAAGGACTTTCTCAGAAAGTTTCTCTCCAGTTTTATCTGAAGTTATTTCCTTTTCACCGTAGGCCTCTAGGAGCTTCTGAATATCCCTTTGCAGATTCCATAAAAATACATCTATGAAGCTATTCAAAGAAAGCAAAAGTGTAAGTCTGTGTTATGAATTCACCCATCCCAAAGAAATTTTTCAGACAGCTTCTTTCTAGTTTTTATCTCAGGATATTTCCTTTTCTGCCATCAGCTTCCATGCACTCCCAAATATCCCTTATCAGACACCATAAAAACAGTGATGCCAAAATGCTCTCTCAGCAGAAAGCTTTACCTTTATGAGATGAATGCACACATCACAAAGGAGTTATCAGAAACTTTCTCTCCAGTTTTTACCTGAAGATATTACCTGCTTCAACATTGGCCTCTGTCAGCTCCCGAATATCCCTTTGCATATTCCGCAAAAACAGTGTTACCAAATTGCTTAATGAAAAGCATGATTTATCTCTGTGAGATGAATTCACACACCACAAAGCAGTTTCTCAGAAAGCTTCTTTCTAGTTTTTATCTGAAGATATTTCCTTTTTCACCATATTCCTCAAGGCGCTCCTGAATATCCCTTTGCAGATTCCATGAAAACAGTTTTAGCAACCTGCTCCAAGAAAAGAATCGTGCTACACTGTGAGATGAATGCACACATCACAAAGCAGTTTCTCAGAATGGTTCCATCTAGTTTTTTCTGGGAATATTCCCTTTGTCACCATAGGTCTCATTGCGATCCAAAATAGACCTTCTCAGATACTCCAAAAACAGTACTACCAAGATGCTTCATGGAAAGGATCATGTAAATCTGTGAGATGAATTCACAAATCAGAAAGCAGTTTCATAGAAAGTTTCTTTCTAGTTTTGCCTGAGGATATTTACTTTTTCACCACTGGCCTCATTGTGTTCATGAATATCTCTTTGCAGATTCCATGAAAACAGTTTTACCAAACTGCTCCAAGAAAAGATTCGTGCTACTCTGTGAGATGAATACACACACCACAAAGCAGTTTCTCAGAAAGTTTCTTTCTAGTTTTTATCTGAGGATATTTCCTTTTTCACCATAGGCTTCAATTGATCCAAAATATCCCCTCTCAGATTCCTCAAAAAGAGTGCTACTAAACTGCTCCATGAAAAGAATGGTGTGACTCTGTGAGATGAATTCACAAATCACAAAGCAGCTTCTCAGAAAGCTTCTTTATTGTTTTTGTATGATAATATTTCCTTTGTCACCATAAGCTTCAATATGCTCTCAAATATTCGATTCAAGATTCTAAGAAAACAGTGGTAGTAAACTGCTCAATGAAAACAACATTGTAACTCTCTGAGATGAATTCACACATCACAAACAAGTTTCTCAGAAAGATTCTTTCTAGTTTTTTTCTGAGGATATTTCCTGTGTC
>NW_016816397.1:0-2432 GCF_001698545.2 Rhinopithecus bieti | reverse complement strand
TCCCTTTTTCAATATAGGTTTCAGTGCCCTCCCAAATATCCTGCTGCAGATTCCATGAAAACAGTGTTATCAAACTGCTGAATGAAAAGCACAGTGTAATTCCGTGAGATGAATTCACACATCACAAAGTGGTTTCTCAGAACGTTTCTTTCTAGTTTTTTTTATGAGGATATTTCCTTTGTCAGTATAAGCTTCAATAAGATGACAAATGTCCCTTCTCGGACTAACCAAAAACAGTGCTACCAAACTGATCCATGGAATGAATCGTGTAACTCTGTGGGATGAATTCGACATCAAAAAGAAGTTTCTCAGAAATATTATTTCTAGTTTTGGTCTGAGGATAACGCCTTTGGCTCCCTAAGCTTCAATGTCCTCTCAAATATACCTTTGCAGATTACACATAAACAGTGTTATCACATTGCTCTAAGAAAAGAACAGTGTAACTCTAAGAGATGAATTCACATATCCCAAAGCAGTTTCTCAGAAAACTTCTATCTAGTTT
The DNA here is from genome assembly GCF_001698545.2 of Rhinopithecus bieti. NCBI lineage: Eukaryota > Metazoa > Chordata > Mammalia > Primates > Cercopithecidae > Rhinopithecus > Rhinopithecus bieti. Next base: position 1,930 of record NW_016816397.1, on the reverse strand, counting down.
TTATCTCAGGATAGTTCTCTTTTCACTATAGGCCTCGTCGCACTCCCAAATATTGATTTCTTAAGAAACTTCTTTATAGTTTTTACCTGAGGATATTTCCTTTTCCCCATTGGATTCAATGTGATCCCAAATATCCTTTCTCAGATTCCCCAAAACAGTGCTAGCAAACTGATCCATGAAAAGAGTCGTGTAATTCTGTGAGATGAATTCAAAAGTCTCAAAGCAGATTCTCAAAATGCTGCCTTCCAGTTTTTGTCTGAGGATATTTCTTTGTCACTGTAAGATTCAATGCACTCCAAAATATCCCATTGCAGATTCCAAGTAAACAGTGTTAGCAAACTGCTCAATAAAAAGAAAAGTGTAACTCTGTGAGATGAATTCACACATCATAAAGCAGTTTCTCAGAAAGTTTCTTTCTGGTTTTTATCTGAGGATATTCCTTTGTCACCATAGGTTTCAATGTGATCCAAAATATCCCTTCTCAGAATTCCATAAAACAGTGTTACCAAACTTCTGCATGAAAGGTATCATATAACACTTGTGAGATGAATTCACACATCATAGAGTGTTTTTTCAGAAAGCTTATTTCTGGTTTTATATGATGGTATTTCCTTTGCTACCTAAACTGTCAAAGCACTCCGAAATATCCCTTTGCAGATTCCACAAAAACAGTGTTAGTAAACTGCTCTATGAAAAGAACCACGTAACTCTGTGAAATGAATCCACACATCCCAAAGCAGTTTCTCAGAAAGCCTCTTTCTGTTTTTTATCTGAGAATATTTTCCTTTCATCATAGGCTTTAATGCAATCCCAAATACCCCTTTACAGATTCCACAAAAATATTTTTAGCAAACTACTCCATGGAAAGAATGGTGTAACTCTGTGAGACTAATTCACATATCAAGAAGAAGTTTCTCAAAAAGCTTCTTTTAATTTTATCTGAGGATATTTCCAATGTCATCATAGGATATATACCAAAATCCTCCATAAAAAGAAAGGTGTAATTCTGTGAAATTAATTCTCAAATCACAAAACAGTTTCTCAGGAAGTTTGTTTCTAGTTTCTGTCTAATGATATTTTTCTTGTAACCTTAAGCTTCAATGCATTCTGAAATACCACGTTGCAGATCCCAAGAAAACACTGTTATCAAACTGTTCAATGAAAAGAACAGTGTAACTCTGTGTGTTCAATTCACACATCACAAAGCAGTCTCTCAGAAAGCTTCTTTTGGTTTTATCTTGGGATATTTCCTTTGTCACCATAAGCATCAATGCTCTACCAAATATCCTGTTGCAGATTCCACAAAAACAGTGTTATCAAATGGCTCAACGAAAAGAACAGTGTATCTCTGTTGAATAAATTCACACATCACAGAGAACTTTCTCAGAAAGCTTTTTTCAAGTTTTTATCTCAGGATATTTCCTTGGTCCCTGTAAGCTTAAATGCGATTCAAAATATCCCTTCTCATTTTCTCAGAAAGTTTTTTTTCAAATTATTATCTGAGGATATTTCCTTTGTCACCATAGGCTTCAATGTGATCCAAAATGTCCCTTCCCAGCTTAACAAAAAAAAAGTGTTACCAAACTGATCCATGAAAAGAATCATGGAACTCTGTGAGATGAATTCACAAATCACAAAGCAGTTCCATAAAAGGATTATTTGTAGTTTTTGTCTGAGGATATTTCCATTGCCTCCTAAGCTTCAATGCACTCCAAAATATCGCATTGCAGATTCAAGAAAACAGTGTTAATAAACTGCTCAATTAAAGGAATGGTGTATCTCAGTGAGATGAATTCACACATCAGAAACAACTTTCTCAGAAAGATTCTTTCTGGTTTTTATCTGAGGATATTTACTTCATCACCATAATCTTCACTGTGAACCAAAATATCCGTTCTCAGATTTCCCAAAACAGTGCCACCAAACTTCT
>NW_016816396.1:0-565 GCF_001698545.2 Rhinopithecus bieti | reverse complement strand
TAGTTTGTCATTTTCTTATTTATTTCTAGATTTTTTTTAATATATGGTGGAGATGAATGTTTTGTTGATGCGCATTGCAAATATTTTCTCCCAGTCTGTCTTTTGCCTTTTCTCTCTCTAAATAGTGTCTTGATGAAAGCCTAAGTCAACTTACCCATCTTTCGTCTGTGCACAGTGCTTTGTGTTCCATGTCTCCCTGAGATATTTCTTGTCTCCCTGAGATCCTGCTGATATTCTCTGTCTTTGTCGTAAGCCTTATATATATTGTGTTTGTTTTTTTTTTTTTTTTTTTTTTTTTTTGAGATGAAGACTCACTCTGTCGCCCAGGCTGGAGTGCAGTGGCGCGATCTCAGCTCACCACAACCTCCACCTCCCGGGTTCAGGCAATTCCCCTACCTCAGCCTCCCAAGTACCACAGGCGCCTGCCACACGCCTGGGTGGTTTTTTTTTTTTTTTTTTTTGAGACAGAGTCTCGCTCTGTCTCCAGGCTGGAGTGCAGTGGCTCAATCTCTGCTCACTGCAAGCTCCGCCACCCGGGTTCACGCCATTCGCCTATCTCAGCCTC
>NW_016816395.1:0-2631 GCF_001698545.2 Rhinopithecus bieti | reverse complement strand
TTTTTTTTTTAGACAGAGTCTTGCTCTGTTGCCCAGGCTGGAGTGTAGTGGTGTGATCTTGGCTCACGGCAAGCTCCACCTCCCGGGTTCATGCCATTCTCCTGCCTCAGCCTCCTGAGTATCTGGGACTACAGGCGCCTGCCACCACGCCCAGCTAATTTTTTTGTATTTTTAGTAGAGACAGAGTTTCACTGTGTTAGCCAGGATGGTCTCCATCTCCTGACCTCATGATCCGCCCGCCTCGGCCTCCCAAAGTGCTGGGATTACAGGCATGAGCCACTGCTCCCGGTCTTGTATTTTCAATAGAGATGGGTTTTCACCAAGTGGGCCAGGATGATCTCAAACTCCTGACCTCAAGTAATCTGCCTGCCTCAGCCTCCCAAAGTGCTGGGATGACAGGCTTGAGCCACCACGCCCAGCCCCTCATGAGCTTCTTAAAGGCAGAGACCATATTTTATCTCTTTGTTCCTAGTGTTAAGCAGAATGCTTGGCACATGGGAGTGCTTACTGAATGTTTGTTGTTTGAGCTAACGGATGGGAACAGCCATCATCCATGGTGCTAAAACCACAAGGTGAAGGGGCTGATGGAGAATTTGATAATGGAGAGATCTGCTGACACCTACAGAACCTTAGCATCCTGAAGGTGAGTCAGCAAGAGGGTTTCTTGCTTCCTGATACAATGCTATAGGAAGCACCCAGCAACACTTATAAAATATTTTTGCCTAAAATATTGATCTGAATCAAGGCAAGCCTATATATCTCAGTACCAGTTCATGTTACATATGGGATTGAGAAACACATTTAAGGACACCTCAAAGATGCATTCAACCAAAAACAAAATGCAGAGCTGGGCACAGTGGCTCACACCTATAATCCCAGCACTTTGGGAGGCTGAGGCAGGCAGATCACTTGAGGTCAGGAGTTCGAGACCAGCCTGGCCAACATGGTGAAACCCATCTCTACTAAAAATACAAAAATTAGCTGGTCGTGGTGGCACTGGCCTGTAGTCCCAGCTACTGGGGAGGCTGACGCAGGAGAATTGCTTGAACCTGGGAGGCGGAGGTTGCAGTGAGCTGAGATTGCGCTATTGCATTCCAGCTGGGGTGAAGAAGTGAGACTCCGTCTCAAAAAAAAAAAAAAGCTGGGCATCCTACAATACAAATGACCCTGTGTTTTTGTTTTGTTTTGTTTTGTTTTTTAAAGAAGTCTGTAAGTCTGCAATTACATCAAAATAGAAACAAAGGATACATTCACTATCATAGTTGTGGTTTCACAGTGTATGCAAATACCAAAACTCATCAAATTGTATATTTTAAACATATGTAGTCAATTATACCTCAAAAAAGATGAACAAAAAGGGATGGGGAAGCTTATAGGTAAAAAGAGTCTTAAGAGGCATAACAGACAAAAGTAAAATGTAGCTCTTGCTTGGATCTTGATTCAAACACTTTTTTTTTATTTGTTTGAGACAGAATCTCCTCTCTTGCCCAGGCTGGAGTGCAGTGACGTGATCTCGGCTCACTGCAACCTCGACCTCCTGGGCTCAAGTGACCGTTTCACCTCAGCCTCCCTAGTAGCTGGGACCACAGGTGTGTGCCACCACACCAGGCTAATTAAAAAAATTTTTTTTTTTGTACAGATGGGGGTCTCCCTATGTTGCTCAGGCTGGCCTTGAACTCCTGAGCTCAAGCAATCCTCCTACCTCGGCCTCCCAAAGTGTTGGGACTACAGGTGTGAGCCATCACACCCAACACAAACTAGTCATAATTGTTTGTCAGGTGCGGTAGCTCATGCCTGTAATCACAGCACTTTGGGAGGCCGAGGCGGGCAGATCATGAGGTCAGGAGTTCGAGACCAGCCTGACCAAGATGGTGAAACCCCCCCGTCTCTACTAAAAATACAAAAATTAGCCGGGCATGGTGGCACACGCCTGTAATCCCAGCTACTCAGGAGGCTGAGGCAGGAGAATCACTTGCACCTGGGAGGCGGAGGTTACAGCGAGCTGAGATTGCACCACTACACTCCAGCCTGGGCGACAGAGAGAGACTCCATCTCAAAAAAAAAAAACTGTTTAAAAGATATTTTTTAGAATGTGGCTTAGTCATTCAGTGATATTGAGAAATTACTGTGAATTGTATTGGGTGCTTTACTAATGGCACAGGATCATGTTTCAAAGATGTCTTTCTCAGATGTGCAGACCGAGATATTTACAGGAGAAATGTTGTCTGGGATTTACTTTAAAATATTATTTGGGTCAGGTGCAGTGGCTCACACCTGTAATCCCAGCACTTTGGGAGGCCAAGATGGGTGGATCACCTGAGGTCGGGAGTTCGAGACCAACCTGACCAACATGGAGAAACCTCTTCTCTACTAAAAATACAAAATTAGCCAGGCATGGTGGTGCATACCTGTAGTCCCAGCTACTGAGGGGGCTGAGGCAGGAGAATGGCTTGAATCCAAGAGGGGGAGGTTGTAGTGAGCCAAGATCGCACCATTGCACTCCAGTCTGGACAACAAAAGGGAAACTCCGTCTCAAAAAAAAATATATATATATAAAATTATAAAAAATAATTATATATAATATATTTACATATTATGTATTATATGTATTATATATAATTTATAATTTAT
>NW_016816394.1:0-817 GCF_001698545.2 Rhinopithecus bieti | reverse complement strand
TGTCCTTTCCTCACACGCTCTGGGCATGTGATAGGGAAGACAGAAAGATGCAGCAATAAAGACAATTATGAACATGCTGTGTAATGGTTTTTGTTTTTTTTTTTTTTTGAGGAATTGCAATGTTGTGTTTTGTGCCTTGTAAATTTTAAACTGATGTTACTCTGGTGGAAGGCTGGCATGATGAATAATTCATAAAATGGGGACTACCCAATATTAGAAATGAAAATCACTTATTAAATGAAGAAGTCTTTATCCCTGGTGGTGCTAAGTCATGGGAAGTTATATTATCCACCAGTTTCATCCCCAGGTGAAAAGGCAACTCCATAAATAAAAAACCAACCAATCAGATTTTTATTATTGTCTTTATTACTGACATGTTCAGACCTCTTGACAGTATGATATTTGGCATCTCTTTAAAAGTAGACTTTTCTTCTTCACCTTTGACTAAAGTACACCACCTTTGATTAAAATATATGATTTAAAGAAGTCTTCTAAATGCTGAATGCAAAAAGATGAATTCTGCATAAACTCTAATAGAATTTTGAAAACTACAGTGTGCATCCAGAACACCTGAGCTGCTTATTAAATTTATAGAAACTCCTCTTGGACTTCAAATCAGATTTCTTACAGGTAAGACACCAAAATGTGTACTCTTAATAGTACCCTCTGGGATTCTGATGCAGGCGGGAAGAGAGCCAGGCAATGATAAACATTGGATTTATTGATGGATCATCTCGGGTTCCCAAGTGGGAGTGTTGTAGCCTGGAACTCTAATTGGTAAAGGCTTGCTCTGGTTTTTACCTGGTAAAATAAAGTA
>NW_016816393.1:0-2065 GCF_001698545.2 Rhinopithecus bieti | reverse complement strand
GCCAGTTAGAATGGTGATCATTGAAAAGTCAGGAAACCACAGATGCTGGAGAGGAAGTGGTGGAATAGGAACACTTTTACATTGTTGGTGGGAGTGTAAATTGGTTCAACCATTGTAGAAGACAGTGTGGCGATTCCTCAGGGATCTAGAACCAGAAATACCATTTGGCCCAGCAGTCCCACTAGTGGCTATATACCCAAAGGATTATAAATCATTCTACTATGAAGACATGTGCACACATATGTTTATTGCAGCACGGTTCAGAATAGCAAAGACTTGGAACCAACCCAAATGCCGATCAATGATATAGACTGGATAAAGAAAATATGGCACAGATACACCATGCAATACTATGCAGTCATAATAAGGATGAGTTCACGTCCTTTGCGGGGACATGGATGAAGCTGGAAGCCATCATTCTCAGCAAACTAACACAAGAGGGAGTCGAACAATGAGAACACATGGACACAGGAGGGGAACATCACACACTGGGGCCTGTTGGAGGACAAGGGGAGGGACAGCATTAGGACAAATTTCTAATGCATGTGGGGCTTAAAATCTAGATGACTTGTTGATAGGTACAGAAACCACTACAGTACATGTATACCTACGTAACAAATCTGCACATTGTGCACATGTATCCCAGAACTTAAAGTAAAATTTTTTAAAAAGTGTATATGCATACATATACACACACTGCTCACAACAGCACATATACATAATATATAATTTATATATTTATATAAATTTATTATATATTTATATATTATATATGTATAATCAAGCACATAAAGGGCTTAACATACATTAACTGAAGTAGACATTCATTGGCTTGTCCCACATGCCAAATACTCTTCCTTCTCAAGTATTTTCTCCTCCCCTAAACACATCAGTAAATTCCAGTCTTCTAGTCAGCTGTATTGATATCATTCAGCTATAAAAAAGTACTGATATGTGCTACGACATGGATGAACCTTGAAAACATCATGCTACATGAGATAAGGCAGATGCAAATGGTCACATATTATATTGTTCCATTTATACGATGTGTCTAGAACAAGCATATAGCTGTAAGAGACAGAAAATAGATTAGTGGTTGCATGGGTCTGGGGAGGGTTGGAGGAAGGATGGGTAGGTAACAGTTAAGGTTAGAGAATTAATTTATCTTTATAATGATGAAAATGTTCTAAAATTAACTCTACTGATAGTTGTACATATATGTAAATATATTTTAAAACTTTGAATTTAAAAAAAAATGTGAAATGTGACACTGACTACAGAAATTGTTCCTACACTAATACCTGCTGGATTAAACAAAATCCATTGCCTATGAATTAGGAATTAGAATTGAAGACTTTCTTTATGTATCTAGATTCTACCCTAGTTTCCACCTTGTCTTATAGTGAAGCTGAGAAAACCAATGTGCATAATCTGCTACTTAATAACTGGGAGAGACAAGGGAAGAAACTGTAGAGAACAATACAGACCTGAGATGGAGAGTCTTGCCAACCTAGCAGGCCTAATTCAATCCCTTCTTAAATTTTTTGTTATGTTCATATTCTGCGGGACCTGGTTTTTTTCCTAGCTAATGTTCTCCTTAATACTGAGAAAATTCTTTCTAGTTAAAGTGGGTTAAAGCTGCTCTCAGTAATTCAAAGTAACTTGAAATTAATTAAGTGACTTGCGTCCAAAAATTACTAATAAGATTGCAGGTATTATTAGTGATATAATTTTTAAGAATATTCTTTATATTTTTACAGATTCTCCAGTCACCAGGTATTTATACAGCACCTACTGTGTGCCAGCAATGGATTCAATATGGGGTACTGAATGTTAAGTCAAATAGACAGTCATGGTCTGTTGAGGAAAGTAAATAAAATGTGGCCAGTGCCCCCCAAGAGAAATAGAGAATTCTATGAAGCAGGAAGGATGCGTACACCAGTGAAGAAAGGAAAGAAACCCCACATCAAAGAACTTTTAAGTTTGGATTTTCGGAGGGAGTGGGATGCATGTATATGTGTGTGTAGCCCAAAAGGGAAGAAAGAAGGTAAAACCAAAACCAAGC
>NW_016816392.1:0-2571 GCF_001698545.2 Rhinopithecus bieti | reverse complement strand
AAATACATACTTATTTGGATGTACATAAAGAAACCCAGGAAGGATATTCAAGGAACAACTAACAGTGGTTATTATGGGAATGAAATGCGGTTAGTAACTGGGTGGATGGGGTTAAATGCCTGGAGAGAGAATATTTTACTGATATCTTTTATATTTGTCTTTTTAAAATTATGTTGATTTATCATCTATTTGAATAATGAATTAAAATGTAGTTACTGAAGGCCAGGTATGATGGTTCACGCCTATAATCCCAGCACTTTGAGAGGCCAAGGCAGGTGGATCACTTGGGGTCAGGAGTTTGAGACCAGCCTGGCCAATGTGACAAAACCCCATCTCTATTAAAAATACAAAAATTAGCCAGGTGTGGTGGTGCATGCCTGTAGTCCCACCTACTCAGGGGGCTGAGGCAGGAGAATCACTTTCACCTGGGAACTGGAGGTTGCAATGAGTCAAGATTGTGTCCACTGCACTCCATCCTGGGCAACAGAGTGAGACTCTGTCTCAAAAATCAAATCAAATCAAATCAAATAATAACATAAAATAAAATAAACCTACGGAGCATCTACTTGTGCCAAGCACCATTCTAGGTAAGGGATACAGTGGAAAATGAGATAGACAAATTGAGAAAAAAGAAATAGGATCATTCATTCTTCATTCCCCAATATTATAGAACTAATTCAGGCCTATTAATGAAACAACTTAGGGCTATGAAAATGTAGTGTGCATAGTCTAACACAGGCACATGACAAGCATTTACGGAAAAGTCCACTTTGGTATTCGATCACCAGTCTCTACCAGCAGCAGTTGGCAATGAACATGGCTTCTGCACAGGCTCAAAAAGAGAAGTGAGAGAGTCAGTGCTTGGATGGGGCACATTCACTGGGCCTTCGTCGAAATGCTTAGAGAGACACTACCTCTGAGCGGCTTTCTGGAGAAACCTCAACTTGCTTCCTGAAAGGGCAAGCCAGGCTGAATACCTTCAGTAGATAGTCATTTGTGGGATAATCCATTACCATCTATGCACTATAGGAAAAGCAACCTTTTGAGAGAGGAGAACTTAGGACAGGGAAGTTTTGCTAGGCACAGGGACTTTGAATTCTGGGGACTTCCCAGTCCCGGGGATGACTTGCAGCTGTGGGTGAATCACGATGGCCACTGATGTCTACTGCATGTGCACTGAGCCTCCCGGCCACTTCACTGCATAGATTAGCTCTGAGAAGTCCTAAAACCTACCAGGTAGGTACTTTTTCTCCCTTCTATTTTTATGGATGAAGAAACAAACAAGTGAACTCACAGAGCCAACAAGTAAGGGAGCTGGGATTCTTTCTATTTATTTATTTATTTATTTATTTGAGACGGAGTCTCGCTCTGTCACCAGGCTGGAGTGCAGTGGCACGATCTCGGCTCACTGCAACCTCTGCCTCCTGGGTTCAAGCAATTCTCCTGCCTCAGCCTCCCGAGTAGCTGGGACTACAGGCGAGCTCCACCATGCCCAGCTAATTTTTGTACTTTACAGTGGAGACGGGGTTTCACCATGTTGGCCAGAATGGTCTCGATCTCTTGACCTCGTGATCTGCCCGCCTCAGCCTCCCAAAGTGCTGGGATTACAGGCGTGAGCCACCGTGCCCAGCTGGGAGCTAGGATTCTAAGCCAGTAAGTCTGACTCCAGAGCCTGAAGCCTTCTTCTCCCTCTCCCTGCATCTCTGGGCCCCAGGTGGAGAAGGAGAGCTAGACTACTGTAGTGTCCTTTATATGCCCAGGCCTCAGCACCCAGTAGGTGACCACACGTATTGAAATGAACAACGACACGAAGAGCACTGTCAAGGACAACCTACCTTTTCCTACCCCAACCCTTCTTCATGGAGCTCACCTGGGCCTCGCCCCTCCCCATCCCCACATTTCCACTGAGTATAGAGACCCACCTTATTTGCCTGACTTTGGAATCTGACCTCTGGCCCATAGCCATACTGGGCTCTGCCGTCTTTTATACACAAAGCCTTTGTCTTCTTAGGAAAATGACCAGGTTCTGCCCATAAAAGTATCCAGCCTGAAAGGAAGGTGGGGAGAGATTGCATCATGGAAAATTGTAGAAACACATTTCTTTGTATTTGAATATTTACAGGACCTCACTTTTGGCAGCTAACCGACTCTGGGTTAGACCCCAGCATCCTTAGCCTTTTTGTGCCATGGACCTCTTTGGTATCTGATGAAGCCTATGGACTTCTCAGAATAGATTTTTTTAAGTGCACAAAATAAAATACAGAGAGCAATGGAAATAAATTATATCAAAATAGGGTTTATGAAAATATTTGTGATATTACATGATATGTTTTATTGGCACATTAAATAACAAGATCCAGAGTTGGGTCTAATTACTGTAATTCTGAGGTAATGATGAGCAAAAACAATATCTCAAGATATCTGCAACAGCTGTAGTGTAATATGAAAATATCTGTTATTTCCGTTGGTAACAAAGTAACAGGTGCTGCTAATGAGGTTTGTTCCCAGCAACATTCACCACGGAAGGAAATGCTTAATTCAATGAAAGGTTAGGGAAAAATCAAGATGTAA
>NW_016816391.1:0-820 GCF_001698545.2 Rhinopithecus bieti | reverse complement strand
CCCTAAGGATATAAAAATAAATATTAACCAGTGTTGCAGTGAACTGGTTGGCCAAAGATAGCAGGTCTTAACATTGGTTGTGCATAGGAAACAACTGAGGTGCTTAAAAAAAAAAAATACTGACACCTGGCTCCCACTCCCAGATATATGGATTTTAATAGGTGAGATGCAGCCTGGGTATCAGGAGTTTTAAAAGCTTCCCAGATTTTTCTAATATACAGCAAAATTTGAGAAACACTAAAAACCTTGCTACTGACCAGTATGGTCCATGAACCAGCAACATTGCTATTACCTGAGAGCTTTTTACAGATGCAGAATGTCAGGCCTCACCTTAGAATCTGGATGTTTCCAAGGTTCTCATGTGGTTTGGTTTATATGTACATGAATGTCTGAGAAGAACTGCTCTAAGGAATTCTTGTCACTGATCATTTTTTATTTCTCAGATGTTAGACAGTAATTTCATAGTTAATAAAAGATGAAAGAAAAAGAACTCAACTTTCATTTTCTAAAACTCAGGAGAAAAAGACTTTCATCTGTGACATTCTGTAGCATGATAAAAGGTGATTGCTGTGAGTTGAGATCCATATATGTAGCGTTGCCAGATAAAATACAGGATAGTCAATTAAATGTGAATTTCGGATAAGTGATTTTCTTTTTATTTTTAGTGAAAGTATGTTCCAAATACTGCACAGGGCATATGTATACTAAAAAACTATTCATTGTTGATTTGAAATACAAATTTAACTGGACATCCTGTATTTTCATCTGCTAAATTTGGCAACCCTACATATATTCCCAGGAGCCTCTCTTTGCTCTCTAG
>NW_016816390.1:0-1479 GCF_001698545.2 Rhinopithecus bieti | reverse complement strand
ATTTTTTTTTATTTTATTTTTTATTTTTTTTATTTTTTATTTATTTTTTATTATTTTATTTTTTTTTTCAGAAGGCGTCTCGCTCTGTTTCCTAGGCTGGAGGCAGTAGTGTGATCTTGGCTCACTGCAACCTCCGTCTCCTGAGTTCAAGCGATTCTTCTGCCTCAGCCTCCTGAGTAGCTGGGGCTACAGGTGTGCACCACCATGCCCAGCTAATGTTTGTATTTTTAGTAGAAACAGGGTTTCACCATGTTGGCCAGGATGGTCTCAATCTCTTGACCTTGTGATCTGTCCACCTCGGCCTCCCAAAGTGTTTGGATTACAGGGGTGAGCCACTGCATCCGGCTGATTTCTTTACATTTTCATTCATCCCTCTATTCTTTATTCACTCTTGTGTTTACTTATTCACCATTCACTGACTCACCCAGTTTCAAATTAGCTGGGTTGGCTTTCTGATGTAATGGGTTAGCAAGCTTCAGGACAAACCACAAAGTGATGAATTAAACCCTCTCTATTATTAATTGGATAAAATGCTGTAAAAAAGGTTATAAGCATGACTCAGACTAAGTGTAAGTGTTCGCATGTCTAAAGCAACTTTCTGGAGTGATGGATATATTCCATACGCTAGGTCACACAGCTCTGTGCATTTGTTAGAACTCCTTGGCTCATATATTTTATTTTGTTTTATTACATTTCAATTTATTTTATTAAATTCTCTTTTATTTTGTTTTTATTGAGACACGATCTCACTCTATTGTCCAGGCTGGAGTGCAGTAGTGTGATCACAGTTCATTGCAGGCTCAACCTCTGGAACTCAAGTGATCCTCCCACCGCAGCCTCCCAGGGTGGGCACCACCATGCCCAGCTAATTAAAAATATATATATTTGTAAAGACAGGGGTCTCCTTATGTTGCTCAGGCTGGTCTCAAATCCCTGGGCTCAAGCAATGCTCCTGCCCTAGCTGCCCAAAGTGTCGGGATTACAGGTGTGAGCCGCTGTGCCCAGCCAACCGTACATTTTAGATTTGTGCATTTCACCGATATAAACAAATAATCTTTCCACAAAGCTTACCACAAAGAAAGAATCATAAACAAATATTGTACTCTACCTAATGATATACTTGCTGAAATGTTTAGGGGTGACAAATACTGATGTTTACAATTTACTTCGAATGGATAAGTAAATAAAATGATGGCTGGGTGCGATGGCATGAGCCTGTAATCCCAGCACTTTAAGAGACGAGGTGGGAAGATTTTTCAAATCAAAATATTAAAATAAAGAAATAGTGCTCGCTTTGGCAGCACATGTATTAAAAATTGGAATGATACAGAGAAGATTAGCATGGCCCCTGTGCAAGGATGACACGCAAATTCATGAAGCATTCCATATTTTTTGGCCGGGTGTGGTGGCCACGCCTGTAATCCCAACACTTTGGGAGGCCGAGGCAGGCGAATCACGAGGTCAGGAGTTTTTTTTTTT
>NW_016816389.1:0-821 GCF_001698545.2 Rhinopithecus bieti | reverse complement strand
TTCATGTAGTAAGGTGTTAAACAGAAACAAAAGTCATGAAAACGGTTGATGAGTTCATGTTTTTATTATTCCATGTCCAGCACCTATGCTCTAAACTAGTCAGCTCAGCTTACGTGTTCGTGGAAAAAAAAAAAAAAAGAGGTAATAACAGAAGTCCAATTATACTTTTTCCTTTATATTTTCCTGCAAGTTAGTAAAACTAAGCTAAATAAAGTACCTTTTAACCTTTGGATCAGAACTCTCAAGAACTATATTTTAAAAGTTGTAACAAGCATATAAAGTAATTCAGAAATTTTCCAATCACTACATTGCCCAAGAGGAAAAATCACACATAATTTTATGCACTTCATATGAGCATAAGTTCAGATTTTTACACATATATACACAGACACAGAAAATGTGTGTCTAAAGCACAATTTGTGTTGTCTTATTTTGTTCATGACATTTTTTGTGATTAGAGTTTCTTCCTATATTTTTGAAAATCCCATTACATTTTGCATATAATGTCTTACCATTAAAATTTTTAAAAAATGCATAATGACATAACCTTAAATACACAAAAACTATTTAACAGTAGTTTATTATTGGCACTAACTGATATAGTTGGACTTACATCAGTTATAATTTTGAGAAATCCACTACTACTGTCATCCAACATAGTTGTATAAAGCCTGAATTTTTAAAAAGTCTACTTAAAAATTTAAGACATGTATAAAATATACACACCTATTTTAAAAGCAACTTTCACTTAGAATGCAAAACACTGTGCTTAGTAATGTTTGTTCTTAATTTAAGTAATAAAACAACATTAAAGCCAAGTT
>NW_016816388.1:0-564 GCF_001698545.2 Rhinopithecus bieti | reverse complement strand
ATCTCAGCCTCCCAAAGTGCTGGGACTATAGGCGTGAGCCATTGTGCCTGGCGCCACCACTTATTCTTTTCCAAGGCCTGTGGAGGTTTTGACAGGTAGGACAAGGAGTGAGTTCCACATCTCCCAATGACTTGAACAAACAAGCCCATGTGTTGAGCATGACACAAGTGCCATGGGGGGAGATGCCAGAGGTCAGCTTCATTTTCAGCTGAGGACAGAGCAAGAGAAGATTCAAGCCACTGTAACCTGTGGGTGGGACAAGGTTAAATAACAGGAAGGACTTACTGTCTGACAATGAAAAGCAGGTGGTGAATAGCTGCCGTGATACCTTGTGGAGCATGGGTTTTCCATGTGGGTTCCGCAGAGGCTAAAGGTGCTGAAGAGATGCCTCAAGAGCCAGCACAGGCAGGGGATGGAAGCAGAGGAAATCAAACCTTCCCTTCAAACAGAAGATCTCTGCCTTTTTCTCTCTTGTACACTAGGATCCTGCATACAATTGGAAAAGGGGGAAAGGATTCTGCTGCTTCATTTATTTTATTTTATTTTATTTTTTGAGATGAAGTT
>NW_016816387.1:0-1483 GCF_001698545.2 Rhinopithecus bieti | reverse complement strand
GTGGTATGAGAAATGCAGCTCCGGGCAGGTTGTCTCTTCATTCAGTGGAGAGTGGTGTGGGAAATGCAGCCTTCGGGCAGGTTGTCTTCCTCACTTTTGGTTGTTGTCAGGCACCTGCACCGGTGCTGGGTTCACCTTCTCCCATAACCTCACTTTCTTCTTTTTCCTATCTAATTTTGCCATAGATTGTCCAGCTCTGATTTTTACAGCTGTCAGATTTTTAGAAGACCAAGCTAATACAAAATTATTATTACTTGAATGAGAAATTGGCTGCTTCTTTTTGTGATCTGAATTCCAGTATTAATACTACATAGGAACCTGACTGTAAAGATTGAATTTGGGTTGATGGTGTTTTGGGACTGTGATTTGTCTTTTATTACAGCATCCTGGAATTTTACAGATTTATGAACCATAGTGAGACAGTTAAAACTTATTAAAGTTAAATTTTAACAAAGACCCAAATCTCAGAGTTTTGCATTTCTATATAATTCTTGGGGCTCCCTTGGGAAAACTCACTTGTGAGGTTCCTGAGGACCTGGAAAAGATGGCTCACAGATCTCACCTCCTCCTCCACCTATCTCCAGAGGAGAGAGCCTCATGTTTTGCAGGATGCAGAGAAGCAGGGGTCCTCTCAGATATGACCATTAAGGCTGCTGCTGCTTATGAGTTTTTTTTTTTTAGATGGCGTCTCGCTCTGTTGCCCAGGCTGGGGTGCAGTGGCATGATTTCGGCTGAGAAGTTTTATACACAGTGAAGTGTTGTGTCTGTGTGTATTCATAATTTTGTTGTCATTTGGGGGCTGCAAAGACCAGGAGGGTTCAGGAGAGGATGATCAGGCAGCTGTGCTTCCAGTCAGCATCTCTTCCGTCTGCCTCCCAGGTTCTGACCTGGTAGATTGGTCATTTGTGCCTCAGCCTCTAATTCTGATCTTTGCCAGGACTCACTCCCAACCAGTGAGTTCTGTTTTTGACAAGGTGAGCCCCTGAGCTCCCCACAAGACTTCTGGCACCAGCCCTTCCCCGTAAGGATGATGCCCACTTAGCTTCTTTCCTTCTTTTGCTGAAAGCCGCAGTCTGACTAGGAAAGTTAGTCAATAAGATCACCACAGACTGTTCTCCCAAATGTGATTCTGGCCAAATAGGTCTCCTGCCTGGTTGTAGGTCTCTTATCTGTGATACTGAAATGAAAAGGGTAGGAATATTCTTTGACATTCTCTGACCACTGGTCACTCATTGTTTGAATGTTATGCTGTTTTGTGCTGTGTGTTTAATTATGACAAGGCTCCCTCTAAATATCAGTAGCCCCTTTCCATATCCCCGGGGTTGAGTGTATGCTGTTATCCTCATTTTTTTAAGTGGAAAATTTTTGGACACAAAGAAGCCAGGAACAAAGGGAACGCTGGTGCTGGAATGGAATCATGTTGCCAGGGGTGTTGTGCTCTCCCACTTACTGTTTGTGTGTTGTGTACCTGGGTTTTTTTTTT
>NW_016816385.1:0-1483 GCF_001698545.2 Rhinopithecus bieti | reverse complement strand
CTACATGGAAATTCAAATAAAACTTGAAAAGCTAAATAATAAAAATTAATATAAGTAATATTTTATCTCTATATTGAGATGATAAACGGATTTTGCACAGGTCAACAAGTTTTAAAATATTACTACTATTCTAATAAACTATTGCTTACACTATTTCTGTTTCTTTTCCCTATATTCAAGGTGAAGAGTAGCTGCACTGATGCTACGTAAGCTATTTGCATCTATTTTATTTACACCTATTTGTTTCTTGTTGTTTCTAGACACTTAAGCACCAACACCCAATAAAATATATGAAATTGTGTTTTAAATAACAAACAATTTACATGGATACCAGAGATACATCAAGAAAACGTTACCTTTGGAAGTCCTTCTCAGAAGATTACACACATTAAGAGACCCACCTTGCTCTGGCTTGACTTAATGACTCAAATGCAAAAAGTTATGGTTTGTAGTTTTTATAAAGCTTAATGAGCCCTAGCAAAAATGACGGAGGTCTCCAATATGGAAAGACTTCCCAACAGACACAATTCATAAAATGTCTCTTGAGAAGAAAATAAAATCCATCTTACTTCAGCACAGAAATGATTAAATATTACTTTATACTACATGTTGAGAACTATATATATTTAGAATAAAGATTCTTTCCAATGTATCATTTCATAAACATTTAAAGAAACTGTGCACTTCAAATGAGGACAACATAAGATGGGATATAGTTGTGATGTTTCCAAGTTGTCATGGTTACTTACTTATCAAACAATATTTCCAACTCAAACACCATGACTGTCAGGAATAGAACAGCATAGCAAAACTCTGAAAGTCGCCACTCACCTGCGAAGGCCAAAATAAAAATGTCAAAGATGATGGCATCTCTACAGATTTTGGCGGAAATTTGATGCACTACTCTTTTGCCAGAATGCAGAAGCTTCCAAAATTGATGAAAAATGAAACTCTGCGTTAAACAGTATCTCAACAGGAAATGAAATACATCTTTCTATCTTTTGGAAGGTTACCAAGCATGTCTTCTTGCAACTGATCTGCTTCCAGTTCTTCATTGGAAAAAGAAAAGACTAACACTCCACAGTGACAGAGCACATTGAGTAGCTATCCATTTATTTAATCATTTTTGTTTGGTTTTAGTTAGTAATTAATTTTGTTTGTCCTATTTTATAAAAATATCATGACAGATTTTAACAATGCATGCTGTCGTAAATATGTATGCCCAAAGTGGTAGAGTAAAAAGAAAAAATGTGAAAAGGTGTACAAATATTGGTAAATATCTTTGTAATACGTATTCTCACTGAATGAAAAATAGAGAAAATCTCATCCTTATTAATCAGTATATTCTTAGAATTTTGATATTAACATAACATTCAAAGACATATTTGCATGAACTTAATATTAAAATGTAATTATTTAATAAATGCAGAAAATGTGTAGAAAAATATGTATTTGTGTACCTCCCTCTTACATGTCTAAATAT
>NW_016816384.1:0-979 GCF_001698545.2 Rhinopithecus bieti | reverse complement strand
ATTATTTTTTTTGAGATGGAGTCTTGCTCTGTTGCCCAGGCTGGAGCACAATGGCATGATCTCGGCTCACTGCAACCTCCGCCTCCCAGGTTCAAGCGATTCTGCTGCCTTAGCCTCCTGAGTAGCTGGGATTACGGGCGCATGCCACCATGCCCAGCTAATTTTGTATTTTTAGTCAAGATGGGGTTTGACTAAAAATAATTTTGTATTTTTAGTCAAGACCAAGTTTCATGTTGGTCAGCCTGGTCTCGAGCTCCAGACCTCACCTTGACCTCCCAAAGTGTTGGTATTACAGGCGTGAGCCACCACGCTGCACCTCAGTTGCTTTTTAATGTCCAAGATGTCCTTATTTTGCCTTCAATATTTTATGAAAGTTGTGCTGAGAATAATATTCAAAGGTAAATGTTATTTCCCCTGGGTCTGTTAAAGACGTTACTCCATTGTCTTCTGGAAGGTAGCGTTGCTATTGAGAAGTCTGCCATCAGCTGACACCTGCGTTTTTGGTAGGTACTGTGGCTCTTCTTTCTGGTCGTTTTGACTTTTTTCTCCTCTCCTGGATGTTCTGCACTTCACTGTAATATTCTAGGAGTGGATTTCTCTTGGTTTGTAATTTAGATCTGGGATCTCACGTCTTTTCAATTCTGAAGAAATCTGAGCTATTACATTGCTTTGTTGCCATTTTAGAAAATGTTTTTCTTTTGGAACACCTATTCTGTTTATATTGAAGCCTCTTGATCTATTCTCCATGTGTGTTAACTTTGTGCATGTGTGGGCATGTGTGTATGTGTGTATGTGTGCATGTGTGCATGTATGTATGCATGGTGTATGTGAACATGTCTATGCCTGCGTGTGTGTGCATGTATGTGTATATGTGTGTGGGTGTGGGTGTGGGTGTGCATTTGTATGTGTGCACATGTATTGTGTGCATGTGTGGGCATGCATGTGCATGCATATGTGTGTGTGGGTGTGTGTATGTGTG
>NW_016816383.1:0-977 GCF_001698545.2 Rhinopithecus bieti | reverse complement strand
ATTTTATATATTTAGATATATTATTTTAAAACATTTTGAAAATACTATATTTAAAAGCATAATCAAGATATTAAAAGCATACTCAAGATATCAGAATCCTCAACGATATTCTGATCAATGTGTCCACAAGGCAGTAACTTATTTTATTTATTTGATATGCTTTCATTATTCCAACAGATTTAAAAAATCTATCATCACTGGTAAATTCCAAAAATACACATACAAAAATTAATCCACAATAAAATGCCATATGATGTTGACATCTTCCCTACATGTCTGTTTTCTTTCAGTTGGTGACACAGCCAGTGTGAGCTGCTGTGCTCTACCTCTTTCAAGAACTGGTAAATTTAAGGTTGTAAGGTTTTTTTTTTGTTTGTTTGTTTTTCCTTGTATCTTAAGTCAATAACCTTCTATATATTAATGAAAACAGCAGTACTCTCAACTCCTTTCTCTAGACATATTTCTTTTGGTAAACACCTGACTGATAAACTATTACTGAGGACTTCAAATAAATTGAAAAGAAAATACAGAATTTCTGGGATGAAACCGACCAGACTTCTTATTCACAATCATTTCTACTAACTAGGTTTTCCTGGCCACTTTAGAAAATTTTCCAAGTTTGACCATATTAGTTTAAGTTACTGCTGAAAAAGAAATGATTGGAGTGAAGGGAGGGGGAGGTTATAAAAGTGATATGCTATTGTAGATAGACAAGGCTGGTCTTACAAATAAACAATAACTCATGACATGGCTCTACACTGATACTAAAGATGGATGTTGAAACAAGAAAACTATAACTTAATTTGGGGGGAGAGGAGTAAGAGTCAGAATTCCATTTTTGCTTGATGTTTATTTAAGACAGTCTCAATTCATTATGTCTGAGAGTTTAATTTATCTAGTTTTAGTATAATAAATTAGGCTTGTTTTACTCTCTACTATCTCTATGAAGAAATCACCATTATTTTAAACATTCATAG
>NW_016816382.1:237555-241239 GCF_001698545.2 Rhinopithecus bieti | reverse complement strand
TTTTTTGGTTGTTTGTTTGTTTGTTTTGAGACAAGGTTTCGATCTGTTTTCCAGACTGGACCTTTTTTTTTGAGACAGAGTCTCGCTTTGTTACCCAGGCTGGAGTGCAGTGGTGCAAACATGACTCACAGCAGCCTCCACCGCCCGGGCTCAAGTGATCCTCTCACCTCAGCCTCCCAAGTAGCTGAGACTACAGACATGTGCCACCATACCTGGGCAATTGTTTTTTGTTTTGTTTTGAGACAGTGTCTCGCTCTGTCGCCAAGGCTGGAGTGCAATGGCGCGATCTCTGCTCACCGCAACCTCCGCCTCCCGGGTTCAAGCGATTCTCCTGCCTTAACCTCACGAGTAACTGGGATTACAGGCACACACCACCATGCCTGACTAATTTTTTGTATTTTTAGTAGAGACTGGTTTCACCGTGTTAGCCAGGATAGTCTGTATCTCCCGACCTTGTGATCCGCTCCCTTCGGTCTCCCTAAGTGCTTGGATTACAGGCGTGAGCCACCGCGCCTGGCCAGTCGTTAGTTTTTTTTAGAAGCAATGAGGTCTTTCTGTGTTGCCCAAGCTGGTCTTGAACACCTGAGCTCAAGTGATCCTCCCACCTTGCCTCCCAACGTGCTGGTATTACAGGCATGAGCCTCCATGCCCAGCCCACTTTCATTTAAGATGAGGAAGTGAGAGTTCCAATCGCTCACTCACAAAGAATAGTTGATGTGGGTCTTCTGAGGAAACACTCTTTCTGTCTCATTCTCTTACATTAGTTTCTTTTGGTTCAGGACAAAGCTTCATATTTCCAACTGCTAATGTTACTTTCCTCAAAGTAGTGAGTGGGAACTTTAGCCTGAGTGGTGCCAGTGGTCAAAGATGCTGAAGCTAGATTCCACCACTCATCTTAGCACAGCTGGCTCTGATATTCCCTAGGCATCTTTGCCTGACTTCCTGAACTTGAAAGACCATGCTCAGGTGTCATTCTCTCAGTTACTAGTCAATTAGGACACTTGAGAAAATCAACCAGGCAACCAAAAAACTTTTTCTTCCTCACACACAGAAGGCGAGTACCTTCTTCACAGGCAGCAGGAGAGCTGTGTGCTTTTTCTGGGGTGCTGGTTCTCAAAGTGTGGGCCAAGGACCAGCAACATCACCATCTCCTGGGAGCTTGTTAGAAATACAAATTCTTAGCCAGTTGTAGTGGCTCATGCCTGTAATCCCAATACTTTGGGAGGCTAAGGAAGGAGGATTGCCTGGCCCAGGAGTTTGAAACCAGGGCAATAGAGTAAGACCTCATCTCTGACAAAAAAAAAAAAAAAAAAAAAAATAGCCAGGTGTGCTGGCATGCACCTGTAGTCCTAGCTACTTGAGGGGCGGAGGTGGGGATGACCCTTGAATGAGGAGGTCAGGGTTGCATTAAGCAGTGATGGCACCACTTTACTCCAGCCTGTGGAAACAGAGCCAGACCCTGTCTCAAATTAAAAGCAAACACACACACACACACGCACACACACACAAACATTCATATGTTTATTCTTTTGTTTGTTTTCTTTTTTCTTTTTTTTTTCTTTTTGAAACCGAGTCTCTCTCTGTTACCCAGGCTGGAGTGCAGTGGTGCAATCTCAGCTCACTGCAGTCCCCTCCCAGCTTCAAGCGATTCTCCTGCCTCAGCCTCCTGAGTAGCTGGGATTACAGGCATGTGCCACCACGCCCAGCTAATTTTTGTATTTTTAGTAGAGACAGGGTTTCATCATATTGTCCAGGCTGGTCTCAAACTCCTGACCTCAAGTGATCTACCTGCCTCGGAGTCCCAAAATGCTGGATTATAGGCATGAGCCATGGACCCGACCCCACACACTTATTCTTAGAGGTCTGGAGGTTAAAAGTAAAGTGGGTTGGCAGGGCTGCATTCCTTTTGAATACGCTAGAAGAGAACGTTTCCTTGCCTTTTCAAGCTTCTAGCAGCTGCCTGTATTTCTTGGCATGTGGCCCCTTCCTCTGTCTTCAAAGCCAGTGGCATAGGATCTTCCTCCTCCTCCTCTCTCTCATCTCTGCTTCTATCACCCCATATTCCGTTCCTGACTGTAACTTTCCTGTGTCCCTCATTCCCTTATGAAGACCTTTGCTATATTGGATCCATCTTTATAGTGGAGAATAATCTTCCCATCTCAAAGTTCTTTTTTTATTTTTTATTTTTTGAGGCAGAGTCTCATTCGGTCACCCAGCCTGGAGTGCAGTGGCACGATCTTGGCTCACTGCAACCTCCACCTCTCAGGTTCAAGCAGTTCTGCTGCCTGAGCCTCCCAAGTAGCTGGGACTATAGGCACCCACCACCATGCCTAGTTAATTTTTTTTTTTTTTTTTTGTATGTTTAGTAGAGATGGGGATTTCACTATGTTGGCCAAGCTGGTCTTGAACTCCTGACCTTGGGATCTGATCATCTTGGCCTCCTAAAGTGCTGGGATTACAGGCGTGAGCCACCGCATCCCCACTAAGGTTCTTAATCATATCTGCAAAGTCCTTTTTGCCACGTAAGGTAACATGTTCTGGGGTTTTTGGATATGAACATCTTTGGGGCCATTATTCTGCCTGCTGCAAAGTGCATGTTGATGGGCCAGCAGTCCTGTGGATCAGAAAGGAGGAAATGGAAGGGGAGAAGCACCAAGAAACTTCAAGCACCAAACACAGTGACAGTGACCTGTACTGCTTGTTTCACGGTAGCCACCTCCCATGGATCCAGGATCCCTGGATCCTGCCACCCAAATGTGCCCTTCTCTTCACAGGTCCAAACCCAGAGATTGTTATCCGTCAGGAGCTTCACACAGAAGGCTTCGCCTTCTACCGCTGGCAAGGAGATGTCCGCCAAAAAGCTCTGAAGGACTTGCTGAAATGGGTCTCAGAGGTAAGAAGCTCTGGAGCCACCCCTTCCAATTGTACACTAGGTCTCATTCCCTTTTGCCTCTCAAGGCTTTTGTTCCAGCAATTCTTCCCTCTCTCTGCCGCAACATCAGTTTTTCCCTATTGGGTCCTTGTGCTTAGAATATAAATATTCTTACTTTTCCCATCTTTGAAAGGGAAACAAAACAACCCTCTCTAAAGTTCATTTCCAGTGCAAATGCAGCTCCATTTCCCTTCTCTCCCTTTTGTAACAAAATAGCTGGAAGTGCTCTCTACACTCACTGTCTGCCGTTCCTCTCTTTCCATTCGTCCTGAAACCCACATATCAGGCTTTTCAGAATCTCACTCTGTTGCCCAGGCTGGTGTGCAGTGGTGTAATCTGGGCTCACTGCAACCTCTGCCTCCGGGATTCCAGCAATTCTCATGCCTCAGCCTCCCGAGTAGCTGGGACTACAGGTGTGTACCACCACGCCTAGCTAACTTTTTGTATTTTTAGTAGAGACACGTTTTCATCATGTTGGCCAGGATGGTCTCAAGTGATGTGCCCTCCTCAGGCTACCAAAGTGCTGGGATTACAGATGTGAGCCACCACACCTGGCCAAAATTAACTTTTGTCAAGGTCACAGGGGACCCTTACATAGTGAAGTCCACTTGTTGATTGTTAGCCTCACTTGGCTATGGGAAATATTTAATAGTGATCATTCTCTCCTTGATATGCTTTCTTCCCTTGGCTTCCCTTAACTCTTGGTTTTCCTCACTGATGGGTCCTCCTCAGACTCCTGCTAGCTTTTCTTT
>NW_016816382.1:199842-237092 GCF_001698545.2 Rhinopithecus bieti | reverse complement strand
TCAACCTCCTGAGTAGCTGGGACAACAGTCATGTGCCACCACACCTGGCTAATTTTTTTGTATTTTTCGTAGAGATGGGTTTTCACCATGTTGCCCAGGCTCCTATCCTACTTTTATCCATAGCAATTAATCATCTTTTACATAATATATACTATAATTCACTTATTCATTTATATTTATTGCCCATCTCCCTTCTTGAGGATGTAACCTCCATGAAGGCAGCACGTTCATACATTTTGCTTTCTGGTGTATCTCCAGCCCCCAGAAGAGTAGATGAAGCGATGTAGGCACTGGATAAATATTGCTGAATAAATGAATGTTAGAGGGGTGCATACATGTGCCACGGCTCTTCCTAAGTAGCAAAGAAGACAATCCCTTAGTCCTGTTCCATGATAATTTTCAAACTTTACACCCTGTAAAGTTTTAGTCAACAGAAATCTGAACAATCAAGTTGCATTATTTTAGTTTTACAGGGGAAAAATGATACCATGCTTCCTAATCCCTGGCCAGTGATCATTTCCCAATTCAAAGGAATAGATTGCTCCTCCGGCAGCCACTGGAGCTTGGCGCTCTTCCCAGTCTGGCACTTGGAGTGCCGGGCTGGGCTCTCTCCAGGGAGCTGGAAAGAGCTGAATCTAAGTTGTCCCAGCTGGTGAAATCTAATGGAGCCCATCCGTGATCACAGTTGACAACAGGAAACCACTGTGCTGGTGTCCCCAATGCTTCCCTCTAACAAAGTGAAGCTGATCATAGTTAGTTGTGGGTTTTTTTTTTTTTTTTTTTTGAGATGGAGTCTCACTCTGTCACCCAGGCTGGAGTGCAGTGGCGCGATCTTGGCTCACTGCAACCTCTACTTCCTGGGTTCGAGTGATTCTCCCGCCTCAGCCTCCTGAGTAGCTGGGATTACAGGCACCCGCCACCACTTCCGGCTAACTTTTTATATTTTTAGTAGAGACAGGGTTTCACCATGTTGGCCAGGCTCATCTCAAACTCCTGACCTCTAGTGATTCTCCTGCCTCGGCCTCCCAAAGTGCTGGAATTATACGTGTGAGCCGTGGCGCCTGGCCCTAGTTGGGTTTTAAGTTGTGAGTTGGCCTCATTTCTTTCTCATCCTCCCTTTTTAATCTCATTCCCTATTTTTTAAAATTCACTTTTATTTTAGAAAATTTTAGGCTGGGTGTGGTGGCTCATAACTATAATCCCAGCACTTTGGGAGGGTGAGGAAGGAGGATTGGTTGAGCTCAGGAGTCCGAGACCAGCCCTGGCAACACAATGAGACTCTACGAAAAACAAACACTAAAAAAATTAGCTCGGTACACTGGTGCACACCTGTAGTCCCAGCTACTCCAGAGGCTGAGGTGGGAGGATCACCTGAGTCCAAGAGTTCTAGGGCTGCAGTGAACTCTGAATGTGCCACTGTCCTCCAGCCTTGGCAATAGAGCAAGACCCTGTCTCAAAACAAAATAAAAGGGAAGTGTTAGATTTATAGGAAAATTGGGAAGACAGTACAGAGAGCTCCCATATACCCTGCATCCTATGCCCTAATTTCCCCTATTAATATTTTCCATTAGTATTTGTATTAGTTTGCTAGGTCTGCCAAAATAAAGTACCACAGACTGGGCGGCTTACACAACAAATTTATTTTCTCAGTTCTGGAGGCTAGAAGTCCAAGATCAAGGTGTCAGCAGGGTTGTTTCTTTGGAGGCCTCTCTCTTTTCGACTTGTAGATGGCTTCCTTTCCCCGCATCTTCTCATGGCCTTCTCTCTGTGTGTCTGTGTCCTAGCCTCCTTATAAGCACACCAGTCATATTGATTAAGGTCCACCTATATGACCTCGTTTTACCGTAATTACCTTTTTTTTTTTTTTTTGAGATGGAGTTGCGTTCTTGTTGCCCAGGCTGGGGTGCCATGGTGCGATCTCCATTCACTGCAACCTCTGCCTCCCAGGTTCAAGCAATTCTCCTGCCTCAGCCTCCTGACTAGCTGGGATTACAGGCGCATGCCACCACGCCTGGCTAATTTTCGTATTTTTAGTAGAGATGGGGTTTGGCCATGTTGGCTAGGCTGGTCTTGAACTCCTGACCTCAGGTGATCCACCTGCCTCAGCCTCCCAAAGTGCTGGGATTACATTGTGAACCCCTGTGCCCAGCCTGTTAATTACCTTTTCTTAAAGCCCTATCTCCAAATACAGTCCCATTGTCAGGCACTGGTGATTATGACTTAAACGTGTGGATTTGGATTGGGGGCAAACAATTCAGTCCATAACAGTATTCGTTCTCTATTTTTAACCTCTGAACTGGATTCTACCTTTCCACCCTATCCAGATTCCTTTCTTCTTCAAGAACAAGAATGAGTTGGGGCTTTCAATTCACTCCTGTAATCCTAGCACTTTGGGAGGCTGAGGTGGGCGGATCACTTGAGCCTAGGTGTTTGATACCAACCTGGGTGAACCTAGCAAGACCCCATCTCTACAAAAACTAAAAAAGTTAGCTGGGCATTGTGGCACATCCCTGTAGTCCCAGCTACTCAGGAGACTGAGGTGGAAGGATCACTGGAGCCCAGGAGGTTGAGACTGCAGTGAGCTGTGATTGTGCCACTGTACTCAAACCTGGGTGACAGAGTGAGACCCTGTCTCAGCATAATAATAATAAAAGTTTAAATCTCAGTTTCCCTACTTTGTAATTGACTGACTTCAAGCAAATAATCTTGTCTATTAATCCATACAGAGTGCTAAGCCATCACTGGAATGCATTAGGGAAAAGCTTGTACCAGGTAACTCAGGTCTCTATATAAGACCCCTTCAAAAAATCTGAAAATGTAAATTAGTTCCCATTAGTAGGCTGTGCCTTGTAGTAGAAAGAGACATGAAAAACCTTCCTCACTAACATGAACCCTTCCTTCCCACACTCCCAGAAAAAGGTTAAAGAAATGTTGAAAGAACCCTGGCTTAAAGGGGAGACAGATTATTAGATTGTCCTGCCATTTATATTTCCTGAATAGGACCTGCCTCTTCAGGGGCCAGAGGTAATGAAGGGTGTTCCTTTCTCTATTTCCACCTCCTTTGAGATCATTGTGTTATTAAACTTTACTATGCATCTTACTTAGAAATTGCTTAATTGTGCTGGGCACGGAGGCTCACGCCTGTAATCCTAGCACTTCGGGAGGCCAAGGCAGGCAGATCACGAGGTCAGGAGATTGAGACCATCCTGGCTAACACGGTGAAGCCCCATCTCTACTTAAAGTACAAAACAATTAGCCGGGCATGGTGGCAAGCGCCTGTAGTCCCAGCTACTCGGGAGGCTGAGTCAGGAGAATGGTGTGAACCTGGGAGCCGGAGCTTGCAGTGAGCCAAGATCGCGGCACCGCACTCCAGCCTGGGTGACAGAGCGAGACTCTGTCTCAAAAAAAAGAAAGGAAACAAAAAAAAAAAAAAGAAAAGAAATTGCTTAATCGCATGCCTTATGACACTTCTTTTTTCTATGATTGACATCTATTATTAAGTTCTTCTTAGGTGTCTTTGTAATCTTTACATGTGCTGAGTAAGTGGATCTTGCCCCACCTTGACTTCAAGTTCATGGAGGGACAGGACCTCCATCTCTTATTTCAAGGTTTCCAAATGATTGTACCTGATACATTTGTTGCTAGGATGAGAAACAGTATATCATTGAGAATATTAAATAAGTTTTGAAATTTGTTATGCTTTGATACAGGGTAAAATCCAGGGACAAGGAATTTATCATCGAAGGATTTGAAAACATGGCCAGCTGCAATTTATGGGAATGCTGAGAGATAATTTGGGAAAACAATAGTGAAGTATGAAAAAAAGGAACATGGCATCTGGAGGCCATTTAGATGATTCTTAATTTGTTTTTCACCATTTAGCAAAATGTATACTACCTTAAATGTCTAAGGACAACAGTACTTGTAATCAGTTTGATCTACTTATCAAATACATTTAAGTGGTATTAATTAGTGATGGAGGATGGAAGTTTATCAGTCAACAACCAACCCAGTCACCTCACTGTTCCTACAGCTTCTTCTGAGTTGTAAGGTTAGAAAATAATGGCTTTGAGTGTGAAAGTTTTCCAAAGCTGCATGTTTCATTCATAAGTGGGGCTGAACGATGAGAACACATGGACCGGGAGGGCGACAACACACCCTGTCCTGTTGAAGCGGTAGGTGGCGGAGGGAGAGCATCAGTATAATGCTAATGCATGCAGGTGTTAATACCTAGGTGATGGGTTGATAGGGTGCAGCAACCACCATGGCACACGTTTACCTATGTAAGAAGCCTGACGTCCACACAATTATCCAGGAATAAAATTAAATTAAATTACAATTTTAAAAAACAGTTAACCAGGCATGGGGCTCATAACCTGTAATCCAGCACTTTGGGAGGCTGAGGCGGGCGGATCCACGAGGTCAGCAGTCAAGACCAGCATGAACATGGTGAACACCATCTCTACTAAAAATACAAAAACTAGCTGGCAATGGACTTACATGCTGTAATCCCAGCCTCTTGGGAGGCTGAGGCAAGAGGACTCACTTGAACCTGAGAGGGGTGGAATATACAGTGAGCCAGAGTGCACCACTTCCTGCAGCTGGACGACAGAGTGGACTCATCTCAAAAAAAAAAAAAAAAAGGTTGACTGCTTCTGTGACTTGACTCTGATTTTCATCTTTAAAGTGAGAATATAACATCTTATTCATATACATGTTATATATACATATATTAAAACACCAGCATAGGCTGGGCGCGTTGGCTCACGCTGTAATCCCAGCACTTTTGGAGGCGGGAGACTGATGAATCACCCAAGGTCAGGAGTTCAAGACCGCCTGGCCAACATGGCGAAGACCCTGTCTCTACTAAAATACAAAATTAGCTGGGCATGGTAACAGGTGCCTGTAATCCCAGCTACTCAGGAGGCTGAGGCAGGAGAATCGCTTGAACCCAGGAGACAGAGGTTGCGGTGAGCCGATATCGTGCCATTGCACTCCAGCCTGGGCAACAAGAGCAAAACTCTGTCTCAGAAGAAAGCAAAACAAAACAAAAGAAAAAACACCAGCGTAATGCCTGGCATGTGTTAGGAAAGTGTTAGCTACCTCCCTGCCGATATCAGTGATTTTGAAGTCTTAAGATTACCACCCCTATTGCTTGTGATTATGCCAGAAGAAATAATCATTGCAGGTGTACAAGGGTCTTAGGGCCAGTCCATACTGGTCCTCTACAGATGAGTCTAATTATACAACAGATCAAAGAAGGAATCTGTCATTCACAAGAGCTGCACAAAAGATAACACATGGGAATGTCTATACATCTACAAAAATGTGCATGATTTATATGAAGAAAAATTTAAAACATTACTGAGGGGCCAAGCATGGTGGCTCACACCTGTAATCTCAGCTGTTTGGGAGGCCAAGGTGAGAAGATCATTTGAGTTCAGGAATTTGAGACCAGACTGAACAAGACCCCGTATCTGCAAAAAATTTTAAAATTAGCTGGGCGTGGTGGTGTGTGCCTCTAGTCCCAGCTACTTGGGAGGCTGAGGCAGGAGCATCACTTGAGACCAGGAGTCCGAGGTTGCAGTGAGCTGTGACTGTACCGCTACACTCCAGTGTGGGCAGCAGAGTAAGACCCTGTGTCCAAAAAAATTAAAAACGAAACAACAACGAAAGCAACACTACTGATGAACATGAAAGAAGACTTGAACATATGGAAAGGTACCATGCTCTTGGACAGCAAGAGTCAATATCTTTTTTTTTTTTTTGAGATGGAGTCTCACTCTGTCACCCAGGCTGGATTGCAGTGGTGCGATCTCCACTCACTGCAACCTCTGCCACCCAGGTTCAAGCGATTCTCCTGCCTCAGCCTCCTGAGTAGCTGGGATTACAGGCGTGAGCCACCACGCCTGGCTAATTTTTTGTATTTTTAGTAGAGACGGGGTTTCACCATGTTGGTCAGGCTGGTCTCGAACTCCTGACCTTGTGATCTGCCCACCTCAGCTTCCCAAAGTGCTTGGATTACAGGTGTGCAGGTGTGAGCCACTGCACACGGTCCTTTTTTTTTTTTTTTTTTTTTTTTTTGAGACAGTCTCTCTCTCTCTGTCTCCCAGGCTGAAGTGCAGTGGCACAATCTCCGCTCACTGCCACCTCTGCCTCCTGGGTTCAAGTGATTCTCCTGCCTCAGCCTCCCAAGTAGCTGGGATTACAGGCGCCTGCCATCACGCCCAGCTAATTTTTTTATTTTTTATTTTTTTATTTTTTGAGATGAAATCTCACTCTGTCACCCAGGCTGGAGTGCAGTGGCCCGATCTCAGCTCACTGCAACCTCCGCCTCCCAGGTTCAAGCCATTCTCCTGCCTCAGCCTCCAGAGTACACGGGACTACAGGCACCCGCCACCATGGCCAGCTAATTTTTTGTATTTTTAGTAGAGACGGGGTTTCACCGTGTTAGCCAGGATGGTCTTGATCTCCTGACTTCGTGACCCACCTGCCTTGGCCTCCCAAAATGCTGGGACTGCAGGCATGAGCCACCGCGCCCAGCCTAATTTTTGTATTTTTAGTAGTGATGGGGTTTCGCCATGTTGGCCAGGCTGATCTCGACCTCCTGACCTCAGGTGATCCACCCACCTCGGCCTCCCAAAGTGCTGGGATGAGGCACTTTGGGAGGCATGAGCCACCGCGCCCAGCCAGAAGATTCAGTATCAGTCAGGAAGATGTCAATTCTATTGATCAATTCTGCCATCATAGAGATAAGGGGTTAAATAAATTGTAGTACAATGAAACAATGGGGAAAAGAGTATCTGTACAAAAACTCTGGAAAGATGTAATAAACTTCTAATATGGTTTGTCTTCAAGGAAGATAACTGAGGAATGCCTGAAGGACAGGGATAACAGAAAAAAATCTCTGCCCATGTCCTCTTTTCTTATCAAACTATTCAATCCTAAAGACATTAGATGGAGCCAAGAAG
Organism: Rhinopithecus bieti; assembly: GCF_001698545.2. Taxonomy (NCBI): domain Eukaryota; kingdom Metazoa; phylum Chordata; class Mammalia; order Primates; family Cercopithecidae; genus Rhinopithecus; species Rhinopithecus bieti. Next base: position 230,121 of record NW_016816382.1, on the reverse strand, counting down.
GTGACTCTCTGCTGGGGTTTGGGGTGGGAGAGCCTCTATGGCCCAGAGCAGAGCAAAGAGGTCATGCACCGAGGCTGGCTGCTTGGCGCAGGGAGTCACAGCCCAACGCTGTGTGTGTGTGTGTGTTGTATGTGTGCATGTGTTATATATGTGTGTGTGTTGTATATGTGTGTCTGAGTGTGTGTGTGGACACTGGTGAGCAGGAAGAAGGAGGGGTTGGGCAGTGTTGTGGCCTGATGAGGGGAGTTGTAGCCTAAGCAAAATGAACATGGCTCGAGTCATAGCGGGGCTTCCCAGATGGTGTATCAGAGCCCAAGATCAGTGAAGTCATCAGTGTGGGTAGGGGAGGGACAGTAGGGCCTGATTGAGGGTGTCAGAGTCCAGGTAGGGTGAGAAGGGCATTGGAATCGCAGGGCTGCCTGGTGTGAGGAGTCAAAGTCCACACAGAGTATGGAGGGCATTGCTCCTGAGGGCAGCTCAGCATGGAGTGTAAGGGCCCAGAATAAGGAAGGTGTGCATGTGAAAGGGTGGCCTGGTGTGGAGTATGTGATCCCTAGCAGCAGTAGGAAGGCATTACTTGGGAGTGAGTGACCTGGTATGGGCGATTGGATCCCAAGGACGCTGAGGAGGTGCTGATGCATGGATAGCTTGGCACGGAGGGCAGAACCTGAGGGGAGCTTCTACCTGGCAGCATGGCCCAGCATGAGTGGACAGAGCTTTGGCAAGGAAAGACTAACCACATGGGGAGGCAAGAGTAGGGGCTGGGAGCTGCAGGATGTCAGAGCTTGAGAGGAATGGAGGAGCTCTGTAGGAGAGGGGGTAGTCGTGGTGATAGAAGATGGTTACATACAGAAGGTTTGATCAAACAAGTAAATTAAAGATAAGGGAAGCCAGAGTTTCTCACTGTCAGAGAAGGGAGTTACAAACATGGGACGAACCTTGTGGCGTTAGATTGGAATTGAAGGTATTGGTATGAACTCATGAATTTCAATGTATGTGAGACAAAAAAATAGATGTGTGTGTATATATCATATGTACATAGACACATATAAATGAAAGTATGTGTACATATATATATATATAACTCTGCCCACTAAGAGGGCCTGAAAGTAGTGACACTCCAATAGCAATGAGCATACCTAAATTCTAGATTGTGGCTTTTATATGTTATTCTCTACTAAAAGGAACCAGAAATGGCTTGTTCTAGGGCTGGGGTAGGGAAGATACAAGATGAACTTGCAACATTTTCAGTTTTCTTTTCTTAAGAGGAGTCTTGCTGTGTTGTCCAGGCTGGCTTCAAACTCCCAGGGTACAGTGATCCTCCTGCCTCAACCTCCCAGTTGGCTGAGACAACAGGCATGTGCCACCATGCCCAGCCTGGAGCATCTTATACCATAAATCAAAGAAGTGCTCAAAGAATAATGAGGTCATGTCAAAAGAACACAACCAGTTTGAAAGGGCTCCCACTAGACAAATCATGGAAAATTTGAGCTCCATGTAGACAATGATAATTACAGATTATATACCATTGAATTAAAAAGGGAAACCATGAGTCTGTACTGAGATACAGTCTGTACTGTACCTGAATACGCTGAAAGCTTGATGAGGAATGGAGTGCTTCCACAGTTTGTTTTTGTTTTTTCCAAGACAGAGTCTTTCTCTGTCACTCAGGCTGGCGTGCCGTGGTACGATCTTGGCTCGCTGCAAACTTTGCCTCCCGGTTTCAAGCAATTCTCCTGCCTCAGCCTTCTGAATAGCTGGGACTACAGAGGCGCATCACCACACCTGGCTAATTTTGGTATTTTTAGTAGAGACAGAGTTTCACTATGTTGGCCAGGTTGGCCTTGAACTCCTGACCTAGTGATCCACCTGCATCGGCCTCCCAAAGCTCTGTGATTACAAGCCACCACTCCCAGCCCTACTTTCATAGTTTTAAATTACTTCTCCAGAGAATACTTTTTAATTACCAAGAGTAAAGGAGAAGTTTAAAGTGAAGAAGCCTACCACCACTTAATCAAGTGGTCAAGGTTAACGTCATCAATAATGAGACAAATCAACTGGGCGTGATGTCTCACACCTGTAATTCCAGCACTTTGGGAGGCCAAGGCGGGCAGATCACTTGAGGCCAGGAGTTCAAGACCAGCCTGTCCAACACAGTGAAACCCCATCTCTGCTAACATACAAAAATTAGCAGGGCATGGTGGCACAAGCCTGTAATCCCAGCCACTTGGCATGAGAATCACTTGAACCCGGGAGGCAGAGGTTGCAGAGAGCTGAGATCACGCCATTGCACTCCAGCCTGAGAGACAGAGTAAGACTCTGTCTCCAACAACAAAGATATTGAATCTTCCTGTCCAAGAGCACGGTACCTTTCCATATGTTCGTCTTCTTTTTTTTATTGGAGACAGAGTCTTGCTCTGTCACCCAGGCTGCAGTGCAGTGGTGCCATCTCAGCTCACTGCAACTTCTGCCTCCTGGGTTCAAGCAATTCTCCCGCCTCAGCCTCCCAAGCAGCTGGGATTACAGGTACGTGCCACCATGCCTGGCTAATTTTTGGATTTTTAGTAGAGATGTGGTTTCACCCCATTAGCCAGGATGGTCTTGATTTCCTGACCTCATGATCCACCCACGTCAGCTTCCCAAAGTGCTTGGATTACAGGTGTGAGCCACAGTGCCCAGCCTCTTTTTTCTTTTTTTCCTTTTTTTGAGATGGAGTCTCGCGCTGTCTCCCAGGTTGGAGTGCAGTGGCGCAATCTCGGCTCACTATAACCTCTGCCTCCCGGGTTCAAGCAATTCTCTTGCCACAGCCTCCCAAGTTGCTGGAACTACAGGCGTGCACCATCAGGCCCAGCTAATTTTTGTATTTTTAAAGTAGAGATGGGGTTTCACCATGTTGGCCAGGCTGGTCTCGATCTATTGACCTTGTGATCTGCCTGCCCAGGCTTCCCAAAGTGCTAGAATTACAGGCATGAGCCACTGCGCCCAGCCTCAAGGCTTCTTTTGTGTTCATCAGTAATACTGTTTTTGTTGTTGTTGTTTTTTTTTTTTTTTTTTTTTTTTTAGAGACAAGGTATCAATCACAGCTCACTGCAACCTCGGACTCCTGATCTCAAGTGATCCTCCTGCCTCAGCCTCCCAAGTAGATGAAACTACAGGCACACACCACCCCTAGCTAATTTTTAATTTTTTTGCAGATATGGCGTCTTGCCCGTATCTGCGGGTTCTTGCTTGTATCTGCAAAAGACAGAGCAAGACTCTGTCTCCAAAGAATAATAATAATAATGAGACAAATCAAATTTGCATGGCACCTGATAGAATGCTAATGCTCCTGGTTTCTTCTAGCTGTAGTTGTCAGGGGTAAAAATTTCCTCTGGAGGGTTTGGTCGTGTTTCCTCTGTTGTTCAGTAGCCCTGTAGATGTGGTTTCCCCTGTTGTACAGGAGCCCTATAGATGCACTGTTGGCAGAGGAGGTGTTCTCTATGATAAGGTCTCAGCCTTTCAGTGGGCCATGTCCCTGTGTGATGACCTTTACAAAGGCTTCTCTGTCACTCCCCACCTTTATGTGGTACAGGAAGACCCAAGAAGGCTGCCATTGGGTATTTCCCTTCTCCTAGGTTGGTTAGGCTCTAGTAAAATAGTTTCTCTTGAGGGAAAGCCTTAATAAAAAGTGCAGGCCGGCCGCAGTGGCTCACGACTGTAATTCCAGCACTTTGGGAGGCCGAGGCGGGAAGGTCATCTGAGGTGGGAAGGTCATCCGAGGTCAGGAGTTCAAGACCAGCCTGGCCAACATGGTGAAACCCCATCTCTACAAAAATACAAAATTTAACTGGGCATGATGTCAGGTGCTTGTAATCCCAGCTACTTGGGAGGCTGAGGCAGGAGAATCACTTGAACCTGGGAGGGGGAGATGCAGTGAGCCAAGATTGAGCCATTGCATTCCAGCCTGGATGACAGTGTGAGATGCCATGTAAAATAATAAATAAATTGGCCGGGTGCAGTGGCTCACGCCTGTAATTCCAGCACTTTGGGAGGCTGTGGCGAGCAGATCATGAGGTCAAGAGATCGAGACAATCTCTTTAGTAGAGACGTGGTCGCCAGGCTGGACACAATGGTGCGATCTCAGCTCACTGCAACCTCCACCTCCTGGGTTCAAGCGATTCTCCTGCCTCAGCCTCCTGAGTAGCTGGGATTACAGGCATGTGCCACCATGCCTGGCTAATTTTTGTATTTTTAGTAGAGACAGAGTTTCATTATGTTGGCTAGGCTGGTCTTGAACTCCTGACCTCAGGTGATCCGCCTGCCTCGTCCTCCCAAAGTGCTGGGATTACAGGCGTGAGCTACCATGCCCGCCTGGTTCCTGTGGAATTTTGCTCTTGGGTTTTTATTCCAGTAAGTTGTAATTCTCTGTATCTGCCTGTCTGTCTCCCCACTTTGTGCCCTCAGTTCTCTGCTGGATCTAAAAAAAGTTGTTGATGTTTCAGTTAATTTGACATTTTTCTTATTGTTAGAGTGGGGTGACAATGACCAAGCACCTTTCATGCTGAACAGAAACTGGAAGTTGAGCATACTTACATACATATATACACACACACACATATATACATATACATACATATGCATATACATACATATATATTTGAGACAAGTCTCACTCTGTCACCAAGGCTGGAGTGCAGTGGTGCCATCACAACTCACTGCAACCTTGAACTCCTGGGGTCAAGCGATCCTCTCACGTCAGCCTCCCAAGTAGCTGGGAGTACAGGCGCACACCACCATGCTCAGTCAATTGTTTTATTTTTAGTTGAGACAAGGTCTCACTCTGTTGCCCAGGCTCGTTTTGAACTCCTAGGCTCAAGCCATCCTCCTTCCTCAGCCTTCCAAAGCATTGGGATCCACAGTCATGAGCCACTGAGACTGGCGATAGCATGTATTTTTAGTTTTGGTAATATTTGTATTTGATGGATAGTGCTTTGTTTCTTAACAAAAGAATCTTTGCCTATCTCAAGGTAATGAAATTTTTCTCACAAATTTTATTCTGTACGTTTTACAGATTTAGTTCTTGTTTGTTTCTTTTCTTTTCTTTTGAGATGGAGTCTCACTCTATTGTCCAGGCTGGAGTGTGCTGGCACGATCTCGGCTAACTGCAACCTTCACCTCCCGGACTCAAGTGATTCTCCTGCCTCAGCTTCCCAAGATTACAGGCACTTGCCACTATAACTGCTAATTTTTGTATTTTTGTAGAGACGGGTTTTGCCATGTTGGCCAAGCTGGTCCCAAACTCTTGACCTCAGGTGATTCGCCTGCCTCAGCCTCCCAAAGTGCTGGGATTACAGGTGTGAGCTGTCGTGCTGGGCCTTCATTTAGTTGATTTCTTACTACATCTTTCCTCTGCCTCCCAGGTTCAAGCAGTTCTCCTGCCTCAGCCTCAGGTTTTAGTTGTTATGTTAGCTCTGTGATGAAGCAGGGAGTGGGATTGCAATTGACTGCAAATGAGCAAGAGAGAATTTTCTGAGGTGATCCCAATGTTCTGTTGGAATGGGAATTATGTAAGGGTAGATATTTGTCAAAACTCATAACATGGTACTTTTAAAATGTGTGTATCTTCTGAGGTAAATCAATAAAGTTGATTTACATATATATATGATTTACATATATGTGTGTGTGTGTGTGTGTGTGTGTGTGTGTGTGTCCTGTAAAAGACATGCACTTGCTTGCCACCAAACTGCTGTGGACTCCTGGCTTGGTCCAAGGGAGAAAGAAGTACAATAAACAGCCAAAGTAAGGTCAAAGTCTGGAGGACCCACAGCCACAAGGTACTAAGTACTTTGTGAGAAAGGCTTCCGAGCAGGCAGTAATATGCTTTTCCAACTTGAAAGGAGGCAAGACATACACAGATCTTCATGGCCCTCCTACTCCCTTCTACATCTCTTTCTGGAATTTATTTTGGTCCCAATAATAAGATAGGTACCCATCTTTACTTACTCCCAACAATGACCAATCTTTTCTTCATTGATGTGAAATACATCTTTAATATGTATTGATATGGTTTGGCTTGTGTCCCCACCCAAATCTCATCTTGAATTGTAGCTCCCATAATCCCCACATGTCATGAGAGGGACCCGGTGAAAGGTAATTGAATCATGGGGGTGGGTTTTTCCCGTGCTGTTCTAGTGATAGTGAATAATTCTCACGAGATCCAATAGTTTTATAAAGGGCAGTTCCCCTGCACACTCTCTCTTGCTTGCTGCCATGTAAGACATGCCTTTGCTCCTCCTTCATCTTCCACCAGGATTGTGAGACTTCTCCAGCGTTGTGAAACTGTGAGTCCATTAAACCTGTTTTTCTTTTTTCTTAAGACCGAGTTCCACTCTTGTTGCTCAGGCTGGATCGCAATGGCATGATCTCGGCTCACTGCAACCTCCGCCCCTTGGGTTCAAGCGATTCTCCTGCCTCAGCCTCCCAAGTAGCTCGGATTACAGGCATGCACCACCACGCCCAGCTAACTATATTTTTAGTAGAGACAGGGTTTCACCAGGTTAGTCAGCCTGATCTCTAACTCCTGACCTCAGGTGATCTGCCCACCTCAGCCTCCCAAAGTGCTGGGATTACAGGCATGAGCCACCACACCCAGCCAACCTCTTTTTCTTTATAAATTACCCAGTCTCAGGTATGTCTTTATTAGCAGCCTGAGAATTGACTAATACATGTTTTCTATATAGATACTTAGTTCCATAGCTAGACTCACTTGTTAAACTGATCTGTTTTCTTCTTTTGCCAGTAATGTTAACAGGATTGTTCATATTACATTTTTTAATTAGTTACTGTTGGAGTTTTGGAAAGCTTTTAAGTACACCTGACTCTCAATCTATGCACAATTAATTTATGAATTTTTGGAATAAAATACTAAAGAAAACAGTGCTTTTTTTTTTTTTGAGACAAAGTCTCACTCTGTCACCCAGGCTAGAGTGCAGTGGTATGATCTTGAGTCAATGCAACATCTGCCTCCTGGGTTCAAGTGATTCTCCTACCTCAGCCTCCTGAGTAGCTGGGATTACAGGCGTATGCCACCACGTCTGGCTAGTTTTTGTATTTTTAGTAGAGACGAGGTCTCACCATGTTGGCCAAGCTGGTCTCGAACTCCTGACCGCAAATGATTCGCCCACCTTTGCCTCCCAAAGTGCTGGGATTATAGGCATGAGCCACTGCGCCCAGCCAGAAAACAGTGCTCTTTTTAATACAGTATTCCAGATGAAGTCATTTAAAACACTTCACACAATGTTTTAGCCTGATGCTTACAGCATACTTTAGAACTGCTGCCAGGTAGCTAATTGAACTTTTTATTATACAACTCACTGCTAGAAAAAAAAAATTATTTCTGCCAGCATGTCATAGACTATTGCTTCAGGCATTTTGAGTCTATGTTTTGTTAACTTGTGCATGTCCCAGGTATTTAACTTTTTTTTCAGTGAAATCTTGATAGTAAGGTGACAGTCAACATCCCATAAATGCTCCAAGATGAAGAACCAGGCAGGATATCACCACTGACAACATATTATTAGCCAAATTTAAAAAGTTAAACAAGATCTATAGGATTACCAACTTCTGGTAAAAACTCTGTCCTGTTCTCTGGAAAATCACCCAAAATGACAAAGAGCGTAAGAAACTGGAATACAAACTCCATTTTAAGGCAAATCTATAGGCACCAGCAAGGTGGCTGTCATAAAAAAGATAGACAATAATGATTAATGGCAGAAGTGAAAAAAAAATTTTTTTTTTTTACCTGATTTACTCACACATTACTGATGGGAATGTAAAATAGTACACTCACTTTGCAAAGCAGTTTGGCAGTTCCTCAAAATGTTAAGCTAAAGTTACCATATGGAACAGCAATTTCACTCATAGGTATACACCCACGAGAACCAACAATATACATCCACACAAAAACGTTTATGTAAATGTTCATAGCACCGTTATCCATAACAGCCAAAAGAAGGAACAACCCATATGTCCATCAAATGAACAAAATGTGATCTACTCATACAACAGAATATTATTCCATCCTAGTCTAAGCCAAGAAGACTTAAGTACTGATACCTGCAACGATGTTAACAGACCTTGAAAATATTGTCAAAATATTCCCTGAACTGTAGACTCCCACATGCTGGATGAAACATTTTTCTTCTGGCAATGAGTTACTTCATTAAAAGTTCAGTTAGCTAAGTGAAAGAAGCCAGACATAAAAGGCCACATATTGTATTTACATGAAATGTCCAGAACAGGCAAATTTATAGAGATAGAAAGTAGATTAGTGCTTATCCGGGACTGGAGGGAGGCTAGTGATGGCTAATAGGTATGAAGTTTCTATTTTGGGGTGGTGAAATTGTTCTTGAATTATTTAGTGGTGATGGTTGTACAGCTTTGCAACTATACTAAAAACTATTGAATTGTATACTTTGAAAAGGTGAATTGTATGGTATCTGAATTATATCTCAGTAAAGCTGTTAAAAAAAATAAGGGACATATGTAACCCTAAACAATAATATATAAAGACACTGATAAGGTTTGGCTCTGTGTCACCACCCAAATCTGATGTTAAATTGTAATCCCCAGTGTTGGGGAGGGACCTGGTGGGAGGTGATTGGATCATGGTGGTGGATTTCCCTCCTGCTGTTCTCATGATAGTGATTTCTCATGAGATCTGGTTGTTTAAAAGTGTGTAGCACTTCCCCTTTTGTGCTGTCTCCTTCTACCACGTGAAGATGTGCTTGCTTCCCCTTCACTCTTCTGCCATGATTGTAAGCTTCCTGAGGCCTCCCCAGCCATGCCTCCTGTACAGCCTGTGGAACTATAAGTCAGTTAAACCTCTTTCAGTTATAAATTACCAAGTCTCAGGTGGTTCCTTAAAATGGTGTGGGAACAGGCTAATATAGAAGATTGGTGAGGCATTGCTATAAAGATACCTGGAAATGTAGAAGCAACTTTGGAACTGGGTAATGGGCATAGGTTGGAACAATTTGGAGGGTTCAGAAGGAGACAAGAAGATGAGGGAAAGTTTGGAATGTCCTAAAGACTTGTTGAATGGTTGTTAACAAAATGCTGATAGTAATATAAAGTCCATGCTAAGGAAGTCTCAGATAGAGATGAGAAACTTATTGGGAACTGGAGTAAAGGTCACTTACTATGCTTTAGCAGAGACTGGTGGCATTGTGCTCTGCTTTAGGGGTCTGTAGAACTTTGAACTTGAGAGAGATGATTTAGGGTACATGGCAGAAGAAATTTCTAAGTAGCAAAGTATTCAGGACATGGCCTGGCTGCTTCTAACCGCATATGCTCATATGCATTCGAAAGAGATGGTCTGAAATTGGAACTTATATTTAAAAAGAAAGCAGAGCATAGAAGTTTGGAAAATTTACAGCCTGGCCATGTGGTAGAAAAGAAAAACCCATTTTCTGGGGAGGAATTCAAGAAGACTGCAGAAATTTGCATGAGGAGCCAAATGTTAATAGCCAAGACAATGGGGAAAATGCTTCCAGGGCATTTCAGAGATCTTTGCGGCAGCCCTTTCAAAAGCCTGGAGGCCTAGGAGACAAAAACGGTTTCACAGGCCAGGCCTAGGGCCGCACTGCTCTGTGCAGCATCAGGACATAGAACCATGCATTGTGGCCGCTCCAGCTCCAGGCATGGCTAACACAGGCGAAGGTATAGCTTGGACCATTGCTTCAGAGGATAGAAGCCCTAAACCTTGGCAACTTCCATGTGGTGCTGGGCCTGTAGGTACACAGAAGACAAGAGTTGAGGTTTGGGAGCCTCTGCCTAGATTTCAGAGAATGTATGGAAATGCCTGGATGTCCAGGCAGAAGTCTGCTGCAGGAGCACAGCCTTTATGGAAAACCTTTACTAGGGCGGTGCAGAGAGATAATGTGGGCATGAAGCCCCCACACAGTGGGGCCATGAGAAGATGGCCACCATCCTACATACCCCAGAATGGTAGATTCACCAACAACTTGTGCCATGCACCTGGAAAAGTCACAGGCACTCAACAACAGCCCTTGAGAGCAGCCATGAGAGCTGTACCCTGCAGAGTAACAGGCGTGGAGGTGCCCAAGACCTTGGAAGCCTACACCTTGCATCAGCATGCCCTGGATGTGAGACATGGAGTCAAACATTATTATGGAGCTCTAAGATTTAATGACTGCCTCGCTGGGTTTTGGACTTGCATGGGGCCTGTAGCCCCCTTGTCTTGGTCAATCTCTCCCCCTTGGAATGGGAGCATTTACCTAATGCCTGTACCCCTGTTCTATCTTAGAAGTAATGAACTTGTTTTTGACTTGTGATTTTACAGGCTCATAGGCAGAAAGGACTTGCCTTGTACCAGAAGAGACTTTGGACTTGGACTTTTGAGTTAATGCTAGAATGAGTTAAGACTTTAAGGGACTGTTGGGAAGGCATGATTGGCTTTGAAATGTGAGAAAGTATGAGATTTGGGAGGGGCCGGGGTAGAATGATAGAGTTTGGCTCTGTGTCCCCACCCAAATCTGCTGTTGAACTATAATCCACAATGTTGGGAGAGGGACCTGGTGGGAGGTGATGGGATTATGATGGCAGATTTCCCTCCTGTTGTTCTCATGATAGTGAGTTCTCATGAGATCTGGCTGTTTAAAAGTGTGTAGTACTTCCCCCTTTTTGCTCTCCCCTGCCGCCATGTGAAGATGTGCTTTCTTCCCCTTTGCCCTTCTGCCATAATTTCCTGAGGCCTCCCAGCCATGTTTCCTATATAGCCTTCAGAACTGTGAGTCAATTAAGCCTCTTTTCTTCATAAATTACCCAGTCTCAGGTAGTTCTTTATAGCAGTGTGAGAAAAGAATACACATATTGTTTAGAGGAAAAATTTCATTAACAGAGCACAGTAGAATATAGCACAACTGCCTTCTGATGGGGTACTAATGGAATCTGGAAAGATTTAGGAGGTGGAGGCATCAGGTTTTCTGGAAGTAGGGAGGAAATCAGAGGCTAAAAAGAGTTTGAAAATGTGCATAGAACAGTTTGAGCTCAAGTTGCCAGTCTTACCTTATTTTGCCAGGTGATTATCAATTCATCACAATTCCCACAGGAAATGAGAGGCATTATCTTTTACCAAATAGAACTTGATAGGCTATTAACTTGGGCACCCTGGGCCTGGAGGAGGATAGAAATAAGATAGAAGACTAAAAACAGGATACTAAGTGGAAGTCTGAATAAAAGCGGATGAACTCCAACTCCTATCCCACCATGCAGCATGCCTCTGCCTGCTCCCCAGTAATGGTAGCCAGGCTTATATCCCCCATGCTGACTGGGACATCCTTCTCTGGGGAAATTATAAGAGCAGCCTCTGGAGAAATTACACTTCTCAAAGGAAAATTAACAGGCACTGACATTTAGGGTCCCAAAGGCAAAAAGTAGGTGACACTCAAAGTTTCTAACTCAAAGACCCTGGACGTTAGTTGTAAACCCTGAGCAGATTAGACTTCAGATTGTCTCCCTTGGGTAAAATACAGTGATCTCCCCTTATTTAAAGTTTCACTTTCCGTGGTTTCAGTTACCCTCAATCAATCTTGGCCCCAAAATATTAAATAGAAAATTCCAGAAATAAACAATTCATAAGTTTTAAATTGTGTGTTCTGAGTAGCTCGATGAAACCTCTTGCCATCCTGCTCCGTGCCTCCTAGGGCACAAATTATCCCTTTGTCCAGCATATCCATGTCATCTATACTACCTGCCTGTTAGTCACTTAGTAGCCTTCTCGGTTATCAGACTGACAAAACATACAACATACAGGGTTTGGTACTATCTGAGGTTGTAGACATCCACTCGGGGTCTTGGACCATATCCCCCATGGATAAGGGGGATGGATACTGTATGCATTATGTGTGGGAAGAGATTGGTGACCAAAAGAAAAGACTGTGGTAGAAATAATCTATGTGCTCACCACAACGAGGGGAAAGTTGTATTTCAAGTCTCTCTTTAAGTTAGGTTAGGGTTATATGATTGATCTCTGGGCAACAGAAGAGTAGAAGTGACTTCTAAGACAGAGGTTCACAAACTTTCTTAGTTACAGTGTCCATAGTACCAGGGCCATCTTTCCACAATGCTCCCAGGCAAACAAACAAAAAACCTGTTAACTACCAATTCCATTTGCTAAGTAGTGAGTTCCAAATAACATAATAGTAGTAGTTTGTGATGTCAATAGTTGTAGTTGTGATAATCTCAAGATTTTAAAATATCTTGGGAAGCCCATGTGAGATCTCTACAGTGGCATGGGAAACCTTGGCACCTAGTTTGAAACCCGTGGTTCTCAGCTGTTTCTAGGCTAGTGCTTAAAAACAATGCACAATGCTCCAGTTTTTCCTTTCCCTGCCTCTGGGACGTTGGAAATCACGTGCTCCACACAGCATGGCTACAAACTATGGGAAAGCAACAAAACACTGGAAAGACCCCTGGGGAATAAACTTTGATTCGGTTAAGCTACTCCGATTTGTTGGGTTCTCTGAGGCTAGGACTGCTTACTGCAACTCAATATGGTAGTCACTTGAGGCTAGTGAGAAATGGAAATGCACACAGTGCCACATTTCACAATTTTAAAAACAGAAGCAGAGTCAAATACATTTCCACTAAATGTATCTTTATTTTGATAGAACTACAATTCACTTTAACCACTGCATCGCATAGGACACTGTTGTACTATAATGCTTGTACAGGAACGTGCATTATCACTAGTGTTACACGTAAACACGTCACCAATCTAGACAGTATTAACAGATTGAGTTCAGATGATTTTTTTTTCTATGCACAGATGTGTTTACTTGGATATTTTATGCAGATAGCACAAGATAGAGTATACCTATGCAAACAGCACAAGTTACAGTGATACCTATGTAAATCGGAATCCTAAAATGAGATACTTAATATTTTCATTATAATTATTTTCTAGGTTAAAAAATATGAAAAAATATTTAAATTTTAAACAAAGGCATATTACTGAGGCAGAATTCAGTGCAGATACAGAAGCTGGTACTACAACTGGCATAGTCAAGAAAGACGACTAGAAGACAGTATAGTGCACATTTAATGATGAACGGCAATTGCAATTTACTGCAGCAGAGCAAAATGGAAAAGCTGTCTGTTGTATTCAAAAGTGTTAAAGATATATAGTAGATAATACTTAACACAATATTTAAGACATGTAATTTTTAGCAACCATTTAGTGAGTTTAGGTCAAAAAAGAATACACAAAATTAGTCATATGAACTGAGTTAAATTTCTAACGAAACAATTTAAACAGCTTTTAAAAGGATCTGAGTTTGTAAACCTGGCAAGCTATAAAATAGCTTCTTACACGTGCATATACAAAGAAGAACCTTAGATGGAGAGATGAAGAAATTATCACGTTATCGTATTTAGAAAATGATGAGGAAAAGACCTTAAAAGACATTCACAAAAATTGAAAATCTCAATGAAACCATTAAACAATTTTGCTCTTGGATATACATGAACAAAATATATTTTGCTTATAGAATATATATATTTTAATAGACCAATTAATTCAAAATTTGAAAATTTCAAGTATTTTCTTTAGCCTTAGATGAACTGTTTGATATAAGACACTGTCCAAAGAAAACTCTGGGTATATTCTGTCTCAAAGAACCTCCAAATTCACAATGTCGATTCATGTAAAGGCAATGAAAAGTGAATTCATTGCCTAAAGGCTCAAACTCATGGCAGATATTTTTGACAATCTTCCATCTGTCAAAGAATTTCAGTTAGAGACAGAAAAGTTAGTTTCTATCACGAGGATGGGACTCCAGCTATGTTAAGTCAAAAGACCATCCGTGTTGGAATTTTAAAGCAAGAGGGTAAGTTTTCCCTCATTGCTTTATTCTATTGCATGATACACATTGAAAATATTTGTGTTCAGTTTTCTGAAGCAGACTCCAAGAAACGAGTCATGGATACAGGTGTTATAATTCTTCAGTACATACACACAAAAGCTATAGAATGTTGACAGTTTATGAAACTTCTGGGAAAAAAAAGATAATGTAACCAATGATCTTATTTACTTACCAATGTTACTTGGATGACTTACAAAAGAATTTTATAAGGATTTCGTGTACTAGAAAATCCAATTCAAGATTTCCTTGAAACAAAAGAAATGCTTACCAAATATTCAATCAAAGACAAAAAGCACTGTGATTCACATTTTCTCTCTAATATCACGCTGCATACGAACAAGCTAAATTTGAAGCTCCTAAAATTGGAAAAACTTGTGACCTGGCTAGACAGGTAAAAGAATTTATTTACAATAGAAACATTTCATAATACAAATAAAACAGAATAACTCACATATTTTTCAAATGAGTCAATATGCAGAAAATTTTAAATGTAATAAATGGTTGCAATAAGCAAAATCTGAAGAACGGTATGTTGTACTGATAAACTGTTTTGTTTCCATTTATACAATGCCTCATCAAATTTGATGCTAATAAACTGAATTGATACTGAATTTGCTTAAAAACAGTTTTGAAAGTGATATACGTTTGCCTAGATATTAAATGAATTTTTCTAATAAAAGATAAGTTTTATTAATGCGGATGCAAATATAAAAAAAAATTGGGGCTGTGTGCAGTGGCTCAGACCTGTAAACCGGCACTTTGGGAGGCCGAGACAGGCAGACTGCCTGAGCTTAGGAGTTGTAAAACAGCCTGGACAACACGGTGAAACCTCATCTCTACTAAAATAAAAAAATTAGCCAGGCATGGCAACATGCACCTGTAATCTCAGCTACTGGGGAGGCTGAGGCAGGAGAATCGCTGGAACCCAGGAGGCAGAGGTTGCAGTGAGCCGAGATCGCGCCACTGCACTCCAGCCTGGGTGACAAAGTGAGACTCCATCTCAGAAAAAAAAAAAAAAAAAAAAATTGGATACTCAATTCAGTTATTGGAATTAAGCATATTTAGAACAACAAAATATGTTTAGAAGAACTATGTGAATCTACTTATCAACTCTATGTTTTATAAATCTAAATGTGAGTTAAGTATTACAAATGAAAATTTTGTGTGTAGATTAAGACGTGCTGTGACACATTACATACCAGATTTCAAAAATAGTGCAAAAAATAATATAAAATGTCTCAATAATTTTTTACATTGATTACACGATGAAATATTATGGATATACTGGGTGAAGTAAAACACATTTTTAATTTTACCTGTTTTATTTTCTAAAAGTGGCTACTACAAAATTTGAAATTACGTATGTGGCTCACATTATATTACTGCTGGATGGTGCTGAAGTACCTAAAACACCTTCCAATCAGCTTGTAGAGCCCTGCTCTTAAATATAAATAGTCAAAGATCACCAGAGGCTTCAGGAAAGCCTCCAATGTGAGAGACAGAAAACAGGTAAAAACAACTCAAAGGAAACAGCGATAATGCAGGGAGCAGAATAACACAGAAACACACTATAATTAACATGCTCAGAGAAAAAATACTTCACCTATGAAACAAAACCAATTAGAAAAAAGGAACAGAGAATCACATAATGCACTTGGAAATAAAAATATGACAGCAGAGATAAAACATTCACAACATTTAATAGTAGAGCTGGAAGATAAAGTTGAAGAAATCTTCAAGAAAGTAGGAAAAATCAAAGACATGGAGAGAGTGGCCCAGGAATCCACCTCTCCACCTAGATAATAATTACATCGGCAGAAAGTTCCTAAAGTGATTATTTTGGGAGCACATTGAGTCCATCTGAACACTTGTAGCTTCTAGGGGAAATCCTGACTGGTAAATTGCAGTTAACATTGGTGGATTTCAGCCTTCAGTGAAGTAGCAGCTACCCATCCCCCACCCACTCCATGGAAGGCAGCTGTGGAGACACAACCCCACATTTCTGGTTCAGCTTGCTGCTGCCAGGGTGGACAATAAAAGCCACTTCCTCCAAATATCAGGGTTCTGATTGTAGATATCTACTTCTGATCACAGAGGAAGAGCAGACACAGAAGCAAGCTACCATTCTCCCAACCCCCAACTGGCTAAAGTGGCTTCCAGGAGAAAAAAGGGATGACACCTGTTTTTCTGGACATTCAAAAAACTGTGTATCTAGGAGAATTTAGAAAGCCATTGCCCCTGCCCAGGGAAAAACACAGGCTCTGAAAAGAACTGAGACAACTTTAGGCATTCAACACAGGCTGATCCCTAGCACAGAGACAGTCTACGACAATAAAACAAAAATGAAAACAAAAAACACACAATACACACACACACATACACACACACACACACACAAATAAAAAAAAAAAAACCCTGGGGGAAAAGGAATAATCTGATTTCCAGAGCTGCCACATTATAAGATTCAAATGTCTAGCTGTCAACAAAAACAATCACAATGCATACAAAGAAACAAGAAAGTATGGACCATTCAAAGGCACAAAATAAACCAACAAAAATGGACACGAGGAAGACCAAACATTGACTTGCTAGACAGACTTTAAACCAACTGCCTTAAAGATGCTCAAAGAGCTAAGTGAAAGTTCTGACTGTGTTGACACATCAGAAGAGAAAATGAAGAAGACTGAAGCTTCAAAGCAGAAAAATGAAGGGAATATGTATCATTCACCATTAACTTAGAAGGCAAGGGTCCACTTTACAAAAGAACCACAAACATTTAGAAAATCAATGGGGAACACTGTCGCCACCACCACCACCACCACCCCAGAAGAGCTACAGGTAGGTTTAGCAAAGCTTGTAGATGATCAGACCTGCTCTGATCATCTACAAGGGAGAGAGACCTAAGAACTCCAACCTGGAAGAACCTCTCTACATCAGACTTCATAAAAAAGACTCCCAGAGAGGTATCTCACCAATTTCTCAGGGTGAAAAACACTTTGATTGGAAGTTGCAACTTACTGAGCACCAAAGGATTCACTCAGCAGAGGAACCTCACATGTGTTCTGGCTTGAGGGAAGTTTTCTCAGTTCAGACCTCTATAGGCACTAACACTTCCACACAAGGGAGAAACCCTAAAATGTGCTACATTTTATGAAAAGCATTTTGACGGTGTGCTTTTCAGAATCGTAAGATATTTCTCCCCAATGATCAAGAAATTCCACATCTGATAAAACTATTCTGAGGTGAAAACAAAACAAGAGCAAAACAAAATTAAATATTTATTCATATACTCACACACACAGAGAACCTCCAGTGACTCTCTATTGCACTAATAAAGCAATAAACCACTCTACAGAACTGGAAAGGTCTTTGTGGTGCAGGTTCTGAACTATGGCAACAAGCACTGCAACTGACTCCTACCATCACCCCACAGAGACACGAAGACAAGTTATAATCAAGCTCTTGAAATCCAAAGAGAAAAAGGAGACTCTCAAAAGTGGCAAGAGATAAGCAAATCATCACATAAAAGGGATCCTCAGTGAGACTGCTGATTGCTCATCAGAAACCTTGGAAGCTAGAAGCCTGTGGTGTTGTTATACTCATAGCGCAGAGAGAAAAAAACAAAACAAAACAAAACAAAACCGTCAACTGAGAATTCTATATCCAGCAAAACTGTCCTTCAAACAAGAATTTATCAATAAAAGGAAATTACCTTAACATAATAAAGGTCAAATATGAAAAAACCACAGCTAACATCATATGGAATGATACAAAATTGAAAGCATCTCAGGAAACGGCACAGATGCCTGCTAGTGCTGCTTCTATTCAACACAGTAATGGAAGTCCTAGCCAGAGCAATTGGCAAGTTAAAGCCATCCAAATTGGGAAGAAGGAAAAATGATCTATTTGCAGATGCCATAATCTTATATTTAAAAATCCCAAAAATTTCACAAGAAACTGTTATGACTAATAAATTCAGCAAAGTTGCAAGATACAAAATCAACACTCAAAACTCAGTTATGCTTTACTAACAAAGACCCATTTACAACAGCATCAAAAACAATAAAATACTCAAGAATAAACTTGACCAAGGAGGCAAAAGGCTTGTACAATGACAACTATAACACATTGCTGAAAAAATTAAAGATGGCACAAATACATGGAAAGACACCTTGGGTTTACAGAATGTAATGTTTGATATTATTAATATGTCCACGTTACCCAAAGCGATCTACAAATTCAATGCAAGCCCAATCTCCATGCCATTTTCCACAAAAACCAACCAACCATCCTAAAATTCATTTGAAATCTTAAGGACCCCCGAATAGCCAAAACAATTTGGGAAAGAACAAAGCTGGAGGCCTCACACTTCCTCATTTCAAAAACATACTACAGGAAAACATAGTGTAATCCTGATTACAAAACATTACTGGAGTAATCAAAATAGCATGGTACTGGCATAAAGACAAACATACAGACCAAAGGAACAGAGTAGACAGTCAGAAATAAACATGCATGTATATGGTCACATGATCTTTGACGAGAGTGCAAAGAATGCATGATACAGAAAGGATAGTCTCTTCAACAGATGGGGCTGGGAAAACTGGATATTCGCATGCAAAAGAAGGAAGATGGGCCCTTCACTATACATAAAAATCAAAATGGTTAAAAGACTTAAACAAAAGACCTGAAACTACAAAACTCTTAGAACAGGAGAAAAGCTTCATGACATTGGATTTGGCAATGGTTTCTCGGGCATGACAACGAAAGCACAGGGAACGAAAGAAAAAATAGAAAAATTGAACTTCACCAAAATTAAAACCTTTTTTCAAAGAGCATTAGGAATAGAATGAAAAGGCAACTCACACAGAATGGAAGAAAGTATTTGCAAATCATTTACCTGAAAAGTTCTTTATATATTCTGGGTATACAAAGCACTTCTACATCTAAACAACAACGGCAACAAAACCAATTAAAAAATGGGCAGGCCGGGCGCGGTGGCTCAAGCCTGTAATCCCAGCACTTTGGGAGGCCGAGACAGGCGGATCACGAGGTCAGGAGTTCGAGACTATCCTGGCTAACACGGTGAAACCCCGTCTCTACTAAAAAATACAAAAGCTAGCCGGGCGAGGTGGCTGGCGCCTGTAGTCCCAGCTACTCGGGAGGCTGAGGCAGGAGAATGGCGTAAACCCAGGAGGCGGAGCTTGCAGTGAGCTGAGATCCGGCCACTGCAGTCCAGCCGGGCGACAGAGCGAGACTCCGTCTCAAAAAAAAAAAAAAAAAAAAGGCAAAGGACTTCAATCAACATTTCTCCAAAGAGATACAAATGGTCAATAAGCACATAAAAAGACAGTCAACATCACTAATCACTAGGGAAATGCAAAACAAAACTAGAATAAGATACCACTTCAAACCCATTAGGATGTTTGTTATAAAAAAGAAATAGAAAGTGTTAGCAAGGCCGGGGATATTGAAAAAACCCTTGCACATAGCTGGTGGGAATTTAGAATAGTGTAGTTCCATTTCCTCAGGAAGTTAAACATAGAATCATCATAAGATAAAGCAATTCCATTTCTAGGTATATACTTAAAAGAACAGAAAACACCACTGATTATAGCAATGTTATTCTTGATAGCCAAAATGGTGGAAACAACTTAAATGTCCACTGGCAGATAAAAGGATAAACAAAATGTGGTATACAAGTACAATGGAATATTATTCACCCTTAAAAAGGAATTAAATGGAATATTATTCAGCCTTAAAAAGGAATTAAATTCTGATACGTGCTATGACACAGCAGAACCTTGAAAACATAATGCTAAGTGGAATAAGCCACACACAAAAGGGCAAATATTGTATGATTCCATTCATGCCAAGTAATTAGAACAAATTTGTACAGATAGGAAGTAGAACAGTGGTTACCAGGAGCCTAAGGAGGAGAAAATGGGGCATTATTGTTTAAGGAGTACAGAGTTTCAGTTTGGGATGATGAAAAAGTTCTGGAGATGGACAGTGGTGATGACTGCAAAAAATGTGAACCTATCTAAATGCTACTGAGTTGTATAACCAAAAAGTGTTTAAATGGTTAATTTTACGCTATATATATTTTACTACATTAAAAGTAATTCTAAAATAAATAAAGTTAATTTATTGACAAAAACCTTGCCTTGTCTTGTGACATGAAAAAAAATTTACACAAGCTCATTAAGAGGGAACATTATTTAAAGCAAGGACTTCATTTTAAAGTAAAATGTGTCACAGTGCTCTTAATAAAAGCAATCCTATAAGGAATCAAAAGACGTTTAAAGCCTTTTGATAATGTGACTTAATGCAAAAGTGAATTTAAATATTTGGGTGATGGGCAGAGTGAATGTCCTGCAGGCAATTATACAGACTTAGCTACTGAAATCAATACTTTGATAAATTATTATCCAACAGAGTTTGAGGCTGCCCTCTGTAGCTAGTACATGGTATTTAGAAAGTTCATATTGGATAAAGGATTTATATCCACAATAAAAAGGACTACAACACAATATCAGCAACTCCATTTTTAAATAGACAAAAAATCTGGCAATAAAACACTTCACTAAGATACATGAATGGCTGAAGAGCACATAAAAGATGCTTTGACATTATTCATCATCTGGAAAATCAAAGTTAAAACCACAAAGGAATATTTCAAACACTAGAATGGGTACAATTTTTAAAAAACAGACAATGACTGGCAAGATTGTAGAGAAATGGGAACCCTCACATGTTACTAGTCAGAATGTAAAGTAATGCGATCACTTTGGAAAACAATTTGGCAGTTTCCTAACAAAGTTAAACAAAAATTTACCATATGACAAAGCAACTCCCCTCAGGCATCTGCCTAAGAAAAATGAAAACATGTCCACACAAAGGTTTGCACGCTAATGTTCAAAACACTTGCATACCAAAAAGCAGCATTATTCCTAACAGGCAAAACTGGAAAACCTCAAATGTTCTTCAACTAGTGAATGTACAAAGGATCCACATAATGTAATGTTATTCATGATAAAAAGGAATAAAGTACTAGTATGTTACAATATGGATGAACTTAAAACACATTAATGAAAAAACATGGAAAGATCACATATAACATAAAATGTACAGAAAAAAACAACTCTAGAGACACAAAGTAGACTGAGTAGTGGGTGCCTGGGATTAGAAGTTGGAAGGGAGATTAACTGTAAACTGGAATAAGGGATCTTACTGGGATGATGTTCTAAAAAATGGATTATGGTAATGGTTACACAACTCAGCAAATTTACTAAAATTCACTGAATTGTACACTTGATATGGTTTTAATGATATGTAATTTGTACCTCAGTAAATTCGTTTAAAAAAATGTTTACACTCTAGATTCCCAATGGATACTGGGATAAAACATTGTTATGAATGTTAGGGAGTCTAAGAGTAATCATCCTGGAACAAATCTCTTCTGAAGTCTTTCACATGCTTCTTCAACTCTTTCTACAAATTATATTTTTCAGAAAACAAAACTTAAACCAAGTGTTTTGTCTTTTCAGACAAAAACTTAAAACCATCATGAATGATTCTCATTATAAACATTCCTTTCATGGCTAGCATGTGATTGGTTGGTCTGCTGAGCAATAACTATGCAGACCAATTTATCACATGGCAATATTTAAACTGCAGGCTTGGGGTTGGGGAGGCAGCAAAAACCTTCTCCCAGAGGTAGCATTTCACACCTACATACATTAGTCACAGTAAATGTTCCTGAGTCTAAGATCAGCATTAAGGATCGCTTTACTTCCATAAACCAAGAATTTTCTTGTTTAGCTCTCTTTCTATAGGAGCTGCCTACAATTTCAACTTTAGGAACTTATTTCTAGACCATTGTCAATGGGGTTTCTCCAGAACCCTATGACCTGAAGCCAAAATCTCACTCATTCAGGGCCTTAAGTTCCTTTTTCAGTTGGAAATTATTATTCAGACTCCACCAATAAAATTTATAAGGAATAATCCACCAATACCCGTATATTCCATTCCTCTGAGGTCTAATTTCATGAAAGAAAACTTAACTGAAAATTTTTTCTGTATCAATTCTACATCCATTCCCTGAACTTTACTTGCTATCAATGGGGTCTCTTTAGATTTTAGGGTATCTATTCTCCAAATGGTAGGGGTTATAACATAACATTCCTACGGTGGGAAAGTCAGGTTACATACATGAGAGAACTAGCTAAGTCAGAAAGTAGATTCCCCATCAAAAGGTGGCAGCTGCTACCCAGGACCAGCTGAGCGCTTTACAGAAATATAAGCCCAGTGTTGTTAGCCCTTATAATTTTTTAAGACAAGCATTGTTTTTAGTATGGAATGCCCCAATTTTAGACAGCGGCAACAATGTATACATACACACACACACACACACACACACACACACACACACACGCACACCCCAAGCAAATTGTTAGAACAGCTTTTAACTGCTGCCATACAGAATGCTTACACTCCAGTTGCAAAAAAATGTACTTGCTACAGGCAAAATTGTTTTAAAGTAGAATTTTTGCAAACCAAAATCCATCCAGAACGGCTCTGTTTTCAGCACACTTCCTTCGCCTCAGCCCCCATCTATTTTCCTAGGACTGTTACTCTCACGGCTGAGATGACTCCTGTGCAAGCTCTCTGGCTTCTCAGTCCCTTTGGCCAATGCCAAAAGAAAAAGAGCTCCCTTGGCCAATTAAAATACTCCCTCAAGGAAAAGTCATTTGAGCTTCACTGGCCCATTCCTAGTTACAGCATTTCAGGGATTCCTGCACAAAGTTTTCAACAACTACACTGCATTCTCACTAAGCTAGAAGTCCAGCATCCCGGGAACCAGGCTTGGTGGAGTGTACCCGTAATGTCAGCTACTCAGGAAACTGAGATGGAAGGATCACTTGAGCCCAGGAGTTCAAGAACAGCATGGGCAACATAGTGAGACACCATCCCAAAAAAAAAAAAACGGAAAAAAAAAAAAAAAAAAGAAGTCCAGCATCCTGAATAGTGGTATTCTTCACTAGAGAAACTTGAAAGTAATGACAAATAAAAAAAAAAAAAAACTTATGTCCACAGCTTCAGAGATTATCAGGAATATCAAAAAACCAAAACTAAAAAACCAAAATGACAAAATCATTAGTCCCATCCCTTCATTCTGCTGGTAAAGAAAATAAAAGGTCAAATGACTTGTCCAAGGTGTATACAGCAAGTTGGTTGGCAAACTGGGACAGAATCCAAGTTATCTGACTGCAGTCAAGTTCTCTTTCCATCACACTACATGGTAGTGCAAGAAATCAGAGGGCAATCCCCTGAAGAAAAGAGTTTTTCCAATTCGTTTGGCCTCAGAATCAATTTGCATTCTTCCCTTTCCAGTGACTTTACCAACTAATTACTGTTTACCAGCTGTTGCCATTCTTGAAAAGAAGAGGGATGAATGGGCAAAAGAATATTTTTCCTAACTGAATTTATGAAAGTTGCAGCTACTGATCAATATTTTAAGTTTATATCCCAGGGTTTCAGTAACTGACAATTTGAATTAAATTCCCCCCACCTTAATGTAGTTCCAGGATTATTCTGCAGCATGAAATCCCCGATGTCTAATGAGGCCTGAATTACTTTTAAATGTCTTCTCACATTCGTTACATTCATATTCTCTCCTTCCGGTATGAATTTTTAGGTGTTCTACAAGGATAGAGCTTCGACTAAAGGTTGCACCACAATAGTTACATTCATAGGGTTTCTCTCCTGTATGAATTCGGTGGTGCTCATTAAGAGATGAACTCTGACTGAAGGACTTCCCACATTCTTTACATTTATAAGGTTTTACACCAGTATGAATTCTCTGATGACGACTAAGCAGTGAATGGGTTGGGAAGGCTTTCTCACATTGGTTACATTTGTAGGGTTTTTCTCCTGAATGAAGTCTTTGATGATAAATCACAGATGTAAAATGGCTAAAAGTCATTCCGCAATCATTACACAAATACGGTTTTTCTCCAGTGTGAATTCTCTGATGCCGGGTAAGGCATGAATTCTGTCTAAAGGCTTTTCCACATTCGCCACATTTATAGGGTTTCTCTCCAGTATGAATTCTCTGATGTTTGGAAAGGGATGAGCTATGACTGAAGGATTTTCCACAATTGTTACATGTATAGGGTTTTTCTCCAGTATGAATTCGCTGGTGCTGAATAAGAGATGAACTGTCACTGAAGGGTCTCCCACAGTCTTTACATTTATAAGGTTTTTCTCCAGTATGAATTCTCTGATGTTTAATGAGGTGAGCACTTAGGGTGAAACCTTTCCCGCAATCATCACATTTGAAGGGTTTCTCTCCACTGTGAGTTCTATGATGTGGTGTGAGTGATGAACTATCACTAAAAGCTTTTCCACATTCATTACACATATAGGGTTTTTCTCCAGTGTGAATTCTCCGATGTTTGGTGAGTGAGGCGCTATAGCCAAAGGCTTTTCCACACTTACTACATTTATGAGTTTTTTCTCCAGTCTCATTTCCCT
This sequence comes from Rhinopithecus bieti, assembly GCF_001698545.2. NCBI lineage: Eukaryota > Metazoa > Chordata > Mammalia > Primates > Cercopithecidae > Rhinopithecus > Rhinopithecus bieti. The sequence goes on along the minus strand of NW_016816382.1, from coordinate 205,657 downwards.
CATCTTTATTTAAGGCTGCTTCTTGACATGAATCTTTCCGACATTTCTCACACATAGGGGTTTTTCTCCTAGAAAGAGTTGATCTTCTAATAAAGATTATCCCACACTTACTGCATTTTTGGGACCTATCCCCCAAATGAATCTTCTGACGTTTCTGATGTTCAGTAAGAGCTGAAGAGTGACTTAAGACTTTCCCACCATCATTAGATTTCCGTGACTTTTCTCCGGTGGTTTTCTCCTTGCGGTTCAGAACAAGGTCTGAATGAAAACTGAAGGGTTTCTTGCTTTCATTATACCTCCGAGATTTCTTCCTCAAGTAGACTCTCAGATGTTTAAGTAAGTCTGAAGTTTCTTTGAAATTATGTCCAAAGGGGCTTTTATCTGGGTCAAATTCCTCACCCCTATTGCCACTGCCAAGAGTTTTTTGTGTGACTGTTCCTTTTGAATTTCCCTGATTACTGTGATCCTCCTCTGAGCTGCCACAATATTGCTGGAATTCTTCCATCAAGCCATAATCATCATCCCTGAGGCATCTTTCTATTATTTTATCTAAAGCCGATTCATCTAAAAGAAATAAGAAATAGAGTATTTCCTGTTTGCAGGAAAGGAAGCTGTTGTATTTGGGTCTGAAATAAGAACACATTAGTAACTGCAAGGAATACAGTTTTGATGGTTCTCAAAAAGAGCTTTATAAAATAGAAAAGGAAAAGACAATATAGGGAAACAATGTAAACATATGGGTTAAGAAAAATATTGAGAAAGATGAAAAGTTTGTGCTTTACAGTTAGATGCAACTTTTCACCCTCATTCTGAATTTTTATAAGAGGTTCAGGACGGGCGTGGTGGCTCACGCCTGTAATCTCAGCACTTTGGGAGGCCGAGGCAGGCAGATAATGAGGTCAGGAGATCAAGACCATCCTGACTAACACGGTGAAACCCCATCTCTACTAAAAATACAAAAAATTAGCCAGGTGTGATGGCATGAGCCTGTGGTCCCAGCTACTCGGGAGGCTGAGGTAGGAAAATTGCTTGAACCCAGGAGGTGGAGGTTGCAGGGAGCCAAGACTGTGGCACTATGCTCCAGCCTAGGCAACAGAGCAAGGCTCCATCTCAAAAAAAAAAAAAAAAAAAAAAAAAAACAAGGTTCAAACCTATTCTCCCTATATCGTAATTTTTCTTTCCAACAATGATAGCACAAACATTTGTCCAATATTTACCAAATGCCAGGTACCGCACCAAGCACGATGTAATAGAAGTTAAGTACAATATACTGCACTTAATCTTCACAACAACCCTATGGAGTAGCTTTTATTACCATTCCAGTTTTATGGATGTGACAACTGGGAATATAAGAGTATTAAGTAGTCTGCCCAAGGTCACGTGATAGAGCCAGATTTTTTAACTTAATCTGAAACCAAAGCCCACGCTCTTGATCCCTATATCATATCACCTCTCCGCAAAGCAGACAAATAACACTACTTTGTTGAAAAGAGTAAACACATCACAGATATGCAGCACCACCAATATAGACTTTCAAAGATTACAAGTTGGCCCTATCAGCCTTACATATACACTAATCAGGCATCCATTTTAAGTCTCTCCTACACTGTTGCAGTTCCAGTACTATTCTTCTGACCTGTATACTTCCTACTACCTAGAATGCATTCCCACAGCACCCTCACTGTCACAAACATAAATCAGACAGGGCCTAGGGTTCAACTGCAACAATCTCCAGAGCTTTCTCCAACACCATACTCTCACTGATTATGCTATTCTCAGAATTTTGAATTCACTAATTAACTACATCTTGGCTTTTTGCCACAAGGTCACATTGTCACTTTTATGAAACTATTTTTTCAACAGATAATTATAAAATACAAAGTTACTCAAAATCATATTACCTAGAACTAATGGTTAATACACAATTCCGTATATTTCCTTTGATGTTTCTATATAGTTTAAAACAGAAAAACTGTATAATTTGTATTGTTATTCTTTTCACTTCGTATTGTTACTCTTTTCATTTATGATTATTTCCCATTTTACTGCTAATTTTTCTTTAAAAAAATTTTTTTTTTATTTTTAGAGACAGGGTCTTACTCTGTTGCCTAGGCTGGAGAGCAGTGGCATGATCACTGCTCACTGCAGCCTCAACCTCCCCAGCTCAAGCAATCCTCCCATCTCAGCCTTCCAAGTAGGTGGAACCACAGGCAGGTGCCATCACATCTGGCTAATTTTTAAAAAGTATCTGTAGAGATGGGGTCTCCCTGTGCTGATCAGGCTGGTCTTGAACAGCTGGCCTCAACTGATTCTCCCACCATGGCCTCCCAAAGTGCTGGGATTACAGGTATGAGCCACTGAACCCAACTCATTAATTCTTCATAAAGATAATTTTAATCAGTGACATAATCATCATATAGATACAATTGTTCATTCTCTTTCTTTTTTTTTGAAATGGAGTTTTGCTCTTGTTGCCCAGGCTGGATGCAATGTGCAATCTTGGCTCACTGCAATCTCTGCCTCCCGGGTTCAAGCCATTCTCCTGCCTCAGCCTCCCGAGTAGCTAGGAGTACAGGCATGTGCTACCATGCCCAGCTAATTTTGTATTTTTAGTAGAGATGGGGTTTCTCCATGTTGGTCAGGCTGGTCTTGAAATCCTGACCTCAGGTGATCCACCCGCCTTGGCCTCCCAAAGTGCTGGGATTACAGGCGTGAGCCACCATACCCAGCCTCATTCTCTTATTGAACCTTTATCAAATAATACTTCCTGAAAAACAGAGTCATGAAGGCAGAATTACTAAACCAAAGGGCAGAAACTAGGTTATACTGCTTTACATGACACATGAGGAGCAGAAGCCCCTGAATACTATCTCTGATCAAATATTCTTTAGATCTTTGCAAATTTAATTCATAATAAATAGTATTATTGCTTTAAATGTGCACTGCATTGCTAACCAGTGAGTTTGAACAATTTTTTCATGTTCACGAGCTATTTAAATTTTAAATTTTGTTGGTGATCCATTCAAGTTAGTCCATTTTCCTAACAGACTTAGTGTTCCTTATTGATTTGAATGAGTTTTTTTTTTTTTATGAAATGAAGTCTCACTCTCTCACCCCAGCAATCTCTGCTCACTGCAACCTCCACCTCCCGGGTTCAAGCAATTCTCCAGTCTCAGCCTCCTGAGTAGCTGAGACTACAGCTGCCCACCACCACACCTGGCTAATTTTTGCATTTTTTAGTAGAGACGGGGTTTTACCATGTTGGCCAAGCTGGTCTCGAACTCCTGACCTCAGGTGATCCATCTGCCTTGGCCTCCCAAAGTGCTGGGATTATAGGTGAGCCACGACACCTAGCTGAGGTTTTTTTTTTTTTAAATAAATTATGGCCATTGACTGCTGTATCTGTCAAAAACTTTCTTCTCCAGTATGTCGTAAATAACTTTTAAAACAAGCTGTATATCAACATGAGGCTTTTTTGTTTGATGTAAGATAACTGGGGAAGGAACATATATTTATACCGGTGTGCTAGAACTCCTCATAACACTTTCAGAATCCATCTTTTAAATTCCCCTCCAAAATGCTACTTAAATGTGATAAAACAACTATTGTCCTTTATATATGTAATCACAGTTGACCCTTGAACAACATAAATTTGAACTGCAAGTGTCCATTTACAGGTGGATTTTTGTTTTTCTAAGAGATGGGGTCTTGATCTGTCATCCAGGCTGGAGTACAGTGGCATGATTGTAGCTCACTGCAACCTCTAACTCCTGGGCTGAAGCAATCCTCCTACCTCGGCGCACACCACTGCGCCTGGCTGGTTTTTAAATTTTTTGTAGAAACAGGGTCTCATTATGCTGCCCAGGCTGGTCTCAAACTCCTGGCTTCAAGTGGTCTTCCCGTTTTGGCCTCCCGAAGTGTTGAGATTACAGGTGGGAGTCACCATGCCCAGCCTGTGATTTTTTTTCAATAAACACGTTAGAAAAATTTTTGGAGATCTGTGACAATTGGAAAAAACTTGCAGACAAACTGTGTAGCCTAGACATGTCAAAAAAAAAAAGTCTTGAATTTTTAAGATATATAGATAGATAATAGTCTATTTTGTCATTTATTGCTATAAAATGTACACAAATTATAAAGTTAAAATTTATCAAAACGTACACACACACTTACAGGCCATACTTGGTGTCATTCACAGTCTAGAGAAATGTAAGCAAATGTAAAGATACAGTATTAAATAATAACTGGGCCAGGCACAGTAGCTCACCCCCATAATCTCCACCACTTTGGGAGGCCAAGGTAGGCAGTTTGTTTCAGCTCAGGAGTTGGAGACCAGCCTGAGCAACATGACGAAACTCTGTCTCTACAGAAAATACAAACATTAGCTGAATATGGTGGCATGTGCCTGTAGTACCAGCTACTCAAGAAGCTGAGGTGAGAGGATTGCTTGAACCCAGGAGGTAGAGGCTATAGTGAGCCGTGATCATGCCACTGCACCCTAGCCTGGATGACAGAGCAAGACCCTGTCTCAAAATAATAATAATAATAGTAACTGCATAAAACGAACTATAGTACATACTATACACTGTAATAATTTCATAGGCACCTCTTGTTGGTATTGCAATGAGCTCAAATGTCTGCCCTAAGTATCCACTTAAAATGCCAGGAAGGCCAGGTGCAGTGGCTCACGCCTGTAATTCCAACATTTTGGGAAGCCAAGGCAGGCAGATCACTTGAGGTCAGGAGCTTGAGACCAACGTGGTTAAACTCTGTCTCTACCAAAAACACAAAATTTAGCTGGGTGTGGTGGTGCATACCTATAATCACAGCTACTCGGTAGGCTGAGGCAGGAGAATCGCTGGAACCCAGGAGGTGGAGGCTGCAGTGAGCTGACATCACACCACTGCACTCCAGCCTGGGTGACAGAGTGAGACTCTGTCTCCAAAAAAAAAAAAACAAAAGCCCTATCATGCTAATCATCTCCATGTAAGCTGTTTATGTCTCCAGGAAATTGCCTATCACAGTAAAAATGGATCTCTTGCAGTTCTCTCCTATTTTTCATTGTCTTTAGTGCAATACTGTAAAACTTGAATAACATCACGGGACCCAAAGTGCTGCTAGTAGCACTGGAAGTGCTGCCAACAAGCACAGAATAGTCATGATACTTCAAGAAAAAGCTGAACTGCTTGATATGCACCATAGACTAAGGTCTGCAGCTATAATTGTCTGCCATTTCAGACAGACAACATAAACTTCGTGATCTGTACACACGGTACAGTGCTGTAAATGTATTTTCTCTTTTTGCCTTAATAGCATTTTTCTCTGGCTTACTAGAATATAGTATATAACAAACATATGTAATTCTGTTTATCAATAAGGCTTCAGGTCAACAGTAGGCTATTAGTAGTTAAGTTTTTGGAGAGTTAATGGTTATACATGGATTTTCAACTGTATGGGCGGAGGGGGTCAGTGCCCCTAATCCTCATGTTGTTCAAGGGTCAATTGTATACCGGAAGCAGCCAATAAGTTGACTACAATAAATGTTTGAGAAGATGGAATACAGCAAGATGGATTATTGCTTCTTTCTTTGAGATAAACCAAGGTATCGCTACATGTAATAACTTATTTTTATTTTCATTTTTTTTTTTTTGAGACGGGGTCTCGCTCTGTCGCCCAGGCTGGAGTGCTGTGGCGCGATCTTGGCTCAGTGCAAGCTCTGCTTCCCAGGTTCAAGCAATTCTCCTGCCTCAGCCTCCCAAGTAGCTGGGATTATAGGCACCCGTCGCCATGCCCAGCTAATTTTTTTTTTTTTGAG
>NW_016816382.1:152841-198629 GCF_001698545.2 Rhinopithecus bieti | reverse complement strand
GTGGCTCAAACCTGTAATCCCAGCACTTTGGGAGGCCGAGACGGGCGGATCACGAGGTCAGGAGATCGAGACCATCCTGGCTAACATGGTGAAACCCCGTCTCTACTAAAAAATACAAAAAAATTAGCCGGGCATGGTGGCGGGCGCCTGTAGTCCCAGCTGCTCGGGAGGCTGAGGAAGGAGAATGGCGTGAACCTGGGAGGCGGAGCTTGCAGTGAGCTGAGATCCGGCCACTGCACTCCAGCCTGGGCGACAGAGCAAGACTCCGTCTCAAAAAAACAAACAAACAAAAAAATTAGCCGGGCTTGTTGGTGGGCACCTGTAATCCCAGCTACTCGGGAGGCTGAGGCAGGAGAATCACTTGAACCCGGGAGGCAGAGGTTGCAGTGAGCTGAGATAGTGCTATTGCACTCTAGCTTGGGAGACAGTGCGAGACTCTGACTCAAAAAAATAAAAATAAAAATTAAAATTAAAAAAGATAGAACGACACTTTAGTCTAAGACTTTTCCTACCCAATCTGCCCTACTTCCTGTTCTCATTCACAGGTTAGACCAGCATTATGCTCTGATAGCTCTTCAGGCTTCTTCTAGTTCCTTCCTCATTTTCCTTCACTCAATCTTTCTCCAGTAAAGATCTTACATGGCTAATTATGTCCTGGCATCTATTCAGAGGACCCAAACCAAGTCTTCCCCATTAAAATGAACATTTCAGGAAGGCAAGGGCTCTATTCTAATCATCTTCGTATTTTAGTATCTAGGTAGCCCAACATTTCAAAGAGTCTTCTCAACAGACTTGCTAAACATCTGTTTTCATTTCGTTGTGTATTTTTCACCAACTCACCTGGTCGGGAGCCTTCTGAGACTTCTTTCAGCAGCCATGGCAATTCAACCCACTTTAGCTGGGAAATCAACTCTAATTTTGAAACTGGAAAGTCTGCTCATAGAGAAAAGAACAGAAAATTGCTGTTTTGCATAGAATAAAGATATCCCAGCATTCATATATAGCCTCTGGTTCTCCAGGGAAGATAAAAAATGCTACCAAAATATACAAACATAAATACTGGAACTTGCGACAAAAATGGGAAACCAAGGTATCGCTACATGTAATAACTTATTTTTATTTTCATTTTTTTTTTTTTGAGACGGGGTCTCGCTCTGTCGCCCAGGCTGGAGTGCTGTGGCACAATCTTGGCTCAGTGCAAGCTCTGCTTCCCAGGTTCAAGCAATTCTCCTGCCTCAGCCTCCCAAGTAGCTGGGATTATAGGCACCCGTCACCATGCCCAGCTAATTTTTTTTTTTTTTTTTTTTTTTTGAGACGTCTCGCTGTGTCGCCCAGGCTGGAGTGCAGTGGCGCGATCTCGGCTCACTGGAAGCTCCGCCTCCCGGGTTCCCGCCATTCTCCCACCTCAGCCTCTGAGTAGCTGGGACTACAGGCGCCTGCCACCGCGTCCGGCTAGTTTTTTTCCAATTCAATTCACATTTCCAATTCAATGAAGCAAAGACCTTTTCTAGAAGATACACTGCAGGAAAGCACATTTTCAGAACTGGTTTTTTGGATTAGTCCTATCAGTCCCTGGGTCCCCAGGCAAAACAAAGTACTTCACATAGCACTTACCTTTCAATAAAAGGGGACAAAAAGAGACCCAAGGTTAAACACTAGGTAATGAAGAAAAGGTGTCTTTACCCAGAAATTCTAGGTTCCTGAAGTTTTCCAGTAGCACTTCCTTATATAGCTCCTTTTGAAAAGGCTCCAGCTTCTTCCACTCTCCTCTTGAAAAGTTCACAGCTACATCCTTCAATGTTATAGATTCCTAGAACACCAAACAGCTCTTTTGTATTGGATTATTCCCAAATAGAACCTAAGCTGGTTTTTTTTTTTGTTTTTTTTTTTTTGAAACAGGCTATTATTTCTCTGTCACCCATGTTAGAGTGCAGTGGTGCTTCATGGTTCACTGCAGGCTCAACCTCCTGGGCTCAAGTGATCCTCCCAACAGTAGTGGGGACTGCAGGCATGTGCCACCATGCCTGGCTTATTTCTAAATTTTTTGTAGAGGCATTGTCTCACTATGCTGCCCAGGCTGGTCTCGAACTCTTGGGCTCAAGTAATCCTCTGTCCTCTACCTCCCAGAGCACTGGGATTGCAGGCCTGAGCCACTGTGCCCAGGATGGATAGGATATAAAGAATGGTTTTGATAGCATGCAAGTTTTTAAGAATTCCAAAGTAAGCTACAGAGCAGCTATTCATTCTATGACTTTTATAAGTGATTCAGAACAAAGGTACTACACAATCCCTGCCTCTTCCATTCTGTCTCTAGTGTTCAATACTGTACAAGAATTCTCTGGAATGTATAACATTGATCAAGTTCACCCTAACACATCCATTTCTAGGACTAAAATATTAAATGAAGGGCATGATTTACATTCCTGAACCCTAAATTTGCAGAATTAATGTAAGTTTACTACAGGTAATAATTGTATAATATCTGCAACTACATTCCAAATTTTAACTTCCAATTATAAGCAGCAATTATCTTCTATCATATTCAGAGAATCTATGTTCAACAACATACTCACACTTGCAATTACTCCACAATTACAAACAAGAATACTGACTCACTAAAACACGCTTTCCTTTTTTTTTTTTGAGACTAAGTCTTGCTCTGTTGCCCAGGCTGGAGTGCAATGGCATGATCTCGGCTCACTGCAACCTCCACCTCCCGAGTTCAAGCGATTCTCATGCCTCAGCCTTTCAAGCAGCTGGGATTGCAGGCATGCACCACCACATCTGGCTGATTTTTCAAATACACTTTCTTTTTTTTTTTTTTTTTTGAGACGGAGTCTCGCTCTGTCGCCCAGGCTGGAGTGCAGTGGCCGGATCTCAGCTCACTGCAAGCTCTGCCTCCCGGGTTTATGCCATTCTCCTGCCTCAGCCTCCGGAGTAGCTGGGACTACAGGCGCCCACCACCTCGCCCGGCTAGTTTTTTGTATTTTTTAGTAGAGACAGGGTTTCACCATGTTAGCCAGGATGGTCTCGATCTGACCTCGTGATCTGCCCATCTCGGCCTCCCAAAGTGCTGGGATTACAGGTTTGAGCCACCGCGCCCGGCCACCAAATACACTTTCTATAGCAGTCTCTGCATGCTTTTTGAGAGGCAGTAAAGCAGAATGGCTATTGGTACGTGTATTACCTTCCTCTGGGAGCTGTAACAAATTACCATAACCTTGGTGACTCAAAATAGGAATTTGTTCTCTCACAGTTCTGGAGGCCAGAAGTCTGAGATCTAGGTGTTGGCAGGGCTGTGCTCCCTTCAGAGTCTCTGGGGGAGAATCTGTTCCTTGCCTCTTCCTGCTTCTGGTGGCTGCCACCATTCCTTGTCTTGCGGCCCTATCACTCCAAACTCTGCCTAATTCTCCAATCACCTTCTCTTTGTGTTTTCAATCTCCTCCTGCCTCTCTAGCAAGGACACTTGGGATGGCATTTAGGGCCCACCTGTATAATCCAGAATAAATTCCTCATGTTGTTTTCTGTGAGACAGGGTCTCACTTTGCTACCCAGGCTGGAGTATGGTGGTGCAATCATAGCTCACTGCAGCCTCAACCTCCCAGGTTCAAGTGAAAGACTGTCTTTCCCTGCCACCTCAGATCCCGGGTAGCTGAAACCACAGGTATGTTATTGTGCCCAGCTAATTCCTAAAATTTTTTATACAGACGAGGGTCTCGCTATGTTGCCCAGGCTGGTCTCGAACTCCCAGGCTCAAGCAATCCTCCCACCTTGGCCTCCCAAAGCAATGTGATCACAGGCATGAGCCACTGTACCCAGTCAAAGATGTTCTTTATCATGTTAAGATTTAAGGACATGTACCTCTGCCTGAGCACAGTGGCTCATGTCTGCAATCACAATGCTGTGGGAGGCCAAGGGAGAGGACTGCTTGAGGTCAGGAGTTCAAGACCAGCCTGGGCAACATAGCAAGACCCCAACTCTACAAAAAATACTTTAAAATGAGCTGGGCACAGTGATGTGTGCCTGTTGTCCCAGCTACTCAAGAGGCTGAGGAGGGAGGATAGCTTGAGCCCAGGACTTCAAGGTTGCAGTGAGCTATGCTTGCACCACTGCACTCCACTCCAGCCTGGATGACAAAGCAAGACTCCATCTCCTAAAGAAAAAAAAAAAAAAAAAAAAAGGAAGGCGGCCAGGTGCGATGGCTCACACCTGTAATCCCAGCACTTTGGGAGGCCGAAGCGGGTGGATCATGAGGTCAGGAGTTTGACACCAGGCTGGCTAACATAGTGAAACCCTGTCTCTACTAAAAATACAAAAATTAGCTGGGAATGGTGGCACGTGCCTGTAGTCCCAGCTATCTGGGAGGCTGAGGCAGGAGAATCACTTGAACTTGGGCGGCGGAGGTTGCAGTGAGCCAAGATTCCGCTACTGCACTCCAGCCTGGGCAACAGAGTGAAACTCCGTCTCAATAAAAAAAAAAAGAAAAAGAAGGAAATGAACTTCTACTTCTACCTGACTAATTTTAACAGCGGTAACTGCTGAATTTTAGTAAATGTTTTTGTCTCATTAGAATCAGACTCATGGCATTCTGTGAACTGAAACAAAACTGCATGCGGAAAATGAGGTGTCAGTTCCTTGAAAGGGAGACTATATTTATTTCATTTTATTTTGTTAGAGAGAGGGTCTTGCTCCCCAGGATGGAAGGCAGCAGTGGCGTCATCACAGCTCACTGCAACCCTGAACTCTTGGGCTCAAGTGATCTTCCTGCCTCAGCCTCCCAAAGTACTGACTGGGATTACAGGTGTAAGGCACCGTGCCTAGCCTTTGATTTTGTATCTTTATACCACTCAGTAGGAGCCCAGTTAAGTATTCACTTAGGAATAAAAACCATTGAAAGGAAACTTACACAGGACTCAGTATTGGGACAAACAGCGACCATTTTATCCTCTTTTGAGTTCTCCTCTTGGGAAACAGTAGAATCTTGAGAGACTGGATCTAGGAAAGGGGAGAAAACCAGTCCAGTCTTTCAAATAAATTCCTCAGACTAAAAATCTTTATATATATATCTATATATAATTTCTAAGTGATACACAGGAAAAAAACTAAGTCAGTTTCTCCTACTATACTCACAACACAAAATAATTCTGAGACTTCAGATATGTGGGGGTATTTCCCCCACAAACAGCAAGCAATTCTGTGTTGGATTCCCCAGCAGGCACCAGCTGGGTATCCTCTAATTCATTTCTAATACTATCTACCTGGAGACGGCATTAGCTCCCAAAGGTTAAGGCCTCAGACTCACAAGACCAACCTCCACTTCAGATGCCAGTCTCATGTCTGAGCCTCCAGGGCTTTGACCAACAAGATACAAATTGGGGATCCCATGAGCCCCTCCCTGGGTTCCAATAACTTGCTAGAGTGGCTCACATAACACTTTACTTACGTTTACTTGTTTATTGTAAAGGGTATTACAAAGGATACAGATGAACAGCCAGATGGATGACACACTGCACAGGGCAAGAGGCTTGGCACTTCCATGACCTCTACACAGCTCTCCAGGAACTGCCACATGGTTAGCTATCCGGAAAACTCTAATGAGCTGTGTCCTTATGGAAGCTTCATAGACAGGCATGACTGATTAAATCACTGGCCCCGTGATTAACTCAACCTTCAGTCCCTCTCCCCTCTGACAGGTTTGGGGGGTGGGGCTGAGTTCCAACCCTGTAAGCACAGGGTTGGTTCCCCTGGCAACCAGCACCCTCCCCCAATTCCAGGGTTATCTAAGGACTTTCCAAAAATCATCTCATTAACATAAACTCAAGGGTGGTTAAAAGGGGCTTGTTATAAATAACAAAAAGACTGTCTTTCTCCTTTATAGCTCAGGAGCTGTTTCAGGAACCATGGACAAAAGGCCAAATATTTTAACAAAAGACACTCTTACTGCTCTAATCACCCAGGAAATTACAAGGGTTCTAAGAGCTCTGAGCCTCTCTGGATAAAAAGGTCAGAAGAAACAAAAAGTTGTCCACTCTTTAAAACAGAGAACAGCCATAGATAAAAGTTTCCTATGAAAACCTAGGCGTTTCCTCTTAGCTCATATAAAATCCTTTCAAATCCTAAGCTCACGAAAACTGGTTTTCTTCTTTCTATATACCCTCAATTTAAAAATGTTTAATTTGAACAACAATGAATTTTGAAGTATCCTAATTTAAAAGACGTAGTAAGGTAAAACTGTGTATTCTTCATAGTGCTAGTACAAAGCCTTGCTCAAGAGTCACTCCAACCTGCTAATTGAATGAAAGCACCAGGTTAGTCTCAAGCGTTGACTCCACCAGATTCCTTACGACAGAAAAGAGGCATCTAATAAACTCGTAGGAACTAAATGTATCCAGTACCTTCAGATTGGCCCATTCTGGGCATACTACCAATGAGTGAGCCCTGCTCCGCAAGGAGCAGTAAAAAATAAATACATAAAAACCCTCGGATGTCAACAGCTCTTTTCAAATAAGAAAAGTACTTTTCAAATCATACTCTACCTTCTTATGAAAATAAGTTTAGGCAACTTTAATGATTAGACAATCAATAAAAATTAAGAATCAGAATGACTTAATCAAAGAGAAAAGTGGGGTGAATTTAAGAAAACTGTTATGCCCTACAGAATCCTAGAAATCAATTCTTTTTTTTTTTTTTTTTTTTGAGACCGAGTTGTGCTGTTGTTGCCCAGGCTGGGGTACAATGGTGCGATCTTGGCTCACTGCAATGTCCACCTTCCGGGTTCAAGTGATTCTCCTGCCTCAGTCTCCACAGTAGCTTGGATTACAGGCGTGCACCACCATGCTGGGCTGAGTTTGTATTTTTGTAGGGACAGGGTTTCTCCATGTTGGTACAGCTGGTCTCAAACTCCTGACCTCGGGTGATCCACCTACCTAGGCCTCCCAAAGTGCTGGGATTACAAGTGTGAACCACCATACCTGGCCCGAAACCAATTCTTTATTGCAGGGGCCTCCACAAAGAGGCCCTAATTTTGTAGAAGCATGACACTGCAGTGACAAATCACAGAGGAGTCAGGAAATCCAAATTTTAGATACAGTAATTAGCTGTGTGACGGCAAATTAAGTGTATGGAGGTAAATACTATTTATTTCCCTATCTCAGAACTCTTCCAGAATACAAACTGTCATACATATATATCAGGGGCCCTATGGTAAATATGCTACAAATATTCCAAATATATTTGGAATGCAAATATTCCAAATATTTGTAGTATATTACACTGCAAAATACAAATATTTGTATCATATTTGAGAATATGAATAGCTACAAATTTGAGAAAAAAGGCGAGCCACATTCCCTGAAAGGACTATTCACCCTAGAAGACTTTACATCAACATTTTATAATGATATCAATGTAATTCAGTTTATAGTTTATACATTTATCTTTATAATATGTAATTACATACATAAAATTCAGGTTTTCCTGCCCTAAGGCTGTGGAACTGCACTGTAAAATAGTTACTAGTCGCATTTGGCTATTTAAACTTTAAATTTGATTTAAAAAATTCAGTTCCTTATTTGCACTAGCTGCTTTTCATGTACTTAACTTGAATTGCAAAACAGTGCAGAAACATTTCCATCAGCAAAGACACTGACAGCCCTGCTCCAGCAACATGCTAGTCCACACAGTGGAACTAGACATTAGGGCCTGAGCTGGTTGATTTGCCTGTGATTCCAAACACTTTCACAGATAACTTGTGTTCTTGAAGTGGATGGGAAAGAAATTACTATTTCTTGAGCATCCACCATATATTATATCTTATCTTGTCTTACCTTTACAAGAAAACTACAGGAAAGATGATATCCCTTTTTAACGGATAAAAATATTTACATTCTGAGAGTTTACACAGCTTGCTCAAAATCACATAGTAAATGGCAGGGCTGATTCAAACCCAGTCCCAACTTCAAACCTCAGACTCCTCTTTAGCAGTAAATTGCTTTCTTTTGAGGGATTTACTTTCGGACTTTGAGGCAATGTCTCCCGCTTCCTCCCTCCATCTATAAATCTCACCTTCTTTTTCTTCAAGCATCTGGGTCAAATCTTCTATTAGGGTCACCACCTCCTCACTACTCTCAGGATGTTGTGACTTTACCCAAATCCTGATTTCCCCAGGCAAAATGGTCAGGAACTGCTCAAACACCAAAAGCTCTAAAATCTGTTCTTTCGTGTGAATGTCTGGTCTCAGCCACTGAATGCAGAGCTCCCAGAGTTGACTCAGAGCTTTCCTGGGTCCAGCTACTTCTGAGTAACAAAACCACCTAAACCTCTGTCTGAAAGACTCTGTGTCAGCCGCATTTCCTCTTAAAATAGCTTCTTGCTCCCCAGAAGTAACCACTCTTGGGACCTCATTTTGTTCAGTCGAGGCCAGAGTTTGAGGGTCTGGTGAGATGGCTGTCATCTTGTTCAAGGGCACTACAGCTTGCATTGTGTCTCAGGGGCAGGAATCCAGTCCCTTCACACTCTAGTTGAGTATCAGTGCAGTCCACCAACAGGTACTATACACAGCCAGGAACATCAAAGGTTCCAGGAATCCAGTTTACAGTCCTGCAGAAACTGTCAAGAAGAAATATTAAGGCATTAAATAGGGTAAAACAAACTATTGTTAGTCCTAAAAACATTGTTCTTGGTTTGGTTCAGAGAAATATATCCACACACATACCTGCAAAGGCCTAGAAAAGCCCTGCTCAACTACTATATTAAAAAGATAATTTTCTTTCTTTTTTTTTTTTTGAGATGGAGTTTTGCTCTTGGTGCCCAGGTTGGAGTGAAGTGGTACGATCTCGGCTCACTGCAACCTCTGCCCCGGCCGGGTTCAAGCGATTCTCCTGCCTCAGCCTCCCAGGAAGCTGGGACTACAGGCATGCGCCACCATTCCCAACTAATTTTTGTATTTTTAGTAGAGATGGGGTTTCGCCACGTTGGCCAGGCTAGTCTTGAACTCCTGACTTCAGGCGACCCACCCACCTCGGCCTCCCAAAGTGTCAGGATTACAGGCTTGAGCCACCGCACCCAGTCATAATTTTCTTTGTAGTCTAAAGCCGAGGAGCTACTTAAGGATTAAGGAAACAGTTGCTTTAGATTCAATACTCCTCCTAAACAAAATGTTATCAGAAAAGGTTCACAAGGGGACCCAGTCGAAAAGCTATTTAACAACTCCTACCCTTTGTTAACGAAAGGGTACACATTTCTCACCCGTTGCTCAACTCAGAAGCCCAATTTAAAATTTGACTTTCAAATTTCTCTTCCTCCTTACTTCTCCCATCATCGATAACCAAGATCTGGTGATTTTATTTCCTAAGAACCTCTCCATTCTATCCTACTGAAACTGCCTAAGTACAGGGGTCTTCAATCCAGTCTCACACTGTAGCCAAAATATTCCTTCTAACATGCAAAATATGATCTTATCACTCCCTGGTTTACAGTCCCCTCACCAGCCCCCAAACGGTCTCTCGATAAAGTTCACATGCAGGGACCATGGCATTGTGATCTAGAGACACTGCCTGATGACCTCACCTCTTGAGCTCTAAGCTACCCGAATGACACTACAGCCATAAATTAGTATCTCCCCATTCCCAGACACTTCCTCTCTACATACCTTCCTAGCGTTCGCACCAAGGCTATTCCCTCTCCTCGGAATGTTGCTTTCTTTCTCCTACCAAACTTTTATTCGTTCTTTAAAGCCTGACTCCTTTCAACTGTCACTTCTTGTGTGATGCTCTGCTTGATCCCAAAGCACTCCTTTGCACACAGACTACCCTGTGTTGCCTGCATTCATTCATTCTACAAGTGACTGAGCAACTACAATGAGCTGGAACAGGACCAGGGGCCCTGAGCTGCGGGGCCAGGCGTGGACAGGCCTGAAAGGGTCCTCACGCTCACAGAGGGTCCAGGAAATGACAATGCAGCCGGAGCGGGACTACAATGCGACAAGTGAAGTATGTGACAGCTTCGCATTGCAACTACCATACCAATAACAACCCATTTCCGAGTACAGCGCCCGGCACACAGCACGCATGACGTCATTTATTCCTCTGCCAAATATTAGGCGCCCACCATGTACCTGGCGCCGTGCGGGGCACCTGGGGCTCCGCGGTGACTAAGACACTCAGCTCCGTCTACAGAGTTTACACTGGAGGCCCGGTGAAAATGTGACGCAGCCGGAGGATCTCAACCGGAGGGAGTTAAAAAGGAGAGATTTCACCCCCCAGGGATCCTGTGGCAACGTCTGGACACATTTTTGATTAGCTCGACTAGGAGGAAAGGTAGTACTGTTATCTAACGGGCAGAACCAGTGACGCTGTTACACATCCTGCAATAACGGGAGAGCCTCCCCCTCACAGCCACACCACACAAACAAAACAAGGCATTATCCCGCCCAAAATGTCAACAGTGCCCAAGTGGCGCAGGGAGGGATGGAGGGAAGCCAACAGCCCCATCCCGCAGCGGAGTGCGCACCTCCCACAGAAGCAGCAGCAGCAGCGCAGCGCACAGCCCGTTGGTAGGCTGCTCCCGGCCCCCACCCCGCCCCAGGTGCGCCCTCGGAGCCGGCGACCCGGCCACGGCCCCGAAACTCGGGACCCGGGACGACCAGTACCTGCACCAGCATCCGCAAACAGCACCAACGCCACCGCAACGAGCTTCCAGAAGCTTGTCCCGCAGCGAGTGCGCGCGCAAGCCCGTGGGGACCACTGCGCCTGCGCAGAGGCGCTGAACCGGACTCCCCGAACGCGCTCGTGCAGCTTTCCGAAAGTCCGCGCTTTCCATAGGCTCCCACCTGCCTGTTGCGCATGGTCACTGGGAAGCGGCTAGTGGGCTCGGCTGCAGAATTATTGCTGCGCCAGAGGCTCCGAGGCCTAGAATCATTCGAGGTTTGCAGATCCAGGAGGTTCCATCTCTTCAGTAACCTCAGACCTTCCCTACCCACTCCAATCACATCCATTCCCTGAAATCTAAGGTGGAAAAATCCACCGCAGAAGCATATTAGCGATGCATTTAATGTAAGCCATAATTAATACCACAACTTGAGTTAAACACATATTAATCTTATGACTTCCACACCTGCCCCCATAGTCCAGTCCACCCTCATGGCTCACCTGGATTATTGCAATAGCTTCTTGATTACACGTTACTTCTCTTGGCTATTCTCCACACCACAGCCAGACAGACGTTTTAATAACGTCAAACTATGTTCCTCCTTTGCTTAAAACCCTGAGATGGTTTCCCATTTCACTCAGAGTGAAAACCCAGGTCTTTATAGTGGCCTACAAGGCCTGACGGAATCTAGCCACCTATAACCTCCCCCACCTCTTCCTCGACTTTCCTGCTCCAATCTCGATAGACCCCTTCCTCTTCTAACCTGCCAGGTACTTCTGGCTGACCTGCTCCTTACCTAAGTGGCCATACGGCCCGCTCTCCCATCCCTTCAGGTCTTCTCAATAAAGCTCTCCCACCATTCCACTTAAATAGGAATCCCACCTCACTCTTGTTTCCTCGTCTAACATGCCCTATAGGTTGTTTGTTCGTTATTTTTTATTTTTTATTTTTTTTTTTACTACTTGTCTGCCTTCTCCACTGGAATACTAATTTCACAAGAGTAAGTATTTTTATTTCATTTGTTCTAGGTTGTGTGTTTAGGTCCTGGAACAGTACTTGGCCCATGGCAGGCACTCAATAGATATTTGTTGAGCATAATTATGAATGAATGCTTGCACGGATTATGGGGGGCATCGCAAAAAGGGCCGAAAAACTCCAGAAAAAATGTTTGGAGGGTTCTAATAACTGGATGATCCCTGAAGGGGTGGAGTTGGGAGAGAAAGACTAGATTCATTCTAGACTGAAGGAGCAAGGTGATTCAAGACTCTGAGACTTTAAAAGGGCAGAGCAAACTCAACTAAATGAACCACTGGGCTTATCGCAGGCAGCAAGTCAAGCTGAAGAAACGGGGCTAAGAATGGCCGGGCACGGTGGCTCATGCTTGTAATTCCAGCACTTTGGGAGGCTGAGGCAGGTGGATCATCTGAGGTTGGGAGTTTGAGACCAGCCTGACCCACATGGAGAAACCCCGTCTCTACTAAAAATACAAAAAATTAGCCAGGTGTGGTGGTGCATATCTGTAATCCCAGCTCCTTGGGAGGCTGAGGCAGGAGAATCACTTGAACCCGGGAGGTGGAGGTTGTGGTGAGCCGAGATCAGGCCATTGCACTTTAGCCTGGGCAACGAGAGTGAAACTCTGTCTCAAAAAAGAAAAAAGAAAAAAGAAAAAGAAATGAAACAGGTCTAAGAGTGAAGACAAAAGTTTTTCTCAGTCCCAAGTCCCACAGCATATTCTCCTTTACGCATCTCCCGTTGTCTGTCTTAAGACACATCAGGAAGAAGCTGGAGAAGGCAGAGGAATGGGAAATATCTATTGGCTCATTATTTTAACCAGGCAAGTCAGAGGCACTTTATTTAGTGGTTCTGACGCTTTACTGTACTTAAGAATCACATAGTGTTCTTTATTTGAATACAAATTGTGGGACCTTCTGGCCCTCCCCACCCATCAACTTGTTGCAGATCTTGTATTTTGAGGAAACACGGTACTAGTTGAAATATTCTGTAAGTAAATGACATGCTACCTATGAATAAATTACCAGGAAAGAATGGAATCATTTTGGAACTGGTAGTCAAACTATAACTTTTGATTAAAAGTAACCATCATGGTAAGGAGTGATGGACTGTGCATCAGGAAGGAAGCAGGAACCTACAAATCAGTTAGTTTCACTGGTAAGCAATCTGGTGGGATCTCTAACCAGGAAAACATACTTAGGAGAACTTTAAGTGAGCTGTTTGTTCGTTTAACTGTTCTGGCTTCAGTATGGAGAGTAGATTAGAAAGAAGTAACACCAGAGATAAAAAGACTTGTCTTATCACAATCTAGGTAGTATGATGGTGACATAAAATAAAGGTGGTTTAAAAGGTGTTGGAAGGGCCAGGCGTGGTGGCTCACTCCTGTAATCCCAGCACTTTGGGAGGCCGAAGTGGGCGGATCACGAGGTCAGGAGATCGAGACCATCCTGGCTAACATGGTGAAACCCCATCTCTACTAAAAATACAAAAAATTAGCTGGGCGTGGTAGCGGGCGCCTGTAGTCCTAGCTGCTCAGGAGGCTGAGGCAAGAGAATGGCGTGAACCCGGGAGGCAGAGCTTATAGTGAGCCAAGATTGCGCTACTGCACTCCAGCCTGGGCAACAGAGCAAGACTCTGTCTCAAAAAAAAAAAAAAAGTGATGGAAGACAGACACAGGTAATAGTACTATCAAGAGATAGTAGTAGTAGGATTTGGTGATTTATTGCAAATATTCACAGGTGGGAACGAAGAAAACAGTGTGCTATATGGCATCTTACATGTTGTAAAAATGGCCAAAGCAATATGTGTCCCATCCCACAAGTTATTCTTACAAGGTAATGTTGATATAGCTCCTTTTGAGAGGAGTTACCTATGCTTCCTCCCCATTGAAACTAGGTTGACCTTTGTAACTACCTAAGCCCATAGAATGCGGTGGAGATGATGCTGCCTAACTTCTAAACCTGCCTACATCCACAGAGCTAGCACCCAGATCAAGAAACACAACATGGCCGGGCGCGGTGGCTCAAGCCTATAATCCCAGCACTTTGGGAGGCCGAGACGGGCGGATCACAAGGTCAGGAGATCGAGACCATCCTGGCTAACACAGTGAAACCCCGTCTCTACTAAAATACAAAACTAGCCGGGCGAGGTAGCGGGCTCCTGTAGTCCCAGCTACTCGGGAGGCTGAGGCAGGAGAATGGCGTAAACCCGAGAGGCGGAGCTTGCAGTGAGCTGAGATCCGGCCACAGCACTCCAGTCCGGGCGACAGAGCGAGACTCCGCCTCAAAAAAAAAAAAAAGAAACACAACATGACCAGCAATGCAGAAGCCCTGATCCCTCTGTACTTCCTTTGGGTCACCTTCCCAAGGGTGTCACTATTCTGACTTTTAACAGAGAAGAATAGTTTTACTCGTTTTCGTTGTAGAATCTAGAGTCTAGAAAGTAGAATCCGGCCGGGCACGGTGGCTCACACTTGTAATCCCAGCACTTTGGGAGGCCGAGGTGGGCAGATCACCTGAGGACAGGAGTTTGAGATGAGCCTGGCCACATGCTGAAACCCTGTTTCTACTAAAAATACAAAACTTAGCCAGGCATGATGGCGTCTGCCTGTAATCCCAGCTACTCAGGAGGCTGAGGCAGGAGAATCGCTTGAACCCAGGGAGGCGGAGGTTGCAGTGAACCAAGATTGTGCCACTGCACTCCAGCCTGGGCGACAGAGCAAGACTTCATCTCAAAAAAAAAAAAAGAAAGAAAGAAAGTAAGTAAAATCCTATGGTACATATTGTTTGTATATGATGACTTCTTTCATTCAACATTATGTCTGTGAGATTTATCAATATTATTGCATGTGATTATACAGTGTTTATTTTCATTGCTGCATAGTGTTCTCCTATGACCTGTACTTTTGTGTGTATTTTTTTGCTTCTGGTTTTTTTTGTTTTTTTTTTTGTTTTGTTTTTGTTTTTTTGAGACAGAATGTCGTCTAGGCTGGAGTGCAGTGGTGTGATCTCAGCTCAGCTCACTGCAACCTCCACCTCCTGGGTTCAAGCAATTCTCCTGCCTCAGCCTCTTGAGTAGCTGGGATTACAGGCGTCTGCCACCACACCTGGCTAATTTTTGTATTTTTAGCAGAGACGGGGTTTTGCCATGTTGGCCAGGCTGGTCTCAAACTCCCGACCTAAGGTGATCTGCCCACCTTGGCCTCCCAAAGTGCTGGGATTACAGGGGTGAGCCACTGCGCCTGGCCTGACCTGTTACTTATATTAACATTTCCTGTTTTTATAACCCCTTGCCCAGCCTGTGTTCCCCTATACAGAGGTGGGGAGGAAGTATGTATGAATGTTTGTATATCTGAAGGGGAGAGTCTATCTGATTTTCCTTTCTTCTTTCTTTTTTTCTTTTCTTTTCTTTTTTTTTTTTTTGAGACAGAGTCTAACTTTGTCACCTAGGCTAGAGTGCAGTGGAGCGATTTCAGCTCACTGCAACCTGCACCTCCCAGGTTCAAGCAATTCTCCTGCCACAGCCTCCCGAGTAGCTGGGATTACAGGTGCCTGCCACCGTGCCCGGCTAATTTTTGTACTTTTAGTAGAGAAAGGGGTTTCACCATCTTGGCCAGGCTGGTCTCGAACCTCTGACCTCGTGATCCACCCGCCTCAGCCTCCCAAAGTACTGGGATTGCAGGTGTAAGCCACTGCGCCTGGCTTCCCTGTCTTCTTTCTAGACTCACTCCACTTTAAAGAAACTGAAGACCCAAGGTCTTGCCCACTCCTCCCCATACCCTATTTTTTCGAAAAGACCCAGCACAGGGAGGGGCTTGCCCAATGTCACTCAACTGGTAGATTGGAAACTGACTGGCTCTAAGCTGAAGGCTTTTAGGAGGAAGGAGCACATCTTCCCCATCTCTAGAGGGAGGAGGACAGGCTGGGACTCTGATCAAGGATCTAAGACAGGTGTTTTAAAACTAGTTGTTGTTTAATTGCCAGACTGTCCAAAAGAAATATTGCAGATGAAAGAGGGGCATTCCTGATTGAAGTCCTGGCTTCCCCACCTAGCAGCCTTGGGGTTACCTCCTTAGGACCCTCAGGGCTCTTGTGCATTCAGTTTGGAGGCCCCTGAGCTCTAAAGGTTTGAGCTGCCTCAAGGACACCAAGTCCTTGCTTCAAGGTGCCTCCAGTCCTGGTTTAGCTGGGACTCCAAGGATCCCAAAGCCAGTTGAAGGTCATGATTTCCACTCTAGGGAAGCTGACGGTCTCCTAAAAAGTAATAACAAAAAAACTCCTCCTGCCTGGCTCTGTAGAGCCACAGAGGGTGGTATGTTCCAGAAAGAAAGAAGGAAAAAAAAGCAAGCAAGTGAGCTACCAAGCTCTCATAAGGATCCACTAGAGAGAAAGGGGATGAAGACAGAGAGTGTGGGAATATGCTGTAGAGTGAAGACTGAGAAACTAGGAGGAAGCACAAGTGGAGAAATTAGCCTTAAATGGCCAGAGCCAGGGTCCACTGTTTATTGTAATAGAAGGGAAGGAGGCAAAGAAGGGGGTAGATGCAAGTGGATTTGGAACTGGTATCTAATGGATCCTGCTGAGATCTGCTATTGAGACCTCCCCAGAAGGGAGATAGGGGTGGGATCTGAAGCTTGATAAGAGTAGATTAGGTTTGGCCGGGCGTGGTGGCTCACACCTGTAATTCCAGGACTTTGGGAGGCCGAGGCAGGCAGATCACAAGGTCAGGAGTTCGAGCCCAGCCTGGCCAACATAGTGAAACCCTGTCTCTACTAAAAATACAAAAAAAAAAAAAATTAGCTGGGCATGGTGGCATACACCTGTAGTCCCAGCTACTTGGGAGGCTGAGGCAGGACAATCGCTTGAACCTGGGAGGTGGAGGTTGCAGTGAGCTGAAACCACGCCATTACACTCCGTCCGAGGTGACACAGCCGAGACTCTGTTTCAAAAATAAATGAATAAATAAGAGTAGATTAGGTTTGAGATGGCTGCTGGGGAGAATATGAGTTGATCACAAAAACATAGAAGGATTTTCCTGCAGTGTTAAGGGCCCATTTGAGGTTAGAAACCCCCATTTTACGTTATAGCAGTATGTACATTAAATGATTTTTCTCAAGGTACACAAGATAGCTCCAGAATAGGTACAGGGAAGAGGGACAGTTGAATTGATCCAGGGAATGGGGGTTGTAGGGTAAGTTTGACAGGAAGACAATGGGATAACTAGTTGAGGATATGAACAAAAGTTTGTTTAAAATGATGCATGATGGAGTCCAATTTAGGTAAGGAAGATGAAGATAAGAGTTAGTTAACATAAAAAAAGAAAAGAGAGTTGCGCATGGCGGCGTGCACCTGTAGTCCCAGCTTCTTAGGAGGCTGATGCAGGAGGATTACCAGAGGCCAGGAGTTTGACACCAGCCTGGGCAACATAATGAGACTCTGTCTCTTAAAAAAAGAAAGAATGTGCCTGGGCGCGGTGGCTCAAGCCTGTAATCCCAGCACTTTGGGAGGCCGAGACGGGTGGATCACGAGGTCAGGAGATCAAGACCATCCTGGCTAACATGGTGAAACCCCGTCTCTACTAAAATACAAAAAACTAGCCGGGCAACCTGGCGGGCGCCTGTAGTCCCAGCTACTCGGGAGGCTGAGGCAGGAGAATGGCGTGAACCCGGGAGGCGGAGCTTGCAGTGAGCTGAGATCCGGCCACTGCACTCCAGCCTGGGCGACAGAGCGAGACTCCGTCTCAAAAAAAAAAAAAAAAAAAAAAAAAAAAGAAAGAAAGAATGAGCCAGGTGTGGTGGTTCATACCTGTAATCTCAACACTTTGAGAGGCTGAGGCAGGCGGACCACTTGAGCCAGGAGTTCGAGACCAGCCTGGGCAACATAACAAGACTCATCTGTACAAAAAATTAAAAAAATAGCCAGGCATGGTGGTGCATGCCTGTGGTTCTGGATACTCAGGAGGGTGAGGAAGGAAGATCTATTGAGCCCAAGAAGTTGAGACTGCAGAGACTGCAGCGAGCTCTGATTGTGCCACTGCATTACAGCCTGGATGACAGAGTAAGACCCTGTCCCCACCCCAGAAAAGAAAAAAAAGAATGAATGAATGAAAAAGAAGAAAGTAGAGAGATTAAAGGATAAGAGAAATCAAAGCATCGAAGCTTAATAAATAATGTACTTATGGCCGGGCGCCGTGGCTCACGCCTGTAATCCCAGCAGTTTGGGAGGCTGAGGCAAGTGGATCAACTGAGGTCAGGAGTTTAAGACCAGCCTGGCCAACATGGCGAAACCCCATCTCTACTAAAAGTACAAAAAATTAGCCAGGTGTAGTGGCAGGCACCTGTAATCCTAGCTACTTGGGAGGCTGAGGCAGGAGAATTACTTGAACCCGGGAGGCGGAGGTTGCAGCGAGCCGAGATCGCGCCATTGCACTCCAGCCTGGGTGACAGAGCGGGACTCTGTCTCAAAATAATAATAATAATAATAATAATAATAATAATAATAATGTACTTATATAGTTAAATATATACTTACTTTATGACCCGGCAATCCCACTCCTAGGTATTTACTCATGAAAAATGAAATCATGCCCACAAAAATATCTGTCTGGAAATGCTTATGGATGTTTTATTAACACTTGCCAAAAACTGGCAATAACTCAAATGTGTAGCAACTGGTGAACAGATAAATAAATTGTCTTACATTCATACAATGAAACGCTACTCAGCAAAAGAAAAGAATGACCTACTGATGAGGGAGCAGGGACCCCTCTTATGGGCCTGCAGGCCCCCCTCACATATGAAAATAAGGAAAATCTTAAGTTCCTTCAAGGGAAATTCCAGGCACCTAGCTAGCCCTGAGAAGTGAACCACTTGATAAGCAAGAAGGTAATAGTAGCGTAAAACAATAGCCAAGGAAGAATCCCAGATGTTTGGTTCCCTATAGAAACCAAAGATAACATCATAACATATGTTCCTGAGTTGTTTTTCAGAAACCCAACCCCCCCCGCACCAAACAGATCTGCTGTCTTGTAGAATTCAGATAAGGGGGAACTAAGGACTAAATTCTGACTGCTCTTCTTTGTTCCAAATTTCTTCCTGAGAGGCATAAAGGAAGTCATACCCATGGGCCAGAGCTAACATTCTTTTCTGCTGATCCCAAATTTTTAGACTTCAATTTTTTTTTTTTTAGAGACAGAGTTTTGCTCTTGTTGCCCAGGCTGGAGTGCAATGGCGTGATCTCAGCTCACCACAACCTCCGCCTCCCGGGTTCAAGCGATTCTCCTGCCTCAGCCTCCCAAGTAGCTGGGATTACAGGCATGTGCCACCACACCCAGCTAATTTTCTATTTTTAGTAGAGATGGGGTTTCGCCATGTTGGTCAAGCTGGTCTTGAACTCCCAACCTCAGGTGATCCACCTGCCTTGGCCTCCCACCATGCTGGGATTTCAAGTGTGAGCCACCGTGCCCGGCCACTTCAAAAAAATTTTAAAGCTTTACCTCCTTAACCAATCAGAAATTAGAAAATCTTTGAATCCACCTATGACTTCTAGGCTTCTGCTTTGAGAGGTCCCACCTTTTAAAGTCAACTCAATGTATTGCCTCCATATATTTATTTATGATTGTACCTGTAACTTCTGCTCTCTGCCTTTAAAAACTCTTATATATGGCCGGGCGCGGTGGCACACGCCTGTAATCCCAGCACTTTGGGAGGCAGAGGCAGACAGATCACCTGAGGTCAGGAGTTCAAGAACAGCCTGGCCAACATGGTGAAACCCCGTCTCTAATAAAAATACAAAAAATTAGCCGGGTGTGGTGGTGCATGCCTGTAGTCCCAGCTACTGGGGAGGCGGAAGCAGGAGAATCGCTTGAACTTGGGAGGCGGAGGTTGCAGTGAGCCGAGATCGCGCCATTGTACTCCAGCCTGGGCAACAGATGGGAGACTCTGTCTCAAAAAAAAACAAAAACAAAAACAAACAAAAAAACAAACTCTTACATATAAGCCATCCAGCGAGTTAGGTCTTAAGCATGAGCTGCTTGATTCTCCTTGCTTGGTGCCCTGGAGATAAAAACCCTCCTTTGTCCTGCTACAAAACTCAGTGTGGATGTTTGGCCTTACTTACTGGGCAAGCAGACCCAGTTTGATTTGGTAACAGATATATGCAACGATGTGGCTGAATCTCAAAAGCAGTATGCTAGGTGAGAGATGCGAGATTCCTGTATAATTCCACTTATGACATTCTAAAAAAACAGAATTATAGGGACAGAAATCAGATAAGTGGTTGCCAGGGAATGGGAATGTAGAGAAATGCCCAAGGGAATTTGGGGGATAATGAAAATGGTGATTATATGATTGTATTTACCTGTCCAGTTGAATATTGCTTTGTATAGATTTGTCAAATGGAATTGTGTACCTTAAAAAGGTGAATTTTACCTCAGTAGAAATGAAAGCATATTTCCACACAAAGACTTAGATATGACTGTTCACTGCAGCTTTATTTATAATAGTCAAAACCTGGAACTATCTGTAATGTCCAGCAACTGGTGAGTGGATAAACAATAGTGGTCCATCCACACAATGGAAAACTGCACTATCCACTGATGAAAAGGAATGCACTGTTGATACATGCCACAACATGGGTGAAATCTCAAAGTGAAATGAATGAAAAACATATAGTATAACATTCCATTTTTAGAAAATTCGAGAAAATATAAACTAATCTATAGTGACAGATAGCAGATCAGTTGTTGCCTATAAAGGGAGGAAGCGGAGAGAGGGAGAAATTACAAAGGGACATCAGAAAACTTTTGGAGGTGACAGATATGTTCATTATACTATTGCAATGATGGTTTCATGGGTGTACAAGTATGTCAGAATTCATCAGCCATGTGCAGTGGCAACTCATCAAATTGTACTCTTTTTTTTTAATTTTAATTTTTTTTTTTTTTTTTTTTTTTAGACAGTGTCTCACTCTGTCATCCAGGCTGGAGTGCAGTGGCATGATCTTGGCTCACTGCAACCTCCTCTTCCCAGGTTCAAGTGATTCTCCCACCTCAGCCTTCCGAGTAGCTGGGATTATAGGCATGAGTCACTGCACCTAGTCTGTACTCTTTAAATATATGCATTTTATTGTTCATCAATTAAGCCTAGATAAAGCTTTAAAAAATTGTATGTCAATAAACTTGACTTTGGGAAAAGAAGGGGAGCAGAGAAAAAACGTTCAAGGAAATGAAAGGCCAAAGTGCAGGATGGCTCTGTGGATGGACGTCAACATTCAAAATACGCCAGGACTTGGGATGTAGAGGAAGATGTAAGCTAAGTGAGCACTGATGTGGGAGCAGCCAGAGGAGCGAGGCTGCTGAGCCTACCACCTGTTCCAGTGGCATGACAGGTGTGAAAGATCTAGCAGTTTATACTAGTGAGGGCAGCACAGGAAAAACATTATCAGATAAGGTAGGAAGTGAGAATAGTGTTAAAAAGAAAAACTTTAGACAAATTAAATTTGTCAGCGTTTATTTGAGCAAAGAATCATGCATGAACTGGGCAGCCCTCAGAACCAGAAAAGGTTCAGAGAACATAGTGTGGGCAGGTGGTATTTATAGACAGAAAATGGAAGTGAGGTACAGAAACCGCTGGATTGGTTACTACTCTGCTTTGCCTTATGTGGGCATGGTCTGATCAGTTGGCAGCCTGTGATTGGCTGAAGCCTAGCTGCTGTGATTGGCTGCAATTCAGCTATTTGTTACAAAAGTACACTCTTAAGTTAGGCTTTGGGTTTGTTTATGTGCCAAGCTAGGTTGCAGTTCCTTATGTAGGGACTGAGGTAAGGAGGCAGCCTCAGGCCAAATTTAGTTTAACAGTCAGTTCTGTGAAGCTGTTGAGAATGCAGGGGAATTTGTGACAACTAAATCAATTCCAGAGGCCTCAGTGGAGGGTTTGAGGGTGATTGTGAGAGGTTGGGTCAGCCTGGGAAGAATGCATGGAAGCATGGGGTTTTTGGCACAGGAATAGAAATATCACACCTTCTCTTGGGGCAGGAGGGCAGGGGCAGAAAGGGACTGGGATTATCAGAGACACAAAGCATTTCTTAGTCTAGGGTAAATTCAAACTGGATTCTAGCAGTTATTTTCCCTCTGCCTGATAGTATTTGTCGACCTAGAGGAAAGCATCTTAGGCAAAATTAATAAAAGCAGTTTGTTTGAGCCAAGTTTGAGGAAGCACAGATTCATGTTGCCTTCTATACACTCTGATTAGCAGCACTTACAAGTGGTTTTCGTTTTTGTTTTGTTTTGTTTTGGGGACAGGGTGTTGCAGTCTCTATTGCCCGGGCTGGAGTGCAGTGGTGTGACCACAGCTCACTGCAGCCTCAACCTCCTGGGCTCAGGTGATCTTCCCACTTCAGCCTCCCAGGTATCTGGAACCGCAGGTATGCACCACCACTTGCACAGCTAATTTTTTTTTTTTTTTTTCTTTTTTTTTTGAGACGGAGTCTCAGTGGCCAGATCTCAGCTCAACCCTGCAAGCTCCGCCTCCAGGGTTTACGCCATTCTCCTGCCTCAGCCTCCCGAGTAGCTGGGACTACAGGCGCCCGCTACCTCGCCCGGCTAGTTTTTTTGTATTTTTTAGTAGAGATGGGGTTTCACCATGTTAGCCAGGATGGTCTCGATCTCCTGACTTCGTGATCCGCCCGTCTCGGCCTCCCAAAGTGCTGGGATTACAGGCTTGAGCCACCGCGCCCGGCCTTGCACAGCTAATTTTTAAATTCAGTGGGATCTCCCTATGTTGCCCAGGCTGGTCTCAAACTCCTGGCCTCAAGCAGTCCTCCTGCCTCAGACTCCCAAAGTGCTGGAATTACAGATGTGAGCCACCTTGCCCAGATGGATTTTTTTTGTTTTTGTTTTTTTGAGGCAGAGTCTTGCTCTGTCGCCCAGGCTGGAGTGCAGTGGCACAATCTCGGCTCACTGCAAGCTCTGCCTCCCAGGTTCACACCATTCTCCTGCCTCAGCCTCCCCAGTAGCTAGGACTACAGGTGCCCGCCACCACGCTTGGCTAATTTTTTTGTATTTTTAGTAGAGACGAGGTTTCACCATGTTAGCCAGGATGGTCTTGATCTCCTGACCTCGTGATCCACCCGCCTCGGCCTCCCAAAGTGCTGGGATTATAGGTGTGAGCCACCACGCCCGGCCCCAGATGGATTTTTAAAGGAAAAGAAGAGGTAGTTCCTAAGTTATTTACCAATAATGCATATTAAAATAACATATTGATTGTCTATACATAATTTTTTGTGTCACAAATTTCAGGAGCATGAAAATAATGGGTGAGACAGCTAGTCAGTCTTTAAACAATTGCCACTGGGTATGGGTGTGGGGGCTGACTCATGTTTCTCTTGCAAACCTCACAGTGCTCAGGCTACTCTGAGCCATCTTTCTTTTCTCATATTGATAGTATTGTTTGCCTACAGGTCTTCCTTATCTTGTAGATATTGGCCCAGCCCAGTTGCAAAGCTAATCTAGGCAGAAGCATAGTGGATGGCTATGGGTAGGCCTTGGAATTCTTTGAGGCCCCTTCCTCCCAATGAAACACGCTGGGCACTTATGTTGCTCCCACTTTATCTCAGTCTCCTTTGAGGCCACATGACCTGGGAGTCATTTTCCATGCTCAACATTGGATGCCAGCCCTTCCCAAAAGTCCTCATTGGTTGGGCCCTGATCTGCCTGGGGACAAGAGACAAGGCAGGTTGCCATTTAGTCAAATGATTTTCTAAGTGTCTTACCAAGTCACAGTTGATGTCCTTGCTGGCTTAGAAATGTTCACCTTTGCGTTGGTCCTAACTGGGCATGTTCTGATTTGCTTTACAACTTGGCTTTTGTCTTTATGAGTAATCTTTTTTCTTCTGTGTCACTCCTCTTATTATAAGACACATCCACTAGTTTTTGAAAATAAGGGGCTGGGAGAGGGGAGATAATAAATAATTAATGTTTGTTTAGAAAGCCCAACATTGCCAAAACCCATCTTAGCCTTGCCCTGGTTTCCTCTCCCATGGTTAGTGGCATTATCTACTCTGTTTGTTCTCTAAACTGGAAACCTTGGGAATCATTTCCCTGCTCCTGAATTCTTGCATTTATCTGTCTTTGAATTGTCTCTTGAGGCCGAGTGCGGTGGCTCATGCCTGTAATCCTAGCATTCTGGGAGCTGAGGTGGGTGAATTGCCTGAGCTCAGGAGTTTGAGAACAGCTTGGCCAACAAGGTGAAACCCTGTCTCTACTAAAAATACAAAAAATTAGCCAGGTGTGGTGGCAGGCACCTGTAATCCCAGCTACTCCGGAGGCTGAGGCACAAGAATCACGTGAACCAGGGAGGCGGATGTTGCAGGCTGCACTCCAGCCTTGGCGACAGAGCAAGACTCTGCCTCAAAAAAAAAAAAAGAAAGAAATGAATTGTCTTTTGAATTTGAAATCCAATTCTCTCTCTCTGTTACTTTCATCTAGAATATTGCATAGTTGCTTTCCCATTGTCCTTTCCTCCATTCACATTTATTAAACAGTTGAGTATACAGATGAATTAAATATGGTATGACAGTTTAATGCAATTGGATACTAACAGTTAAGACAGAAAACAGATCACAGTGGATTATATAATTCTTATTGTCTCATGAAAGGAATTATCGAAGTTTTCCTGAGATTCACACTTTTTCCTGGCACTCAATTCTAGAAAAAGCTGTTCCTAGGTTAAATTGACCAGTAGAAAACATGCTGATCATTTTTTTCAAAGGAATTTTCCTTCTTTTTTCTTTTTTTGAGATAGGGTATTGCTCTGTCTCCCAGGTTGGAGTCCAGTGGCGCAATCTGGGCTCACTGCAACCTCTGCCTCCCAGGTTCAAGCGATTCTCCTGCCTCAGCTGCCCGAGTCACTGGGATTACAGGCGTGCATCACCATGCCCAGCTACTTTTTGTATTTTTGGTGAAGATGGGGTTTCGCCGTGTTGCTCAGGCTGGTGTCAAACTCCTAGGCTCAAGTGATCCACCCGCCTTGGCCTTCCAAAGTGCTGGGATTACAGGGATGAGCCAATGCACCTGGACGGGAATTTCCTGTTTTAGAAATTTTAAAACATTGCTAGCTGTGATGGCTCATCATAGCTCATTGCTTGAGGACAGGAGTTCCAGACCAGCCTGGGCAACATCTTGAGACCCATCTTTAAATAGAAAGAGGCTAGGTGAGGTGGCTGACACCTGTAATCCTAGAACTTTGAGAGGCCAAAGTGGGAGGATCATTTGACCCCAGGAGTTGGAGACCAGCCTGTGAAACAGAGAGAGACCCATGTCTCTACGAAAAAAGAAAAAATGGCCAGGTATGTTGGCATGCACCTCTAGTCTCAGCTACTCAGGAAGCTGAGGTGGGAGGATTGCTTGAGCCTAGGAGTATGATCGAGGCTGCAGTGAGCCGTGATCATGCCATTGCTCTCCAGCGTGGGTGACAGAGTAAGACCCTGTCTCTTGCAAAAGAAAAGAAAAACAGTACTGAAGTAAAACAGCTCTGTCAGCCTAAGTAAAACTTAAGGTAAAGCCCTACCTTTGAGAGCTAGTGGAGCTAGCTGAAGGAAAGAAGCATTGAAATCTAGTCTGTAAATTTCCCAAAAATGATATACCCAGAGCCGAATTTAATGGAACTTAGTGAACAGTTAGCCCACGTATTCCATGCTGTGTATTTTACTAGAAGGTGTTTCAAATATGCATTTGATGGGTGTAATCTGTTCAAGACTGAGTTCTTAGACAAATGCCTTAAGGGAGGATCTTATGTGCTTTTGATTGAAGAAATCCATAGTGTACCAAATGATTAGGTGGTAATGTTCACTCTGTTATAAGTATTGTGAATAGAACTGCCTATACCCAGAGATAGGGCCAGTATATGGATCCTCACTCTCATGCAAGTCTTTTTTTTTTTTTTTTTGAGACACAGTCTTGCTCTGTTTCCCAGGCTGGAGTGCAGTGGCATGATTTTGGCTCACTGCAACCTCCGCCTCCTAGGTTCAAGTGATTCTCCTGCCTCAGCTTCCAAGTAGCTGGGATTACAGGCTCATGCCACCATGCCCGGCTGATATTTGTATTTGTATTATTTTATTTTATTTTATTTTATTTTATTTTATTTTATTTTATTTTTTGAGACTGAGTTTCACTTTATTACCCAGGCTGGAGTATAGTGACACAATCTTGTCTCCCTGCAAACTCCAGCTCCTAGGTTCAAGTGATTCTCTCTGCTTCAGCCTCCCACATAGCTGGGATTACAGGTGCCTGCCACCATTCCTGGCTAATTTTGTGTGTGTGTAGTTTTTGTATTTTTAGTAGAGACTGGGTTTCACCATGTTGGCCGGGCTGGTCTCAAACTCCTGACCTCAGGTGATCCACCCACCTTGACCTCCCAAAGTGCTGGTATCGGGGGAACCAGCCCCCAGTATTTCAACGTAGGTTCTTTCTATTTTCCCTTAAGTGTTGGCCAGTCTGAGAAATAAAGAGAAAGAATACAAAGAGAGAAATTTTACAGCTGGGCCTTCAGGGGTGTCATCACATATTGGTAGGACTGTGACGGTGACCCCGAGCTGCAAAACCAGCAAGTTTTTATTAGGGATTTTAAAAGGGGGGGGTGTATGAACAGGGAGTAAGTCACAAAGATCACATGCTTTAAAGGACAATAAAGATCACAAGGCAAGGCAAAATTAGAAGTACTGGGCCTATGTCCCACTGTGCACGCATTGTCTTGATAAACATCTTAACAGGAAACGGGCCAGGCGCAGTGGCTCACGCCTGTAATCCCAGCACTTTGAGAGGCCGAGGCAGATCACGAGGTCAGGAGATGGAGACCACCCTGGCTAACACGGTGAAACCCCGTCTCTACTAAAAATACAAAAAATTAGCTGGGCATGGTGGCAGGCACCTGTAGTCCCAGCTACTCCAGAGGCTGAGGCAGGAGAATGGCGTGAACCCAGGAGGCGGAGCTTGCAGTGAGCTGAGATCGCGCCACTGCACTCCAGCCTGGGCAACAGAGTGAGACTCTGTCCCCCCCACAAAAGAAACAACAAAACACAAACAGGAAACAGGGTTCGAGAGCAGACAACCGGTCTGACTAGAATTTACCAGGCTGGAATCTCCCAATCCTAGTAAGCCTGAGGGTACTGCAGGAGACCAGGGCGTATTTCAGTCCTTATCTCAACCACAAAAGACAGACACTCCCAGAGCAGCCATCTATAGACCTACCCCAGAAATGCATTCCTTCTCCAGGATCTCAATTATTAATATTCCTTGCTGGGAAAAGAATTCAGCCATATTTCTCCTACTCACACGTCCGTCTGTAGGTTCTCTGCAAGAAGGAAAATATAGCTCTATTCNGGCGGAGCTTGCAGTGAGCTGAGATCGCGCCACTGCACTCCAGCCTGGGCAACAGAGTGAGACTCTGTCCCCCCCACAAAAGAAACAACAAAACACAAACAGGAAACAGGGTTCGAGAGCAGACAACCGGTCTGACTAGAATTTACCAGGCTGGAATCTCCCAATCCTAGTAAGCCTGAGGGTACTGCAGGAGACCAGGGCGTATTTCAGTCCTTATCTCAACCACAAAAGACAGACACTCCCAGAGCAGCCATCTATAGACCTACCCCAGAAATGCATTCCTTCTCCAGGATCTCAATTATTAATATTCCTTGCTGGGAAAAGAATTCAGCCATATTTCTCCTACTCACACGTCCGTCTGTAGGTTCTCTGCAAGAAGGAAAATATAGCTCTATTCTGCCGGACCCTGCAGGCAGTCAGACCTTATGGTTATCTTCCATTGTTCCCTGAAAATTGCTGTTATTCTGTTCTTTTTCAGGGTACACTCATTTCATATTGTTCAAACACACATATTTTACAATCAATTTGTACAATAGTGGTCCTGAGGTGACGTACATTCTCAGCTTACGAAGATAACAGGATTAAGAGATTAAAGATAGGCATAAATAAGATTATTGATTGGGGAAGTAATAAATGTCCATGAAATCTTCACAATTTATGTTCAGAGATTGCAGTAAAGACAGGCATATGATATTATAAAAGTATTAATTTTGGGAACTGATAAATGTCCATGAAACCGTCACAATTTATGTTCTTCTGCTTTGGCTCCAGCCGGTCCCTCTGTTCGGGGTTGCTGACTTCCCGCAACATGCTGGAATTATAAGCATGAGACAATGCGCCCAGCCTCATACAAGTCTTTTAATACCCCTGGTTTCTTTAATCCTTTCTTAACCAGCAAATGACATATTCTTTTCCTTCCCCTGTGTTTCTCTCATTCAGAAATTCCACTTCCTCATATATAACACCTTCCTTATGCCAGGAAGATGTGCAGATACTATGATCAGAAAAACATCAAAAAACATACATGGAGTCTATAGGACAAATAGCTGAGTGTAGTGTTTACTGCATGTGTTACAGTGTTTCTGGTAACAGTTCAGCTAATAAGCATTGGACAACTAGTAAAGAGACAGAACTGGGATTCCAAACCAGGCAGCACAGCTCCTGAACCCGTGTTCCACTATATACCACATAGTAATCCAATGATTTTGGGTTTTTTTTTTGTTTGCTTTTTGTTTTTGAGACAGGGTCTTGCTCAGTTGCCCAGGCTGGAGTGCAGTGGCGTGATCACGGCTCACTGAAGCCTCCACCTCCCACCTCAGCCTCCCGAGTAGCTGGGATTACAGGCATGCACCACCACACCTGGCTAATTTTTGTATTTTCATAGCGATGGGGTTTTGCCATGTTGGTCAGGCTGCTTTCAAACTCCTGAGATGAAGCAATCTGCCCACCCCAGCCTCCCAAACTGCTGGAATTACAGATGTGAGCCACCACACCCAACCTGTTTTTCTTTCTTTCTTTTTTTAAAGTTTTCTCTTAACTGAACATTCAGTTAACCCTATAGGGAACCCTATTTCTCTCTAGTCTACGCTCTTTCTCTATTTCTTAATACCGCAGTCTCCTCTGGGATTTTTACTCCTCAGGCGTCTCCGCAGAGTAGCCACAGGGTTCATGAGATCAAGATGACCTTTCTTCCTGGAAGGGCAACCTAGGATATTTCCTCTCCTCAGGTGGAAGGCTTAGGTCTTTCACAATGAGACAAACTCACTTTTGTCTTGTGGATAGCCAGGTTTGTCCATTATAATTTATGCATTTGTTTTATTATTTTTTTGAGACAAGGTCTCACTCTGTCACCTGGACTGCAGTGCAGTGGCACAGTCACAGCTGACTGCAACCTCCACCTCCTGTGCTCACGTGATCCTCCATCCTCCAGCCTCAGCCTCCCAGGTAGCTGGGACCACAGGCACGCATGACCACGCCTGGCTAATTTTTGTATTTTTTGTTGAGAGAGGGTTTTGCCATGAGGCCAGGCTGGTCTTGAACACCTGAACTCACACAATCCATCTGCCTCAGCCTCCGAAAGTGTTGAGATTACAGGTGTGAGCCATCACGCCTGGCTACTTTTTTTTTTCCCTTTTTCTTTTTTTTGAGACGGAGTCTTGCTCTGTCACCCAGGCTGGAGTACAGTGGCGTGATCTCAGCTCACTGCAAGCTCCACCTCCCAGGTTCACGTCATTCTCCTGCCTCAGCCTCCCGAGTAGCTGGGAGTACAGGCACCTGCCACCATGCCTGGCTACTTTTTTTGTATTTTTTTAGTAGAAATGGGGTTTCACTGTGTTAACCAGGATGGTCTCGATCTCCTGACCTCGTGATCTGCCCGCCTCCGCCCACCAAAGTGCTGGGATTACAGGCGTGAGCCACCACCAGGCCACGCCTCACTACTTGATGCATT
This sequence comes from Rhinopithecus bieti, assembly GCF_001698545.2. Classification (NCBI taxonomy): domain Eukaryota; kingdom Metazoa; phylum Chordata; class Mammalia; order Primates; family Cercopithecidae; genus Rhinopithecus; species Rhinopithecus bieti. The sequence goes on along the minus strand of NW_016816382.1, from coordinate 169,147 downwards.
ATGTTGCTAATAAATGATCTCTTGAGGAGGAGAGGAAGTACAGAACCTGGTAAAAGGGAATGGAGATTCCCACAGGGCACAGTTTCCACTCTGCAGGTATGCCACAAAGTTTCTGTAGGTCAAGTTGAACTTTGTTTCTGGTTCTTACCTGGAAAGATAGCCTAGATTTTTTTTTTTTTTTTTTTTTTTTGAGGCAGAAGCTCTCTCCATTGCCCAGGCTGAAGTGCAGTGGTGCTATCTGGACTCACTGCAATCTCCACCTCCTGGGTTCAAGTGATTCTCCTGTCTCAGCCTCCAGAGTAGCTGGGACTATAGGTGCATGCTACCACACCCAGCTAAGTTTTGTATTTTAGTAGAAACGGGGTTTCACCTTGTTGGTCAGGCGGGTCTCAAACTCCTGACCTCAGGTGATCCACCTGCTTCGGCCTCCAAAAGTGCTGGGATTACAGGCATGTGCCACTGAGCCAGGCTGATACCCTAGATTCTTCTTTCTATAGCAGAAGGCTTAAATTTTTCAGATTCCTCAGAAAAGAGCATCTACAAAACAGACTTTTGCCTTACTAACTTTGATGCATTGTTATGCTACTGAAGTCTATTTATCTATTACTTTGTCTTGCCAATAACTTCTATCTTCAGGAAGGAAAGAAGGGGGTGATAGAGGAAACCAATGCCATATATACTTGCATATTGGCTCGCCTTATTATGGCTTAATTATATCCAGGACTCTGCCTCATGGCATATTTTCAACTGTGATCTATCAATTTACAGTGGTCACTTGATCAAATCAATAGGTAAGAAGTGAAACAAATATAACCTATTAATGCAATTGTTTTGTGAGAATTCTTTGGGAGGGTAATCTCATAATTGCAAGTATTGGATATGATTGTAAATAAGCCTTTTGTTTTGTTTTTGTAGTAAAATATTCATTATTTTGAAAATTTCAATCCTGCAGCAAAGTAGGAAGAATAGCACAAAGGAATACTCTAATACCCTTCATCTGGTTTTGCCAGGTGATGACATTTTGTGACATTTGTTCTGTCTCTCTCTGTCTCACACACACAGCCACACACACACACATTCACATGTACACATTTTGGTTTTTCACACATCCACATTTGTTTTTGCACAGATACAGTTTTTTGGTTTTGCACACATTTTTTGCACACATTTTGCATTTTTTTGGTTTTTGCACACATATATGTTTTAAATTAAGTTGTGGACATTATTACATTTACTCCCTAAACATTTGTTTCTATTATGTAAGAACAAGCATATTCTCTGACATAACCAAAGTATCACTATCACATATAAGGCATTTAGAATGAGTACAATATTATTACCTAGTACATAGTCTCATTCAAATTTCCTCAGTTTTCACAGAAACGTCTTTAGAGATGCTTTCTAACATCCAGTCAGGGATTTGGTTGCATCTTTAGTCAACTTAACACAGACCTCTCCAAAACACACATTTTGTTTTATTTATATATATATTTTTAAATAGAGATGGGGTCTTGCCATGTTGCCCAGGCTGGTCTTGAGTTCCTGTGCTCAAGCGATGCTCCCACCTTGGCCTCCCAAAGTGCTGGAATTACAGGTGTAAGCCACCACTGCCGGCTTACTTTGTTTTTTAAAATCTTTCATGACAGTGACTTTTTTAATTTTTATTTTTTGAAATGGAGTCTCACTCTGTTGCCCAGGCTGGAGTGCAGTGGTGTGATCTCAGCTCACCACAACCTCCGCCTGCCGGGCTCAAGCAGTCTTCCCACCTCAGTCTCCCAAGTAGCTGGGACTACAGGTGTGCACCACCACTCCCAGCTAATTTTTGTATTTTCTGTCGTAACAGGATTTTGCCATGTTACCCAGGCTGGTCTCAAACTCTTGAGCTCAAGTGATCTGCCTGCCTTTGCCTCCCAAAGCACTAGGATTAAAGGTGTGAGCCACTGCACCCAGGTTTAACTAACAGGTTTTAAAGTTCTATCATTTGTCTTCTCAGAACATTTTGATGGGGGTGATGAGTCCATTCCATTTGTTTTTTGTTTTTGTGTTTTCTTTTGTAGAGACAGGAGTCTCACTCTAATGCTCAGACTGGTATCGACTGGTCTCAAACTCCTGGGCTCAAGTGATCCTCCTACCTTGGCCTGCCAAAGTGTTAGGATTACAGGCATGAGCCACCACACCTGGCTTAATTCCATTCTTGAAGCTCTCCATGGCTTGAGGCTCTTCTCTCACTTCTCTTGCTAGTCCACCTGTCTTCTTTGCCAGTTCATTCTTCCCTGCTGAGTCAAATCTTCCCTTGATTCCATACTATCTCCTTAACTGACTTCATTCATAATCTTAGCTTCAAATACCACATGTACCAGGATAATTCACAGGTTTATATTCATCTCCACAACAGTACAATATGACCTCCAGATTCATTTATCTGTTTACTGGACATCTCTCCTTGAATATCTCAAAGTCACCTCCAACTCAACATGCCCCAAACTGAATTCCAGCATCCTCCCCTACACACCTGGTTTTCCTATGTGCCACATAATTTTCTAAGTCAGGAGCATGGCAGTCATCCTTCATCTCCCCTATTTAGTCCATCATTGGTTTTGACTTTTAAATGTGTTTTGTGTTCATCCAAATCCCTCCATCTTTATCACCACCACTATAATTCAAATTTCTATTTCTCTCTGGAATTACTGAAATAGACTCTCAATAAGTTATTATATTCATTCACTTTTGCTCTCCTTTAATAATTTTTTTGAACTCTGCAGCCAATGTAATCTTTTTGAAATGCACATTTGATCATTTCAGCACCCCATTGCTCTAAGGTTAAGCAAAAACTTAAATGAGGTACATAACTATGAGGAAGGGGAGAGAAGAATGGAAACAGGTAGACTTTATTTATTTATTTATTTGGACAGAGTCTTGTTCTGTCACCCAAGCTGGAGTGCAGTGGTGCTATGTTGGCTCACTGCAACCTCCGCCTACCAGGTTCAAGCAATTCTCCTGCCTCAGCCTCTCAAGTAACAGGAATTACAGACACGTGCCACCATGTGTTACTGTAGTTTCTGTCCAAAAAATACAAAAATTTGTATTTTTAGTAGAGACGAGGTTTCACCACGTTGGCAAGGCTGGTCTCTAACTCTTGACCTTGACCTCAAGTGATCCACCTGCTTTGGCCTCCCAATGTCCTGGGATTACAGGTGTGAGCCACCACATGCAGCCAAACAGGTAGACTTCAGAAAGAAGAAAAATGAGTCAAGGCTGACAAGAAGATAGAGCTGCATGAAGTGTCTGATGTTTGATAGAGGTCAGCAAGACTAAGCTGTCCTGAAAAATCACTAAACATCATATGAGAAGTCACTGGTAAACTCTGAGTGTTGACTTCAAAGGAAGAAGCCGAGGCATAATTAATATAAAGAGTTTATCTAGGTCAAGGTTGAGGACTGCAGTCTGGAACATACTTCCAAGTTGTCTTGGAGAACGCTCTGGGGAACAAAGAGGAGGCTCAAGTTTCTAAAGAAAGAAGAGCAAATCAGGAGAAGGGGGTGATTACAAAAGTTGTTAGGAATTCCTATTTGTTTACAGAAATAACATTGGTTAGTGTTTGGCTACCTATCAGCTATAAGGTATATGCCATTCAATGGCTTTTGGCATCAATTAATCTACAGCCCACATAGCAAGTGGCTTCAAGAAGTAATTATTTAGCTTAAGGGAGGGTGATGTGACTGCTCTTTTATTCCAGTGCTTCTCTGAGCCTGTTTGTTTGTTTATTTTGAGATGGAGTCTCACTCTATGGCCCAGGCTGGAATGCAGTGGCGTGATCTCAGCTCACTGCAACCTCCGCCTCCTGGGTTCAAGCAGTTCTCCTGCCTCAGCCTCTCAAATAGCTGGGATTACAGGCATCGGCCACCACACCTGGCTAAGTTTTGTATTTTTAGTACAGACGTTGTTTTGCCATGTTGGCCAAGCTGGTCTCAAACTCCTGACCTCATGTGATCTGCCCGCCTCAGCCTCCCAAAGTGCTGGGATTACAGGTATGAGCCACTGAACCTGGCTTGGTCCTGATAATTTAAAGAAGCTCATATTCCTCAGATAAGAATTTCTTTTCTTTTTTTCACAAGAGTAGCAGTGGTGATCTTCATCAGGGTAAAGAAGCCAGAAGCCGACTGGGCATGGTGGCTCACACCTGTATTCCTAGCACTTTGGGAGGTCAAGGAGGGTGGATCACCTGAGGTCAGGAGTTTGAGACTAGTTTTGCCAAGATGGCAAAACCCCATCTCTACTAAAAATACAAAAATTAACCTAGTGTGGTGGCACACATCTGTAATCCCTACTCGGGAGGCTGAGGTAGGAGAATCCCTTGAACCTAAGAGGCAGAGGCTGCAGTGAGACGAGATCACGCCACTGCACTCCAGCCTGGGTGATGGAGTGAGACTCTGTCTCAAAATAATAATAATAATAATAATGATGATGATGATGATGAAGCCAGAAGCCAAAATGCAAGGGATTAAAGACAGATCTTATTTTTACTGAAATATGCTTTAGAGAAAGTGGACTAAGGCAAGGTATTGAGATAAAGTGACAGTTTAAGGCCACTTAAACAGACTGAATATTTGCTGTATAGTGAGATATTGTATTAGTCCGTTTTCACACTGCTATAAAGGTACGACTTGAGACTGGGTAATTTAAAAAGGAGAGAGGTTTAATTGACTCACAGTTCTGTATGCCTGAGGAGGCCTCAGGAAACTTACAATCTTGGAAAATGAAGGGAAAGCAAGGCACGCCTTACATGGCAGCAGGAGAGAGACTGAGTGAGGGCAGGGGAAATGCCAGACACTTATCAAACAACCAGATCTTGTGAGAACTCCCTCACTATTGAGAACAGCATGGGGGGAACCGCCCCCATGATCCAATCACTTCCTCCAGGTCCCTCTCTCTACACCTGGGGATTACAATTTAAGATGAGATTGGGTAAAGACACAGAGCCAAACCATATCAGATGCGGTTTTTATTGTTTACCTTATTGTTCAACTTTCCTATCCCCATTCCTATATTAATACTCTCAACTGTCCCTGACAGGGTGGATATGTGATCCAAACTAAATCAATCAATTCCAACCCTCCCAGGAGTTTGATCCAGATACTACTGTATACATCAGCTTTGTATTGCATTGAAATTAGCTGTATCAGAGGTGACTTTAATATCTACAGCTATGGGAGAGGGTCACTCAAAATACTCTTGGTCTGACAAAAGAATCTACACAGTATATATGTGAACACAAGACTGGTGAACTCATTTATAGCGTGAATGAGAAAATTTACTTAAAACGGGAGTCTGTTGCTCTTTATTAAACATTAAAGAAGCTATGGTCATGATAATAAGAAATAGAGCATGCATAGATTTGAAACTTAAATATGACCTTTGTCTCTTAGAGTTGATATCTTGTTCATTGTGTTCCTGTAGTCATCAGAATGTAAATTTCCTCTAATCATCTCCTTCTTTTGTTGTTGAGAAATGTGGGGATCAGCAGTTTGGATTCTTGAAGATTTACATCAACAAGATAACCTCTCATCCAATAGCATTGCAACCAATGGTTTCTTTTCATTTTAACCAAGGTTGAATAAAAAGTTTGGAGTTTATAATTCTTATTCCACCCCATCCATAAATGAAAGGTTGTATTGTTGCCAAATTATCTGGGTATAGCTCTCTGGGGGATGGTCTTCAAGCTCCTCTTGGGGAGAACACCGCAGTTGCCTGCTTTCTACCCTTCATGAAGCCTAGTTCTTTAATTTTCCTATGTTTCTGTGAACTTCTCCAGTACTCTTCTACAAATCTTGTTGTGTTTACATGAGCTGGTTTCTGTGCTAGGAACCAGAGAAACCCTAACTGCTACTACTCAGTGACCATCGGCATGTAGTGAGTAAAGGTGAGAGAGGATGGAATTATATACTGCTCCCAGTTCTATGACTTGGTCGACTGGATGCTGGTTCCACACACTCTGATGGATACCGGAAGCAGGTTTGAGAAGGAAGTCAAATTCAGTTCGAAAGACATTAAGTTTGAAGCACAAATGGGACATGTAGGTGATGTCTGGGAGACCTAACTGGAGAGAGAAATTAAAGAGTCATTTAAGTACTTGAAGATGAGTGAGTGGAGATTGCAAAGAAAGAGCAGGTAGAGTGATTCGCAGCTGAAACCCAGAAAATATTGACTTTCAAGGGGAGGCAGAGAAAGTCAGGTGAGGTGGCTCACACCTGTAATCCCAGCACTTTGGGGGGCTGAGATTGGCAGATGACCTGAGGTCAGGAGTTCGAGGCCAGCCTGGCCAACATGGTGAAACTCCATCTCTACTAAAATACAAAATTAGCCGGGCGTGGTGGCGGGGGCCTGTAATTCCAGCTACTTGGGAGGCTGAGGCAGGAGAATCTCTTGAACCCGGGAGGCAGAGGTTGTGGTGAGCCAAGATTATGCCACTGTACTCCAGTCTGGGTGACAGAGTAAGACTCCATCTCCAAAAAAACAAATAAACAAGAACAAAATGCCTCCAATCTCCTACAGTTAAACATATTGCTCTTTTTGAGGCATCTTCTGACTGAGGAATGGCAATCCATGATCACTGGGCCCTGGGTCAGTGGAGTTTGGAGTACTGGGAATGCTGGCCCCACAAGAACCATGTGGGAAGGAGAAGGGCCGCTCTCCACAGAAAAAGGGATGCTGCATATATATACATATAAAATATGTAACATATGAAAAGACAACATGTACGAGCTCGGGCACAGTGTGTCCCATCTTTGGGAGTTTCACAATTACAGGGTTGTAGCTTTCCGTGGTCTCTTCCGGGTTTGTTTTCTTTCAAGCCCCTGTACATTTGGCAGAATGCCTCTCCAGCCTTGACTTAGGGACATTGCCTCTTTTGCCTGGCTTCTGTTGCCACTCTCTGTCTTGTGAGGAACCCTCTTTCTATATTACCACAGGTATGTGCCAGCATGCCCGCCTAATTTTTTTTTTTTTTTGAGATGGAGTCTTGCTCTATCACCCAGGCTGGGATGCAGTAGCACGATCTTGGCTCACTGTAACCTCTGCCTCCTGGGTTCAAGCAATTCTGCCTCAGCCTCCCGAGTAGCTGGGATTACAGGTGTGTGCCACCATGCCTGGCTAATTTTTGTATTTTTAGTAGAGACAGGGTTTCACCATGTTAGCCAGGTTGGTCTTGGATTCCTGACCTCGTGATCTGCTAACCTCGGCCTCCCAAAGTGCTGGGATTACAGGCTTGAGCTACCGCACCCGGCCCATGCCCACCTAATTTTTAAAAAATTTTTTGCAGAGATGGGGTCTCTCTATGTTGCTTAGGCTGGTCTATCCTTTTTGTTAAAAGAGACATTTCCAATAAAATCTTTTTATGTATAATGACTCTCAAAAGCTGTAACACAAAAAATTGCATGGGGCGTGGTGGTGCGTGCCTATAGTCCCAGCTACTCAGGAGGCGGGAATGGGAGGATTGCTTGAGGCCAGAAGTTCAAGGCCAGCCTAGGCAACATAGCAAAATCCCATCTCTAAGAAAAAAAATATTATTCACTAATAGTTCAATGCCTAAGAAGGTTGTAATATATGTATGTTGTTTTGATAAATTGTGTACTGTTACTAATTATGATTATTCAATCTAAAATACTTTTTTACATGGTCATAGAAAAATTTTTTAAAAAATGTAATTTGGCTGGTTATGGTGGCTCTCGCCTGTAATCCCAGCACTTTGGGAGGCCGAGGTGGGCGGATCATGAGGTCAGGAGATCAAGAGCATCCTGGCCAACATGGTGAAACCCCATCTCTATTAAAAATACAAAAATTAGCTGGGCGAGGTGGTGTGCACCTATAGTCGCAGCTACTCGGGAGGCTGAGGCAGGAGAATTGCTTGAATCCGGGAGGTGGAGGTTGCAGTGAGCCAAGATTGTGCCACTACACTCCAGCCTGGTGACAAAGCGAGACTCCATCTCAAAAAAAAAAAAAATTTATATATGTTTTTTTGTTGGAGAAAGGAATAATGAAGTATATAAAACTTTAAAGATTAAAACTGTATTACATTCATTTAAATTATCGTGAGGGAAGTCTAATCAAACTACAAGTTCAAGGAGAAAGGGCAATCATGTAAAATGTCTTGTTCATGTATTTTAAAAATAATGATGATGGTAGATATCTGTGAAAACATATATATTTTTGCTTCTATGGTTCCTGGCTTATGACTCCAGTAGCCCTTGTTATAATGTTGGGTGCTTTAGACCTCAGAAGCAGGCCTCGGAAAACAGAATCTTGGCCAGGTGTGATGGCTCAGGGCCGTAATCCCAGCACTTTGGAAGGCTGAGGCGGGCAGATCATCTGAGGTCAGGAGTTTGAGACCAGCCTGGCCAACATGACGAAACCCTGTCTCTACTAAAAATACAAAAATTAGCCAGGTGCAGTGGCAGGCACCTGTAATCCCAGCTACTCAGGAGGCTGAGGCAGGAGAATCACTTGAGCCCTGGAGGTAGAGGATGCGGTGAGCCGAGATCTTGCCACTGCACTCCAGCCTGGGTGGCAGAGTAAGACTTGCCAAAAAAAAAAAACAAAAAAAAAAAAAAAAGAGAAAAAAGAAAAAAACTCTCTCTCTCTCAATCTCTGTCTTCTCTTCGCCTCACTTTTTCTTCTCAAGAGCAAAATCTTCTTCCCTACCCCTTCTTCCGTCTTGGGGGCTGGCAGTAAAAAATCTCCGTCCCACCGTACCTTGTCCAATTGTAGATCATAAACTCTCATTCAGGCCAGGCACGGTGGCTCATGCCTGTAATTCCGCACTTTGGAGGCTGAGTGGGTGTTCACCTACGCGGGACGTTGGAGGATACCTGACCAACTGTGGGAAACCCTGTCTCTACTAGAAAAGTCAATAATTTAAAAAAAGACTCATCTCAGAAGGGGTCCTGCTTCCATATCTGCGTAAACTAATGTAGCACACGCAGAGCAAAGAAGAATCTGAACAGACAGGCCTGGCAGGTTTCAACTCCGCAGTCTATCAGTTATGTCCAGATCCTTTTATTACCTCATTTTCTACAAGGTTTGTCCGTATTTCAACTCATGCCTTCGCAAATGACAATCTCTCACTAAAATGCCTACAGAGGATGAGGGTATAGACAGCTTCTAGGTAGCTGAACAAATAGAGGTTCCCAGGAGGGTGGGTCATCCTTGGGGAGGGCATGGGAAGCTCCACACCCATCTTTCATTCCTTTGCCTTGCCATGCAGCTTCTGTGCATCTGTAGTCTTTTGTAATAGTACTGTTACAAATACCAGTAAACTTGTTTCCCTTGAGTGTCTGTGAGTTGTTCTTGCTCTAGCAAATTAGTCGCAACAAGGAGGTGGGTCGTGGATCCCCAGTTTACAGCAGTTAGTCCAGAACAAGGATAAATAACCTGGAGCTTGCAATTGGGCATTGTAAGTTGTGGGAGACAGTCTTGTGGGGAACTGAACCCTCCACCTTGTGATCTGACATTATCTCAAGGTAATGTTGGAATTGAATTAGAGCTATCTAGTAAGTGCTGCTGCAGAATTCTTGCTTGCTTATTTATGGCCAAGAACCCTACCCCTTGCTCACATTTGATCTCAGAAGTTTTGGGTTTGTTTGTTTTTTTGAGAAAGAGTCCTCACTCTGTCGCCAGGCTAGAGTGCAGCCAGCGCAATCTTCAGCTCACTGCAACCTCCGTCCTCACGGGGTTCAAGCGATTTCCTCCTCAGCCTCGCTGGGGTAGATGGGGATTAACAGGTATGGTGCACCACGCCCAGCTAAATTTTTGTATTTTTTAGTAAGACAGGGTTTCCACCCTGTTTGGCTGGCCTGGTCTCAAACTTCTAACCTCAATCATCTACCCCGCTCAACCTCCCAAAGTGCTGGGATTACAGGCGTGAACCACAAGCCCAGCCTGAAGTCCTTGTGTTTTGAATTGTGATGTGAAGCACAGAGAAAAAAATAGTTTGCGTTTTTAACCTCGCAGTGTTCAAATAAAAAATAAATAAATAAATAATAAATAAAAATAAATTCAAATTTATTTAGAAAGAATCTTGGTCTATAGATACATTTAAAAAAGTGATAAAAGGGGCCTTTATTTTAAAATGCTGATATTTACAATAGAATTTATTGTCAAAATTTCCTCTTTTCAATTATTTAAGTTATGAGAAAAAATTTTAGATGCCAACATAAAATGCATTATTGGATTACGGTGTTTTCAAAATTCTTTTAGGGGAACACGAACCTTGAAGTCATTGTCTAAAGGAAACCAGAAGAGATAGGATATTCTGGTATAGGGCTACATTTTTAAAAGCAGGAAGACTGCCTCCTAATAGCCATGGTTTAGTTTTATACTAGACCAGGTCAGCTTTTTGGCTTCTTTCCAGTGGTAGTTGAGAGGGAAAATAAAGTGGATGGTGGGGTTTGTCCAAGATTGGGAACTGACTGGCACAGTCTGTAAGATAAAAACCCAGGGAAAAGAACTTGAAGGTGCTCTAGTAAGAATTCATTGCCAGGCCAGGCGCAGTGACTCGCACCCATAATCCCCAGCACTTTGGGAGGCCGAGGCGGGTGCCTCAGCTGAGGTCAGGAGTTTGAGACCAGCCTGGCCAACGTGATGAAACCCTGTCTCTACTAAAATTACAAAAAATTAGCCAGGCATGGTGGCATGCATTTGTAATCCTAGCTACTCCGGAGGCTGAGGCAGGAGAATCGCTTGAACACAGGAGGCAGAGGTTGCAGTGAGGCGAGATCATGCCATCGCACTCCAGCCTGGGCAACAAGAACGAAATTCAGTCTCAAAAAAAAAAAAAAAAAAAAAAAAAAAAAAAAAAAAAAAAGATAAAGAAAAATAACTCATTGACATCCCTGGGCTTTAGCCTAAGACTGGAGCTAGTGATACTCAGGAGACGACACATGGACCAGAAAGTGGTTGAAACATTTCAGACGATGAGACTCTAAAATGTACTCTGAGTTCACAGGAATTAGAGAGTAAAATAGTGGAAGGATTCTAATCATGGTTGGAGACAGATGTTTCTGAGTGTGATTTTTTAGAAAGAGGAATGTTTTAAGTCATGACATGGCTTTATGTGTGTGAAATATGTCTTTAATAAACGACTGAAAAGAGCAGAGATGAAGATCTTAGGTTTGAACTACATTGCCTGGTTGGACCCAGTCCCTGACTTTTTCAGCAACCAAAACAAATGGCATATGAAATTTATTTATGTAGAATTTTGGCTTGTCTGGAACTCTGGAGGTCCAAATTGAATTCAATTCTAGATTGAATCACTTGGGATAATTTAATTTTCTAGATAGTTTAGAATAAATCATTTTAGGCACCCAAAATTTCTTATTACAACCATTTTAGATGAAAAGCCTACTAAAATATACTTCATACTTGGTTTCTTGATGCTAATGTACCTGACATAATTTTACTACATTTTTTTTTTCTTTTTTGTGGAGACAGGGGCTTGTTATGTTTCCTTAGGCTGGTCTTGAACTCCTGGCCTCAAGCCATTCTCCTGCTGTAGCCTCTTAAAGTACTGGTATTACAGGTGTGAGCCATCGTGCCTGGCCATAATTTTACTGTTTTTTAAGGTTAGGATTAGCACCATGAATACCATCTATTCAAGAGAAATGACTCAGTGCATTTCGTACTTCATAAATACCCCCAGAATTTACATTTTTTTTTTTTTTTTTTGAGACTGAGTTTCACTCTTGTCGCCCAGGCTGGAGTGCAATGGCGCAATCTCGGCTCACTGCAACCTCTGTCTCCTGGGTTCAAGCAATTCTCCTGCCTCAGCCTCTTGAGTAGATGGGATTACAGCTGAGTGCCACCATGCTTGGCTAATTTTTTGTATTTTTAGTAGAGATGGAGTTTCACCATGTTAGCCAGGCTGGTCCCAAACTCTTGACCTCAGGTGATCCGCCTGCTTCGGCCTCCCAAAGTGCTAGGGATACAAGCGTGAGCCACCACACCCAACCCAGAATTTACATTTTGAGTTCTTATATGTTCATTTATTTATTATTTTATTGTACAGATGGGGTCTTGCTATGCTGCCTAGGCTGGTCTTGAACTTCTTGCCTCAAGTTATCCTTCTACCTCACCCTCCTGAGTAGCTGCTGTTTCTTTTTCCTTCCTTCCTTCCTTCCTTCCTTCCTTCCTTCCTTCCTTCCTTCCTTCCTTCCTTCCTCCCTCCCCCCCCCCCTTCCTTCTTTCCTTTCTTCTTTTTTTTTTTTTTTTGACAGGGTCTCACTCTGTTGCTCAGGTTGGAGTACAGTGGTGCAATCTCTGCTCATGGCAAACTCTGCCTCACAGGCTCATGCACTTCTCCCATCTCAGCCTCTCCAGTACTGGGACCATAGGTGTGCACCACCACACCTGGGTAACTTTTTGATTTTTTGTAGGGACCATGTCTTGCTAGATTGCCCAGGCTGGTCTTGAATTCCTGGCCTCCAAGGATCCTCCTGCCTCACAGCCTTCCAAAGTGCTGGGATTACAGATATTAGCCATTGTGCCTGGCCCAGCCTAATAATTTGTATGCTGCTTTGTTTTTAGGTGTCTGTTAGCACTTGTCATCTATGTATCTGCCCAGAAGAGGAATGCTTTCAAATATTCTGCTTTAACTCTGGAAACAAGATTTTTAAAAATCTTGTTAGAACTTTATATGCATTTGATGTGAAGACAGCCTACATGAGAGGAGAGGGGACAGGTTTTTAGTTCTTGGATTCTATGATATCCTATTTTGGTTTCTCAGTAGCCTCTTCTCTGGCTCCCGTTTGCCTCCTCACCCCAATTCCTTCTTGCCTCTGTTTTTGAAAACTGAAGTGAATTCTAGACAGGAACTCTCTCAAGGCTGCTGCTATTCAAAACCAAAGTGTTTCATATGAACATGAAGCTATTTAGTGGGAAAAATAAACTATAAGTAGTTTGATGGTAGAAGCAAGTATAAAAAAGCTCAGAGCTTTACACAGTAGTGATCAGAAGTAGCACTGTAAGTTGCTTTAAACTACTGTATATAATGAGACTTTAAGACCTTTTTTTGCCTAACAATTCCACGTCTACGTATAGAAATGTATGATTACATAAAGATATATATAAGAATGTTTTATGGTAGTATTGTATAGTAAAAAATTGTAAACAACCTAACTGCTCATCAATAGGGAAATGGTTAAATACATTTTGTTGGTTCTTATCATGCAGCCATTAAAAAAAAAAATGAGGCCAGGCGCAGTGGCTCATGCCTCTAATCCCAGTACTTTGGGAGGAGGCCGAGGCGGGTGGATCATTTGAGGTCAGGAGTTTGAGATCAGCTTGGCCAACATGGTGAAACTCCATCTCTACTAAAAATACAACAATTAGCTGGGTGTGGTGGTACACGCCTGTAATCCCAGTTACTCGGGAGGCTGAGGCAGGTTTGCTTGAGCCCACGAGGAGGAGGTTGTAGTGAACTGAGATCACGCCACTGCACTCCAGACTGGGCGACAGAGTGAGACTCCATCTCAAAACAAAACAAAACAAAACAAAAGAGGTAGTTCTGTACATACTGATCCTAGTGATTAAGCAAGTTGACTCTGGATCCACACTGCCTGGGTTCAAATCCCAGCTCCAGCACTTCCTTTCGTTTGTGGCACATTAGATGTGTTCCTCAACCATCCAGTGCCATAAAAATCCCTATTTCATAAGATTTTTGTGGGGAGGAGATGAATTCATCCAAGTAAAACACCAGAATGGTGCCTGGCATAATTAGCCATTATTATCATTACTGATATGAAAGGATACCTGTAATATATTATTTGGCAAAAAGATAATGTTACATAATATGGGAAGTAGAGTTCCATTTTGTCAAAACTAACAAAATCTGCGTACACACATTCATGTGATTTGCACACGCAGAGAACCTGGAATTTCTACATAGGAGGAACTAAAGATTTGTTAACTAGTCTTGCCTGGAGGTTAAAATTGCCTAATGGCCGGGCACGGTGGCTCACGCCTGTAATCCCAACACTTGGGGAGGCCCAGGTGGGTGGATCACCTGAAGTCAGGAGTTGGAGACCAGCCTGGTCAACATGGAGAAACCCCGTCTTTACTAAAAACACAAAATTAGCCGGCGGCGCATGCTTGTAATCCCAGCTACTTGGGAAGCTGAGGCAGGAAAATCGCTTGAATCGGAAGGCGGAGGTTGCGGTGAGCTGAGATCGTGCCATTGCACTACAGCCTGGGCAACAAGAGCGAAACTCCGTCACAAAAATAAATAAATAAATAAATACATACATACATACATAAAAATAAAGTAAAATAAAATAAAATAAAAAACAAACCCATTGTTTTTTTACTTAGATTCCATATTTATCTGGGGTGGCTTTAGAAGGATCCATTTGAGATTGTGGGAAGTCAAATTTCCCCAAACCAGTCTTTGGTGCAGCTACTTTCTGTAGTCATGGAAATAGTCAGGAAAGGTTGAATGCACCAAACTGTTAACAGAGATTATTTATAGGCATGAGTGGGATGAGGGGGATGGTGGGTATGGAGTTGGGGGAAGACCTGTATACACCTCTGTATTGTTTGTAAGTAGTTCATTGTGTATTTATTTTGGAGGCAACATCAAATAAAAGAGGGGCGTACATGAAAAAAGGGGTTGGTTAACTTAGTGTACTATGAAGTTACAAACAAAAAAGGGTGATGGTAGTGTAGTGTTTTGAATTAACATGGAACAATGTGTTTGAAGGAATAATTGATCCAGAACTTTATTGTATGAAACCTGTCTCCATCAAAGCCATACATGGGGCTGTATATATGTGTCCAGAGAAAAGGTCTTCTGCACACTTAATTTAACTGTTAGTCATAATTTCTCTGCAGAGTGGGATGGTGGGGCTAGGAGGAAGGCTTTCACTTTTCATTTTATGATACTCCAAATCATTTGCATGTTTTTAACAAAGATCATGTATAATTTTTTTTTTTTTTTTCAAGACGGAGTCTCGCTTTGTCCCCCAGACTGGAGTGCAGTGATGCGATCTCGGCTCACTGCAAGCTCTGCCTCCTGGGTTCAAGCGATTCTCCTGCCTTAGCCTCCCGAGTAGTTGGGATTACAGGTGCGCGCCTCCACGCCCAGCTAATTTTTGTATTTTCAGTAGAGGCAGGGTTTCACCATGTTGGCCAGGCTCGAACTCCTGACCTCGTGATCCACCCGCCTCGGCCTCCCAAAGTGCTGGGATTACAGGCGTGAGCCACTGCGCCCGGCCCAAGATCATGTATAATTTCTACAATAAAAACAATAAAGGAAATAAAAATGTCTTCAGTGTTGTACCTTGTACTTGGCCTGTTACAACAGGAATGACACATATTCCATTTTCAAGACATTACTTAGGGCTTTATAGATTTCTACTTTAAGGAATAAATGCAATTTCAATCCATTGAAGACTTGATTTCTTCTTATATAAAAAAGTATCTGATCTTGTATCTAATTTGTTATGACAGTATCATCACTTAAAGTACAGCAATTATGCAACCCCTGAATTTGAATTTCATTTTGCAAGTGTACATGACCTCACGGACAAAGCGAAGGCAGAAAGTTAAAATGAGTATATCGAAAATAAATCACTCTCGTGACCGAAAAGAACGTAGGGTATCTGAACAAAATCTCAAAGCTCACATAGGCATAGACACTTCCCTGTGAACTTCAGGAATCTTGGCTCATCTAACTTTTGCAGGGCTGAGTGGATCCCCTGCTCCCGCTAGCCGTTTTGGGAGCACCAGCCAACCTCCACACCAGGACGTGGCTGTCAGGGGCCGCTGCGGCGCAGGGACTCGCCCGGTACTGAGTCAGCGCCGGGGCCGAGAAGTTCGGCGGGAGGCGCAGGGCGGGGCTTCCTCCCGCCGACTCCGAGCCCGGCTCTACTTTTCTGAGTCCACGTCTCTTCCTTTGGACAGGCGTGTTTCCCCAGGTCGGGCCCAGCCAACGTGACAGCCGCAGACCTCGGAATAGGGCGCTCCGCCCCGCCTCGAGGATTTCCCCCAGCCGCTAGGGCAGCGTGGGCCCGCTCGGCCCAGCCCCTCACGGACTGCGGCGCGCGGCTCCCGGGGCCCGGCCCGCTGAACGCCTTGCTCCACAGCCCTCACTTCGCCGCGCCGAGTGTAGCGTTCGCGGCATGGAGACCGGCTCCGACTCAGGTCAGAGGCCCGCGCCGGGGCCGCGGTGGGTTGGCTCTGCCCACGCGCTGGGGCGGTTAGGCCGGGCCGCCCGCACAGGCCGCCGCGTGCCGAGTCCGCGCGGGGAGCGCACGCGGGG
>NW_016816382.1:148875-152277 GCF_001698545.2 Rhinopithecus bieti | reverse complement strand
CGTCGTGCAGGGAGCTGGGGCGCCCGGGCCTGGCGGGCGGGCGGGGCGCGGACCGTCGCCGCTGGCGTTTGTAGGCCTCAGGTTTGCACCGTCACGTTGCGAAATTGAAACTGGAGCCCCAGGCGGAGCCACCTCTGCCCGCGATCCGCCCTGGCCCGGGGTAGGGGGAGCCCGGCCCCCTGCCCACCGAGCCTCGGCTGGCGGGAGGGCCGGAGCCCCGGGGTGACGGGCAGTGTCCGCCCGTCCCGTCTGACCCCGCCTAGCCCCCGGTCCCCGACGGTTGGGCGAGTTCTAGAAATGGAGCTTTCGGGAAGGGGGAGAAGGTGCCTTTTTGTGACACTAGTAATCAGCCGAAAGGTCACGAATAGGCGGTGACCCTCAGGTGGAGCAGGGAGGGCGGAGAGGGTCGCCGGTCGAATCGCAGGAGAAACCACGGGGTGACAGCGCTTTCAGAAAGGAGGGTTAGTGCCCCCTCGATCGTACGCGGTGCAGCCTTCCCGGGGACGGCGGTCCCTGTCTGGGGAGAGCAGTGGTCACCCTGAATCCCAGGCCGCCCCGCCCGCCGCCGAGGTTCGCCTCGATGCTTTGTGGGAAGTGTAGTTCCGGGGCGCCGCCGCGGGCCCACGCTGGGATCATAAATACCGAATTTTCATAGGACATAGGACATGTGAGATAATTTCTGATTGCGTTTTGAGTGTTTTTTTTTTTTTCTCCACCCAAGGATTTTCTTTCTTTCCTTTTTTTTTTTCCCCCCAATGCTGCCCTTCAGTTTATGGCAAAAACGAGAAAGGTGTTATTTGGAGATGATATGGGTTTTAAATGGAATAAAGGAATAAAGCATGGGTGAGGTGTTGCAAGCTTTTTGAAGCTTATGTTGTTAAGCCGCTTCTGAATTTCCATATGAAAGTAGTTATACACGTAATGTATGTTTCTCTGGTGGTTGTCAGTTTAAAGCCACTTTTATATACATGATCTCACTTTTGCCCTCATAGCAACCTTGTGAGGCAGATAGGTAGGAATTATCCTTGTTTTAAAGAGGAGGCAGGTTTGGAGAGATTAAGTTCCTTGCTGCTTTGACACAGAACTGGTGGAGCAAGAGTACTGTTTGCTCTTTTTGAAGCTGAAGTAAACACTTGGTGTGATCCTGAGCAGATTGGAGAGTCGGAGGAGACAAGGTCTCATGGTGCGATTAGAGATAGAAGCCGGCTAAATAGATTGCTCTTCTGTCGGTTCCACGTGGAAGCACCACCAGGCCTTCTGAGATCAGTTCCATGTTTTGTTTTAATTGTGATAAAAATACACGTACCATAAAATTTCCCGTCCTAGCCATTTTTAAGTGTGTAGTTCAGTGGGATTGAGTGCATTCACACTGTTGTGCAATCATCACCACCATCCATCTCCAGAACTCTTCATCTTGCAAAACTGAAACTTGATACCCGTTAAACAACACATCTCCATTCCCTCCTCCCTTCAGCCCCTGGCGACCATCATTGTACTTTCTGTCCCTGTGATTTTGAGTATTCTTCGTACCTCGTGTAAATGGAATCATACAGAATTGTGACTGGTTTTATTTTCATTTAGCATAATGTCTTCAAGGTTCATCCATGTTGTTGCATGTGTCAGAATTCTTCCTTTTAAAGGTTGAGTGATATTCCCTTGTATGTATATACCACATTTCCTTGTCCATCTATTTGTCTATGGACACTTGGGTTCCTTCCACGTTTTAGCTATTGGGAATAATGCTGTTGTGAACATGGGTGTACAGATATCTCTTTGAGACCTTGCTTTCAGTTCTTTGGGTACATACCCAGAAATGTTATTGCTGGATCATGTGATAATTCTAGTTTTAAATTTTTAAGGAACCACTGTACTGTTTTCGACAGTGGTTGTTGTACCATTTTACATTCCCACCAACAATACACAGGGTTCTAATTTCTCTACATCCTGGCCAACACTTACCTGTATTGTCGGTAGTAACCATCCTGATAGGTGTGAGGTGGTCTGATTTTTTTTCAGTTGCTATGCTGTATGACATCTGAGTTCCTGTTGTAGCACCAAACATATTAAAGTCTGAATTGCTAGCAGGAATGGGGAACAAAACTAAAGGAAGAATTGGATATTCTGAAGTGGCTGAAGTATTTGTGTCTATGCAGTGTGCTTCTGTACATTCAGGTACTGGTTAAGATGCTGTTAGTTAAGGGATTTCCTGGCTCTAGTAGCTAATGGAAAGTTAGGAACAAATAATTTCAATCCTTGCCTTCTCCTTGTTTTGTTCAGTTAAATTGTCAGTCATCAGCCGCAGATATCTGTGGACTTGGTTTCTGTATTTCTTCAGGAGAGACTGAATACGTGGCAGTTGATACCTTAGAATAATTTTTTTTTTTTTGCGACGGAGTCTGGCTCTGTCGCCCAGGCTGGAGTGCGGTGGCCGGATCTCAGCTCACTGCAAGCTCCGCCTCCCAGGTTCACGCCATTCTCCTGCCTCCGCCTCCCAAGTAGCTGGGACTACAGGCGCCCGCCTCGTCGCCCGGCTAGTTTTTTGTATTCTTTAGTAGAGACGGGGTTTCACGGGGTTTCACCGTATTAGCCAGGATGGTCTCGATCTCCTGACCTTGTGATCCGCCCGTCTCGGCCTCCCAAAGTGCTGGGATTACAGGCTTGAGCCACCGCGCCCGGCCACCTTAGAATAATTTAACTTGAAAGCATATACGTGTACACTGGTTAAGAAGTTTCATATAAACCACTTTTAGTTTTAGAATGGCTATAATAAAATAGGAGATGCTGATAAAATGTGCTTTTGGCCAGGTGTGGTGGCTCACACCTGTAATCCTAGCACTTTGGGAGGCCGAGATGGGTGGATCATCTGAGGTACGGAGTTCAAGACCAGGCTGGCCAACATGGTGAAATCCTGTCTCTACTAAAAATACAAAATTTAGCCGGGTGTGGTGGCACGTGCCTGAAGTTCCAACTACTCAGGAGGCTGAAGCAGGAGAATCACTTGAACCTGTGAGGTGGAGGTTCCAGTGAGCCGAGATCGTGCCACTGCACTCCAGCCTGGACAACAGAGCTACACTGTCTCAGAAAAAAAAAAAAAAAAAAAAAAAAGTAATTTTAAGAATTCTACTAAAAAAGAATTATCCAAATATTTTCTATTATTTATGACTAGTAGATCATAGCAAAAGCAAACTACTAGATGCCAGCATTGTTCTCTTCCACTGACATTTTATTGTAAAAAAAAATTTAAACTCACAGAAAAATTGAAAGTGAACATTCATGTACCCACCACCTAGATTCTGCAATTGATAGTCGAATAACTTTATGATATTTACTATTATAGCAAACTTCGTCATTTGTCCATCTCAGATTTTTAAAAATTGTTAAACTTTTTTTTTTTTTTTTTTT
>NW_016816382.1:99285-148519 GCF_001698545.2 Rhinopithecus bieti | reverse complement strand
TTTTTTTTTGAGACGGAGTCTCAGTCTGTCACTCAGGCTAGAGTGCAGTGGCGCGTGATCTTGGCTCACTGCAACCTCTGCCGCCTGGGTTCAAGCAGTTCTCCTGCCTTAGCCTCCTGAGTAGCTGGGATTACAGGCGCCTGTCACTGCACCCAGCTAAGTTTTGCATTTTTAGTAGAGACGAGGTTTCACCATCTTGGCTAGACTGGTCTTGAACTCCTGACCTCGTGATCCACCCGCCTCAGCCTCCCACAGTGCTGGGATTACAGGCGTGAGCCACCGTACCTGGCCAATTGTTAATTGTTAACTTTTAAAAAAAAATTGTAATAGAATACACATAACATAAAATTTCCCACCTTAACAATTTTTCTTTTGTTGTTTTTTTCTGGAGACGGAGTCTTGCTCTGTCGCCCAGGCTGGAGTGGAATGGCGTGATCTTGGCTCACTGCAACCTGCACCTCCTGGGTTCAAGCGATTCTCTTGCCTCGATCTCCTGAGTAGCTGGGATTACAGGTGTTCGCTACCACGCCCGGCTAATTTTTTTTTGGTAGAGACAGAGTTTCACCGTGTTGGCCAGGCTAGTCTGGACCTCCTGACCTCATGATCTGCCTGATCATGACCTCCCATGTAATCCCAAAGTGCTGGGATTACAGGTGTGAGCCACTGCGCCCTGCCTCCCTTAACAGTTTTTTTTTTTTTTTTTTTTTGAGACGGAGTCTTGCTCTGCAGCCCAGGCTGGAGTGCAGGGGCCAGATCTCAGCTCACTGCAAGCTCCGTCTCCCGGGTTTACGCCATTCTCCTGCCTCAGCCTCCCGAGTAGCTGGGACTACAGGCGCCCGCTACCTCGGCCGGCTAGTTTTTTGTATTCTTTTTTTTTTTTTTGAGACGGAGTCTCGCTCTGCCGCCCAGGCTGGAGTGCAGTGGCCGGATCTCAGCTCACTGCAAGCTCCGCCTCCCGGGTTTACGCCATTCTCCGGCCTCAGCCTCCCGAGTAGCTGGGACTACAGGCGCCCGCCTCGTCGCCCGGCTAGGTGCTGGGATTACAGGCTTGAGCCACCGCGCCCGGCCTAGTTTTTTGTGTTATTTTATTTTATTTTATTTTATTTTTTATTTTGAGGCGGAGTCTCGCTCTGTCGCCCAGGCTGGAGTGCAGTGGCCGGATCTCAGCTCACTGCAAGCTCCGCCTCCCGGGTTCACGCCATTCTCCTGCCTCAGCCTCCCCAGTAGCTGGGACTACAGGCGCTCGCCACCTCGCCCGGCTAGTTTTGTATTTTAGTAGAGACGGGGTTTCACCGTGTTAGCCAGGATCTCGATCTCCTGACCTCGTGATCCGCCCGTCTCGGCCTCCCAAAGTGCTGGGATTACAGGCTTGAGCCACCGCGCCCGGCCGTGTTATTTTAGTAGAGACGAGGTTTCACCGTGTTAGCCAGGATGGTCTCCATCTCCTGACCTCGTGATCCGCCCGTCTCGGCCTCCCAAAGTGCTGGGATTACAGGCTTGAGCCACCGCGCCCGGCCAACAGTTTTTAAGTGCACAGTGGTATTAAGTACTTACTACTCCATTTTTTTCATGCATTTCAAAGTAAATTGGTGACATCAACACACCTTCCCCCTAAATATTTCAGCACCAGCATTGTTTTAAATGCTTTGCATGAATTTTTCCTCAGAATGACCCTGAAAGGTAGGTAACATTATTATTGGTGCTTTTTGGAGAGAGAAACAGGCTTCTTAGCCTACCCCTGGATCCTGAAGCTGGAAAGTAGTCCCCGTGTCCTCAGCTTCTAGTATGCGCTCACAGCCATCCTTGAGGCCATCTTACCTCTTTGCACCATGGTCAGAGTGTGCGTGATGAACAGTTCAAATCAGATGCATTGCCAGATTCTCAGCTAGATGTTACCTTAATCCAACCGTTTGACTGTTGTTTATCGTTGCTGTTGGGTACAAAAGAGACACCAAAGCCCGCCAAAGGAATTACAGTACTATTGAGGAAGAGGAAGAATATGTGTAAACAGATAAGTAAGGACCAAAATATATGACTGTATGATATGGATAATACTAAAGTAATGTCGTCTGTGATTCCCGGGTCTGTTATTTTGAGATGTGTAGCTGGTAAAACTGCATTTCTATAGATTTCCAGTGAACATCTTCCCTCTTGCACTTGAAGTAATTTACGTCACATCAATTTAAATGAAATCTGCAACTTTCAGTTATGTCTGCTACCACACTTTGTAGGAGAAGCAAAATTGACTGTTAGGGTTCTCTTTTATTTTATTTATTTATTTGTTTATTGGTTTTCGAGACGGAGTCTCGCACTGTTGCCCAGGCTGGAGTGCCATGGTGCAATCTCAGCTCACTGCAACCTCTGCCTCCTGAGTTCAAGCGATGCTCCTGCCTCAGCCTCCTGAGTAGCTGGGATTAGAGGCGCGCATCACCGCGCCCGACTTCTTTTTGTATTTTTAGTAGAGATGGGGTTTCACCATGTTGGCCAGGCTGGTCTCAAACTGACCCAAAGTGCTGAGATTACAGGCGTGAGCCACTGTGCCCGGCATATTTATTTATTTATTTATTTATTTATTTATTTTTTTGAGTAATATCATTGAGCATGAAAGTTTCCAGAAGGCTGGATGTGGTGACTCAAGTTCGTAATCCCAGCACTTTGGGAGGTCGAGGCGGGCAGATCACTTGAGTCCAGGAGTTCAGGACCAGCCTGGGCAACATGGTGGAACCCTGTTTCTACAAAAAATATAAAATTTAGCTGTGTGTGGTGGCATGTGCCTGTAGTCCCAGCTACTTGGGAGGCTGAGTGGGAAGGATGGCTTGTATCCAGGAAGTCAAGACTGCAGTGAGCCTAGATTATGCCACCGCGCTCTAGCCTGGGTGACAAAGCGAGACCTTGTTTCAAAAAAAAAAAAAAAAAAAAAAAAAAGGTTGCCAAAAATAGGCAGGCTATTTTTGGGCTGAGACTTGTCAGCATTTGTTATCCTTTCACAAACTTCATGTTTGAGTCAGTGATTATAATAGAATAATGGTAAAGCTGTTTATGTATTGTGTGTTTACTGTGTGTTCTCATTGTTTTGCATGTATCAACTAATTGAATTCTCAAAACAACCCTGTGAGTTTGGTACTGTTACTGTCTCGGGGTAGAGCTACCCTCCTTAGACAGTTAGAACTTGAACTTAGATTTTCTGATTCCAAAATTTGTATTAATTCTGCCCTACTACTACTGTATTATTCCTGCATGGGAGAATATATAGTTCATAACAAGATCAAGATGGCTTTTTTTTTTTCGTGTCTAACTAGTATCCAGAAAGAACCTTCTGTAGTGTATAAAATGTGGCAGTTGGGGCCAGGCACAGTATCCAGAAAGAACCTTCTTTAGTGTATAAAATGTGGCAGTCGGGGCTGGGCGGTGCCTCACACCTGTAATCCCAGCAGTTTGGGAGGCCGAGGCTGGTGGATAACTTGAGAGCAGGAGTTCAAGACCAGCCTGGCCAACATGGTGAAACCCCCATCTCTTACTAACAATACAAAAAAATTAGCCGCGTGTTTTGACATGCGCCTGTAGTCCCGGCCTCCTGGGAGGCTGAGGCAGGATAATTGCTTGAACCCGGGAACTGGAGGATGCAATAAGCTGAGAATGCATCACTGCACTCTAGCCTGGGTGACAGAGCAGACTCTGTCTCAAGGAAAAAAAAAAAAAAAAGGCCAGGTGCAGTGGCTCACGCTTAATCCCAACACTTTGAGAGGCTGAGGCAGGTGGATCACCTGATGTTGGGAGTTCGAGACCAGCCTGACCAACATGGAGAAATCCCATCTCTACTAAAAATACACAATTAGGCAGACATGGTGGCGCATGCCTGTAATCCCAGCTACTTGGGAGGTTGAGGTTTGGAGTTCCTAAGGTTTGAGGTCGGAAGTTCAAGACTAGCCTGGCCAACATTGTGAAACCCTGTTTCTACTAAAAATACAAAAATTAGCTGGTTGTGGTGGCACATGCCTGTAGTCCCAGCTACTCGGATCACTTGAACCTGGGAGGCAGAGGTTGCAGTGAGCCAAGATTGTGCCACTGCACTCCAGCCTGGGCGACAGAGTAAGACTCCTGCTTGAACCCCGGAGGCAGAAGTTGTGGTGAGCTGAGATCGCATCATTGCACTCCAGCCTGGGAAACGAGTGAAACTCCATCTCAGAAAAAAGAAAAAAATATTCTGATGTTGTTGAACAGAACATAGTAGATTTTTGAGTAAGTTGCCAAAAAAGAAAACTATTAGTTTTGACTGTTAAAGGCAGTTCTGAAATCTAGTTTGTAAATTAGTTAAGGTCAGAGCCTGTAGCTTTCTTTTCTTATGCTTGGAGTGATTATGACTATTGCAAATGAAAAGAAATTCAGTGCAAGACATGTGCCTAGTTTTTCTGCTAATATTATCTTCTGCCACTTTATGGAAAAGTTGACATTATAGTTAATATTTCAGCAGTGGGTTGAGAGATTTCTGACAGGGAAGGAAGCATTTGAGACTTTTCACCTGGTCAGCTGTTTAGTGGTTTCGTATTCTGGTCTTTATAATTATAAGTAAGGCATCCTTAGAATCTGATCTTCGTTGGGATAAAGGCAACTCACGAAGGAGCAACAACGTGTAATCTTAAAGGATGCACTATTCAATTTGACCATTTGACATAGCTGTGGGAAACTTCAGCTGCAAAAGTTGGCCAGATAATCAGCATGTCAAGTGTCTTCTGAGAGAGCCTCTGCTAGTGCTGGGACTCCTGGTGACTCTTTTAGAGGATGAGATGTGGGAAGCTGTGTGTTGAACATGATTCTGTGGCCATGGTGAAATAGCCCCTAAGAGCTGATTGCTTAAATGACCAGAATACAGGCTTCTGAGCTGATCTTTGTAGAAAGGCCAAGGCAAGCCTGTATCATTTACATTTTGGTTACTTAACCAAATCGGAAAGTTAAGATGGAAAATGGCCACGGATAGTTTCTGTTTTTTTTTTTTTTTTTTGAGACCGGAGTCTCGCTTCTTGTCGCCCAAGGTGGAGTGCAGTGGCCGGATTCCCTCGGTTCACTGCAAAGCTCCGCCCCCTGGTTTACGCCCATTCTCCTTCCTCCCAGCCCTTCCCGAGTAGCTGGTACTACAGGCACCCGCCACCTCACCCGGCTAGTTTTTTTGTATTTTTTCGTAGAGATGGGGACGGGGTTTCACCGTGTTAGCCAGGATGGTCTTGATCTCCTGACCTCATGATCCGCCCGTCTCGGCCTCCCAAAGTTCTATTTTTTTTAAAATTAATTTCCATTCTGATTTTTTTACTTTCACTGCATTCTGATTTTTTTTTTTTTTTTTTTTTTTAAACAAGAGTCTCACTGTCTCCCAGGCTGGAGTACAGTGGCACGATCTTGGCTCATTGCAACCTTTGCTTCCCAGGTTCAAGTGATTCTCCTGTCTCGGCCTCCTGAGTAGCTGGGACTACAAGGCGTGTGCCCTCACACCTGGCTACTTTTTGTATTTTTTAGTACAGATGGGGTTTCACAATGTTGGCCAGGCTGGTCTTGAACTCCTGACCTCAAGTGATCCGCCTGCCTCAGCCTCCCATATTGGCTTGAGCCACCGCACCTGGTCCACCACATTCTGTTTTGAATTATGCTTTCACTAAACTATAATACGTAATAAAGGCCAGTGTCAGTGAGAATAGTTGGCACAGAGCATTGACCTTGTTCAGAAGGTAGATGTTAAAATTGAAGTCAGGTCACTGCCAGTGTTCTCAGATGGTTTGATCCCTGTTGCTGAGATCTCGTTTCAGGCCTGGCCTTGATGCTTCCCATCTTATATGGCTTGTTTTGCCCACATATTTTTTCAATTCAATAAGCAAACTTTTAAAATTGAGTAAATAATGTATGGTGCTGTCCTCAGAGGGCTTATAATTCAGTGCAGAGACAGATTTATATGCAAATATAAATAACTTATACAAAGCATGGTAAGTAAACTGCCTAACACAGTTCTTTGGAAACCTCAAGAAATGAGAATGGTATTTGAGGCTAAAGGAAAAATAGCTTGAGCTGAGACATGGAGATAAGAAAATATGCAAAACAAAAACCGCTGAGTAAGTCTGTTGTGATGGGAATGGGGGTGCTGTGTGAAGTACTGGGAAAGGGGATTAGCTGTGTGGTTTGAGACTTGGCCCATGCTGCCTTTATGATTTGGGATATTGGACAAATTACCTTACTTTTGCAAGTCTCAGTTTCTTCCTCATAAAATTGGAATGACAAGAATCACTCATAGTATTGTTAGAATTAATGTATGTGAAAATGTACTGTATAAACACTTAAGCTCTTATAAATTATTATTTTTGGTGTGGTACGGTATAATAGCAGATGATGCTGTGGAGATAGGTTGGGACCAGTGTGTTGTAGGAATGCCAAGAGAACTAGTTTGGACTTTGTTCTATAGACAGTAGAGAACCATCAAAGCTTTTAAGCAGGAGCGTAACATGAGTAGGTCTGTTTTATAAGGGTAGCAGATGGCAGTGGTGTAACACTGATTGCAAGGATCCTGAGACCAAGAGCCGCAAGACTAATTAGGAGGGTATCACAGTGGCCAAGTAAAAAGAAACTTAGGGTCTGAGTTGCGACAGTGGAAGGGGATTTGGCAAGGAGTTAATATAATCTAAAATCCCTAAAATAGGGAGAAATTGTTGGCTAACGAGATGAGGGTTATTAAAGAAGGAAGGAGTTAGAGATGAATCTAAATCTGACCTGAGACTAGAAGGTGGGAGGAGTAAGGGAGAGTGCAGCCTCTAGACAGATTTAGGAAAGTGAAGAAAAGAGAGAACAGATTCCACAGATATGTAGTTTGTGTTCAGCAGAAAGATTATTTGTTGAATGAATGGATTGAGTTATTGAGGCCCCATGTTGTTTAGGGAGACTGTTGTGAGTAGTGGCTAAAACCTCTGGAATTGGAATCAGAGACAGTTTTGAATCCTGATTCTGATACTTCTTGTGTTCTTGAACAAGGGACCTAACTTGTGGGCCTTGGTTTTCTCATCTGTAGAATGAAATAATAAAACTTACAAGATTTTTTTTTCTTTTCTTTGTTTTTTATTGAGACAGGGTCTCTCTGTCACCCAGGCTGAAGTGCAGTGGTATGATTTCGGCTCACTGCAGCCGCAATTTCCTGGTCTCAATCCATCTTCCCACCTCAGCCTCCTGAGTAGCTGGGACTGCAGGTGGGCGCCACCACCCTGGCTAATTTTTGTATTTTTTGTAGAGACAGGGTTTGACCATGTTGCCCAGGCTGGTCTCGAACTCCTGTACCCAAGCAATCTGCCTTGGCCTCCCAGAGTGCTGGGATTACAGACGTGAGCCACCGTGCCTGGCCAGGATTGTTTTAAGAATGGGAAGAGATAGCACATGTTGGCACATGGATTGCAGGTGTGTGGGAACCTTGGTTCTGAAGCTAGGGAGATAGCGTGGGAATGATTCCCATGGTAGAGTTGTGGGAATGGGCATATTCTTCACAGGCAGCTGACTGGGGGCCATGCATATACATATTTAAGAGTGAGAGGAAGATAATCAGAGAAAGGAGATGAAGAATGCTGAGAGAGGACAGCGGTGGCTAGGGTTATGTCTGTTAGCCATTTACGTTCTCATATGTAATGTGCTAAAAACATGTATACATGTTTAGTAACACTGCTTATAAAACTATTGTATAATTGAAACACGTCTAACAGTTTATATATTTATGATATATGTACATACATACACATGTGATAAAATATGTTGCATTGGTATTTGAGATTTTAAGTCTTCAGCGAATGATTAGCAGTGTATTTTTTGAAGTATTAGCATGTTCTCAGTAAATTTGGTTTGTGGACATATGCCTTATTCTTTCTCAAATTTGGTAGTCATTACAATTTTTTTTCCTCATACTGAATTTGCAAAGCAGGGCATCAAAGATCTAACGAGAAATGAAAAGTGTTTTACTTTTTTCTTAACATGGTAGCTATGCATATACGTCTGTTAATTGTATTTTTTTGGTTCTAAATAATAGATTCTTTATACAATTGCATTTGTACGAGTGGATGAACATACCATTGGTGATCCCGAGGATTTTTGTCAAGATTGGATAAACCATGTATCACATTGATTGTAGAGGTTAGTAGATTTAGTTCCTTAGGATGTGTGCATTTTTTTTTTTTTTTTGTGGCAGCGTTTAAAATGCATAGGTTATCAGGTAGCAATTTGCCCCAAGATCATCATGTTTTTGTTTTTTTCCTTTTCAAGGTATCAGGAGATAATTGGTTAAGTTCATGTTAATTTACAAATGCCTGAAGTCTCTATTCTCTGTGATGCTAAACATAAAAAAAAAAATTTACAAAAGAAGAAAAGATAAAACTTGAAGTCTTTTTTTTTTTTTTTTTTTTGAGTGTCTCACTCTGTTGTCCAGGCAGGAGTGCAGTGGGGCAATCATGGCTCACTGTAGCCTTGATCTCCCAAGGCTCAAGTGATCCTCCTGCCTCAGCCCCACCAAATAGCTAGGACTACAGGCACATGCCATCACGCCTGGCTAATTTTTATATTTTTAGTAGAGCTGGGGTTTTGCCATGAAGGCTGGTCTCAAACTCCTGGGCTCAAGCGATCCACCTACCTCGACCTCCCTTGGAGATGTTATTTAGCACTGTGCACAAGGAAAAGACGATGGATGATCGTTTACAAATAACTTTGTGTGCCAGAATCACAAAAAATCATTTTACATGCTCCAGGAATGCCATCATGGAGTTTTTTTTTTTTTAATTTAAAATTTTTTTTTGAGACAGGGTCTCGCTGTGTCACCCAGGCTAGAGTGCAGTGGCACAATCATGGCTAACTGCCACCTTGATCTCCTGGGCTCAGGCAGTCCTCCTACCTCAGCCTCTCTAATAGCTGGGACTACATTTTGTTTTATTTTTAATTTTTGACACAGGTCTCCCTTTGTTGCCCAGGCTAGAGTGCAGTGGCACAGTCATGGCTCACTGCAGCTTGACCTTCTGGGCTCAAGTGGATCCTCCCACCTCAGCCTCCCAAGTAACTGGGATCATAGTTGTGTGCCACCATGACTGGCTCCTTTTTTTTTTTTTTTTTTTTGGTAGAGACAGAGTCTCTGTGTGTTACCTAGGCTGGTCTGGAACTCATGAGCTCATGGTGTACTCCTACCTGGGCCTCCCAAAATGTTATGATTTTAGGCGTGAGCCACCGTGCCCGGCCAGTTGTTCTGTTTGTGAAAAGAGGTATGGAGGAGGCATTGTGGTAATTGGATGTTCCTAATTCTGCCATTTTGTCATGCATTGTGATTTTGAGAAAAGCCGTTTAATTCTACTTCATTCTAAGGCAGAATGAGAGTATGGTGTCCTTTTCACTCTTGGATGATATTGGATGGTCTTTTGATTGAAACTCTGTAAATTCAGATTGTAATTCTCTGATGATATGGACTCAATATCCAGTGAGTTCCTGGGATTTTGTAGCTTCAATCCAAAAGAGCTTTTTGTTGCTATTCTAATTTAACTGTTGGACCCCTTCTCCCTACCCTCCTATGCATTCTACTGTATTTTGGTATATATATTGCTGCTGCTGATATGAAATGTCTTCTTTAGGTGAATTTGAGGGATGGGATAATGTTGAAACCAGAATTCAACTTTAAAATAAATTTTGGCCTGTTTTTGCTATTTTCACATATCTTTATTTCTTGGGCATTTAGAGAAATGACAAATTGGGAGATTGGAAGAATTGTTTAGAAGAACAGTGAGGACATTGTTTATTCCCTCCTAGATTCTTTAGCTCCTAGAGCTTTTGGGCTTGGATTGATATATTAATGTCATTATGATATACTGAAAGCAAAAGTGAAACTACAACTACTAGGATTTAAATAGGGATTTAAAAAAAGAACATTGTAGGGTTTACACACCCAGATGAGCATTGTTCTTCTAAGTAGCTTGTTTGGGTGGATCTTAACTATCGTACATTTGACTTTTATGCAGTCTGAACTCTTGCATAGTATGTATTATTTCTTCTAAGCTAGCTTTCACAAGTTGAAGTAATCTTTCCTGCTTGTCACCTCCTAAAACCGATTTCTAACTATCTCTGCCAGCCGCTGTCTCTGGGGGAAAGGGCTTTGGAAGGTAGGAGTGTTTGTGGACCTCAGTGTCAGGAGTCTGGCACTTACTCGTTAAATCTAGGGCTTCTGTCTTGTCACCTGGCCCAATCTTGCCAAGCTACTCCTATGATTTCCTTCTCTTCCTCTGTGTGTGTGTGTGCGGTGGGAGGAGAGGACATGATGTGGTTGTGGGGAAGGGGGTGTGGGGTGGTAAGCAGTATGAACAGGGAGGGATAGCCTTGTTATGGGCTATACTGGATTGGCAGGGAGTTTGAAGTAGCCTGGAATCATATGCAAAAGGCTGGGCACAGTGGCTCACGCCTGTAATCCCAGCACTTTGGGAGGGTGAGATGGGCAGATCATGCGGTCAGGAGTTTGAGACCATCCTGGGTAACACAGTGAAACCCCATCTCTACTAAAAATACAAAAAATTAGCTGAGTGTGGTGGCACGTGCCTATAGTACTCGGGAGACTGAGGAAGGAGAATCGCTTGAACCTGGGACGCGGAGGTTGTGGTTTGCAGAGATTGCACCACTGTACTCCAGCCTGGGTGACAGAGTGAGACTTCATCTCAAAAAAAAAAAAAAAAAAAAAAAAAGAAAAGGCCAGGGAAAGAAAGAAAGACTCTAGCCTGACCTGTAGTGGATCCAGATGCAGGGGTTTCCAGATTAGGGTATCTGCCTGGGCCCTGTGGGGACAGACTGGTGGACTAGGGAACAGAAAGATAATCTGTCTGATTGCCTTAATTCTGTGGGGCAGGGTTACTAGCAAAGGAGTCCATCAGCAGGGACCTCCTGCTCAGGACTTTGTTGCCTGTGAAGGTACTCATTGCCACCCCTTGGGCCTTGGCTAGAGAGAGGCAGCTCCTGCAGGAACCATGATGGATTGTCTCTTTCTGATAATGGATCTTCTCCCCATTCCCAGCTTATATTTATGTTTACTGTTAGACTGCCTGACATTCTCCTTTTAAGTACATTTGCATCTGTTGAGTTCTGTAAAAAAGGCTGGGGGTAGGGGTAACTCTTTAAAACAGGAGTAGAGATCAAATTTCTGGACATTCTTTTTTTTTTGAGACGGAGCCTTTTTTTTTCCAGGTGGAGTCTCAGTCTGTCGCTCAGGCTGGAGTTCAGTGGCGCCATCTCGGCTCACTGCAAGCTCCACCTCCCAGGTTCACGCCATTCTACTGCCTCAGCCTCTCGAGTAGCTGGGGCTACAGGCGCCCACCACCATGCCTGGCTAATTTTTGTGTTTTTAGTGGAGATGGGGTTTCACTGTGTTAACCAGGATGGTCTCAATCTCCTGACCTCATGATCCTCCCACCTCGGCCTCCCAAAGTGCTGGGATTACAGGTGTGAGTCACCACGCCTGGTGGGACGGAGTCTTGTACTGTCGCCTGGGCTACAGTGCAGTGGCTCGATTTCGGCTCACTGCTCCGCCTCCCAGGTTCAAATGATTCGCCTGCCTCAGCCTCCCGAGTACCTGGGATTACAGGTACCCACCACCACGCCCAGCTAATTTTTTGTATTTTTAGTAGAGATGGGGTTTCACCATGTTGGCCAGGCTGAACTCAAACTCCTGACCTCGTGATTCACCTGCCTTGGCCTCCAAAGTGCAGGGATTACAAGCGTGAGCCACTGCACCCGGCTGCTTTGTTTTTTTAGAGACAGAGTCTTGCTCTGTTGCCCAGGCTGGAATGCAGTGGCACAGTCTTGGCTTATCGTAACCTCCGCCTCCTGGGTTCAAGTGATTCTCCTGCCTCAGGCTCTCAAATAGCTGGGATTATAGGGGCCTGCTGCCATGCCCAGCTAATTAATTTTTTTTTTTTTTTTTTTTTTTTTTTGAGAGGGAGTCTTGCTCTGTCGCCCAGGCTGGAGTGCAGTGGCCGGATCTCAGCTCACTGCAAGCTCCGCCTCCCGGGTTCACGCCATTCTCCTGCCTCAGCCTCCGGAGTAGCTGGGACTATAGGCGCCGCCACCTCACCCGGCTAGTTTTTTTTTGTATTTTTTTAGTAGAGACGGGGTTTCACCATGTTAGCCAGGATGGTCTCCATCTCCTGACCTCGTGATCCACCTGTCTCGGCCTCCCAAAGTGCTGGGATTACAGGCTTGAGCCACCGCGCCCGGCCCCAGCTAATTAATTCTTAAAGAAGCATCCTGCTGGCTTCATTTGGGTTTTGCCAAGTATTAGAGTGGCTTTTGGGGAATTGAGATGGTATTTCAAATAGAGGAAGTCGACTTTAACTTCCAGTTAGTATTTGGTTAGATTTATAATTCACAGGATTGATCTACCAGAAAATGTTAGTATTATACACAAAATCTAGATGCCAGCTAGGACTTCTTTTTCCATAGTTTTAGCCTCAAACTCCTAATTGTACTGCCTGTTAAGAGTCCATTCTCTTCCCTGCCTTCCAGCCTGATGTATCCAATTTGTGTGAATTCCTTATAGCTTAGTTTCTTACTCTTTTCTTAGTTTCTGAGCTCCCATTTCTGAAAATGTTTCAGCTTGGACATGAATCTCTCTCTCTCTCTCTCTTTTCCCAGGATTGGTATGTCCTAGGAAAAGGCCTTGTCTTAAGAGCGCTTGATTTTCTGCTCTTTTACTGGTTCTCCCCTTCCTCTTCATCTTTTTCTGTTCTCTTCTTTTCCTTCTTTCTGCAGTGACTGCTGCATCTCTGCTGGTTTGGAGGCATGTTGTATATAGTTGTCTAGTAAGGTTTAGTATCTTCTCCGCCTGCTTTCTCACTTAAACCGTGTCATAATTTAGCATGCTAGAAGGAGCATCGGACTGTTTAGGATTTGAATCAGCCCTGCCACTTAGTAGCTTTGTAATCTTGGTCAACAGAATGTTTTCAAGGCTCTGTTTTCTCAACTGTAAATTGGAGCTATTACTACTTGCTTTACTAGAAGTTCTTTACAGGCAGGTACTGTGTTCCAGTGTGTGCTTGGAGGGTAGAGGCCTCTGGGTTCAGCTTATTTGTTTTGTTTTTTGTTTTTTGAGACTGAGTCTCGTTCTGATGACCAGGCTGGAGAGCAGTGATGCGATCTCGGATCACTGCAACCTCTGCCTCCTGGGTTCAAGCAATTCTCCTATCTCATCCTCCCTAGTAGCTGGGACTACAGTCACATGCCGCCACGCCTGGGTACTTTTTATATTTTTAGTAGAGATGAGATGGGATTTCAGCATATTGGTCAGGCTGGTCTCAAACTCCTGACCTCAGGTCCTCGGCCTCCCAAAGTGCTGGGATTACAGGCATGAGCCACTGCACCTGACCTGGGTTCAGCTTCTGAATCTGTGTATCATTCACACGGTGACTTCTGGCAGGTCAGTTAGGTTGTGAGTCTATAAATGCATCTATAAGTGTGCCTCACAATTTTCTGAGGCTCAGAAGGCCATATGAAACTGCTTTGTGACTATGATGTATTTTATGTACTTATATATGTGAATCAGAAGAATGTAAATACCTTTAGAAAGAATATTATAGTGTAGTATATTTCTATAGTAACTTGATAGATCTTTTAAAAAATACCATGTAGTGTTAGCAGTGGTCTAGATATTTTTAGCTTTCTCTTCAATCTCAGCTTCTATTTAAGACCTCTAACCTGATTTGTATTTTAAAATTTACTTTCATATTCAGAAAAAAATAATATTCTTTGTAAAAAATTTAAGCAACCTTAAAAAACCTGAAACCTGTCACTCAGAAATAACTACTCATTCTAATTCACACAAGTAATTCATGCTCATAAAGTTAGTAATGACACATAATTAAACAAACCAGAAAGAATCCTCTGAAATTCAACCAAACCAGGGATAACATTACCTTAAATAGAATCCTTTCCCTATTCCTTTTGATGGTATACTTTTCTTGCATAATTTTTAAGGAATGTTTTGATGTTCAGGTTGTCCTGAAAGGAAACTGATTTATTGCCTTTTCTTTTCTTTTTTTTTTTCCTCTTCTTTTCTCTTCTCTCTTCTCCTCTTTTCTCTCTTCTCCTCTTCTCTTCTTTTTTCTCTTCTCTTTTTTTCTTTTTTAACATGCTTTTTCCATTAATAATGATGTGAGGGAAAAATAAGTAATTGTAGGTTTATTGCCTTTTCTGGTCCTGTGAGAAAATAGCTTTTCCTCCCTAATTTAGAAGTTAAAGTTGTATTTTGAGAGAGATCTGAAAATGTGTGATTTGTGTGGACAGTTTTATTTCTCAGGAATGATTTAATGTTTTCAGAAATGTCAGTAGCTAAAAGTAGGCAACACTGAAGTCCTTAAAACTTTACTGGTCATTTTCTTTTTATGCGGGTAAGAGGAGGGAGAGTTCCTTCTTCGTCTTTAGATAGAGAAACTAAAGACAGGTGAATAATATAAATTTGAATTATTTAAAGGAAAATAAATGAGCTGGGTGTGGTGGCTCATGCCTGTAATCCCAGTACTTTGGGAGGCTGAAGTGGGAGGATTGCTTGGGCAACACAGGATGACCTCACCTCTACAAAAAATAAAACAATTAGATGAGTGCAGTGGCATATGTTTATGATTCTAGCTACTTCCAGAGGCTGAGGTGGGAGAATGGCTTGAGACTGCAGTGAGCTGTAACTGCACCACTGCACTCCAGCTTGGGCAACAGCAGAACCCTGTCTCCAAAACAAAAACGTGTGTATATATACATAATTTATATTTTTAGTAGATTTTTTTCCTCCTACATGAATGTCACACTTAACATGAGCTAAACTGAATTTTTGTTTTGTTTTTTAATTTTAAGATTCTCAGGGTTTTGATACTTTTCCTTTGATATCAAATGTTCTTTTCGTTCGTTCTTTTTTTTTTTTTATTTTTTGAGACGGAGTCTCGCTCTGTCACCCAGGCTGGAGTGCAGTGGTGCAATCTTGGCTCACTGCAACCTCTACCTCCCGGGGTCAAGCGATTCTCCTGCCTCAGCCTCCTGAATAGCTGGGATTATAGACGCACACCATCACGCCCAGCTAATTTTTAAATTTTTAGTAGAGACGGGGTTTCATCATGTTGGCCAGGCTGGTCTTGAACTCCTGACCTCGTGATCACTTACCTCGGCCTCCCAAAATGCTGGGATTACGGGTGTGAGCCACCGTGCCCTGCCTCTTTTTGTTCTTTCATATGCTTTAAGGTTGCTTTCAAGCTTTAAAGTTCTGTGATTAAGAAATTTTTTTTCTTGTCTTTAAAACATGGATTTTGAAAATATTTTCTCTGTATACTTTTTTTTTTTCTTTTCTTTTGGTACAGGATCTTGCTCTGTTACCCGGGCTGGAGTGCAGAGGCGTGATCTAGCTCACTGCAGCTTCAACCTCCTGAGCTGAAGTGATTTTCCCACCTCAGCGCCCTGCGTAGCTGGGACTACCGGCACGCACCACCACGCCTGGCTCATTTTTCAATTTTCTGTGGAGACGGGGTCTTGCTGTGTTACCTAGGCTGGTCTCAAACTCCTGGGCTCCAGTGATTCTTCTGCCTTAGCTTCCCAGAGTGCTGGGATTACAGGAGTGAGCCACTGCATATGCCGGCCTGTGTGTTGTTTTTTTCTAATCAAAAAATGTATTTTCACTGAAAATATTTGAAAAGTATTAAGAAGAACAATTACTGATGTATTTTCTTTCCCTTTTATATAATTATAAAATAAAATTATCATGGAATATATATATCCTTTTAAAAATAATGAATTATTTCAACCATGAAGGAAAGTATGGAGAGTAATGTTGAGATGGAGTTTTTTTACTCTTGTCGCCCAGGCTGGAGTGCAATGGCGCGATCTCGACTCACTGCAACCTCCTTCTCCTGGGTTCAAATGATTCTCCTGCCTCAACCTCCCAAGTAGCTGGGATTACAGGTGCCCGCCACCATGCCTGGCTAATTTTTGTATTTTAAGTAGAGACGGGGTTTCACCATGTTGGCCAACCTGGTCTCAAACTCCAGACCTCAGGTGATCCACCCATCTCGGCCTCCCAAAGTGCTGGGATTACAGGGGTGAGCCACCGTGCCCAGTCTTGGAGAGTAACCTTATTAACATTTATGTATGTCTGACTCATCTTTGTCAAATTTTTACATTTTTTGCTATTAGCTTCAGGTCTTGTATTTTATTTTAATTAATTAATTATTTAATTAATTTTGAGATGGAGTTTTGCTCTTGTTGCCCAAGCTGGAGTGCAGTGGGGCGATTTTGGCCCACTGCAACCTCCACCTCCCGGGTTTAAGCTATTCTCCTGCCTCAGCCTCCTTGTATTTTTAGTAGAGATGGGGTTTCTCCATTTTGGTCAGGCTGGTCTCAAACTTCCGACCTCAGGTGATCCACTCTCCTTAGCTTTCCAAAGCTTTGGGAATACAAGCATGAGCCACCATGCCCGGCCTTATTTTTTTAAAGAAATAAACATTGCAGATGTAATTCAAACACTCTGTGTTACTCTTTATCATATCATTTTTCTTTTCTTCCCTTTTTCCTCTCTTTCCTCTTCCCCTCCTTCCCTCTTCCCTCTCCGTTCTCAGAGATTGTCATTGCTGTGATGTATATATCATACTGTATATGTATTGCATTTAAAAACTTTCCATAAATGAGACCAAACTGTACATATCCTTCTGCAACTTATTTTGTTTGATATTAGATTTTTCAGATATGGTCTTGTTGGCTCATGTGACATATAATCCTTGTTTATTTATTTCAATTGTTATGTGACTCTGCATAATTTATTCCTTATCCTATTGACCGATATTTAGATTGTTTATATATTTTTGCTTTTACTAATCCTGGGCTGTGAACACTTTCACACATGTGTCCTTGTGCTTGTCTCTTCCTGGGAGAGTTCCTTTTATCTTTTTTCCTTTTGAGACAGGATCTTGCTCAGTTCTCAGTTGCCCAGGCTGGAGTGCATGGACATGATCACGACTCATTGCAGGCTTAAGGGATTCTCCCACCTCAGCCTCCTGAGTGCTAAGTAGCTGGGACTACAGGTGCATACCACCATGCCCGGCTAATTTTTTATTTTTGTAGAGATGGAATTTTGCCATGTTGCCCAGGCTGGTCTTGAACTCCTGAGCTCAAGCGATCTGACTACCTCAGCCTCCTAAAGTGCTGGGATTAAAGGCGTGAGCCACCACACTCAGCCCCTGGGAGAGTTTTTTTCTAAGACAGTGTTACATAAAGTGTTGTCTGAGCACTGGGGAATTATTTCTGGCAAATAAGGAACTTGCCTCAAAATGTAAATCAACTATCGCTGTTAATTTATTTAACACTTCTTATTCTACCAGCACTTTTTCAATAAAAGGTGTTCCTTATCTCTTTGCTGACTGGTGATAAACAGTTTGTAGATGGGCTTCTTGAATGGCAGAATTACTAGGTGGAAGGGTATGTTCCTCTTCAACTTTGCTAGGGATGTCTTTTTTTTTTTTTTTATTATTAAAGTTCTAGGGTACATGTGCATAATGTGCAGGTTTGTTACATATGTATATTTGTACCATGTTGGTGTGCTGCACCCATCAACTCGTCAGCACCCATCAACTCGTCGTTTACATCAGGTATAACTCCCAATGCAATCCCTCCCCCCTCCCCCCATGCTAGGGATGTCTTTACTGCAGAATTGCTCTTCAGAGATTGTATTGATATGTACCCCATCAGTAGTGAACCAGAGTTCTTGGTTTGTTTCCCATCTTTGCCAACATTTGGTACTGTTAGATTTGAATCTTTTTTTTCTGATGTGTAGTCCATTTTTTTCTTCTCTGGTTCTTAATGGCATTTTTGTCAATCTCAAGTTTCCGTGTATTCCCAGTTCTCTTTCTGTGTTCTCTGTTTTAATCTATTGATTTGTCTATGTGCTGACAGTTGGCATTTGCCACACTGAATCTTAATTGTCATAGCTTTATAAGTCTTGAAATCTGATTGAGCCACTCCTACCTCACTTTTATGGAAAATTGACAGTTATTCTTGGCTTTTTGCTGTTACATATTCTGTTCCATTCATATTCCATAGGAATTTTATAATTTTTTTCAGCTTTCACAAAGCACTGTTTTCTGTAGAGAATGTTTGACTGTGGGGGGCTTCCATCTTTGCAATATTGAGTTTATTTGTGAGCATTAGTGCTGTTTACCAGATATTTCTAGTTCTCTCTTTTGGGCACAAAATAGAATTTAGTGCTGGGACAGAGTGAAG
This sequence comes from Rhinopithecus bieti, assembly GCF_001698545.2. Classification (NCBI taxonomy): domain Eukaryota; kingdom Metazoa; phylum Chordata; class Mammalia; order Primates; family Cercopithecidae; genus Rhinopithecus; species Rhinopithecus bieti. The sequence goes on along the minus strand of NW_016816382.1, from coordinate 130,246 downwards.
GACATGCGATTAGTTTCACCACAGAAGGGTTGAATTGAGCCAGAAGGATTGAGGATATGGCACTTACTAGCAGTGTTTGAGATGTTGTTGGCTCTGTCAACCAACTTCAGTGAGCAGAGCCCTCCTCCTGATCTATGATTGAGGCGTAGTCCAGGTGAGAAACTAATGTTGGTTGTTTTTAAGCCATGGAGACTTGGGGGTTATTATCACTAACCTATCCTGACATGGAAATCCATGAATGTAGTTGGGCGTGGTGGCTCATGCCTGTAATCCCAGCACTTTGGGAGGCTGAGGTAGGTGGATCACCTGAGGTCAGGAGTTAGAGACCAGTTTGACCAACATGATGAAACTGCATCTCTACAAAAAATACAAAATTAGCCAGGTGTGGTGGCGCATGCCTGTAATCCCAGCTATTTGGGAGGCTGAGGCAGGGGAATCGCTTGAACCTAGGAGGCAGAGGTTGCGGTGAGCGGAGATCGCACCACTGCACTCCAGCTTGGGCGACAGAGTGAAACTCCATCTCAAAAGAAGGAAAAAACAAAACAAAACAAAAAAACCAAAAAAATCCATGAATGTTATGCTTTTGCATTAATTTAGATCTTATAAATTATAGTTAGGATTATAATTTTCTCTGTAAAGGACTATGACATGTTTCATTAGATTTATTTCCAAATAACTTGTAGTTTTTTTTTTTTTTTTTTTTGAGACGGAGTCTTTCTCTGTCGCCCAGGCTGGAGTGCAGTGGCCGGATCTCAGCTCACTGCAAGCTCCGCCTCCCGGGTTTAAGCCATTCTCCTGCCTCAGCCTCCCGAGTAGCTGGGACTACAGGCGCCCGCCACCTCGCCCGGCTAGTTTTTTTTTTGTATTTTTTAGTAGAGACAGGGTTTCACCGTGTTAGCCAGGAGGGTCTCGATCTCCTGACCTCGTGATCCGCCTGTCTCGGCCTCCCAAAGTGCTGGGATTACAGGCTTGAGGCACCGCGCCCGGCCAACTCGTAGTTTTTATTGCCATTGTTAATTATACGTTTTTAAAAACTACATTGTCTGATGCTTTGTTCACATTCATCTCAGTTGACTTCTGTACTCTAATCTTGTATGCAACATGATTCACTTTCTTAGTTTACATACCCTATCCCATAAATATCATGTAATCTGTGAATAATGACAGTTTTTAGTATCTCCTACTTCCATATTACATTTTCTAGAGGTTTCAGTTTTATTTGCTTAGAAGTGATGATAGTGCACGTCTTGTTTCTGATTTTGTATGAGATATATTTCCTGTAGATTTAACATAGATGCTTTTTGTCAGGTTATGAAAATTTTTTCAGTGATGGTTATTTCCAGCTCCACATTTATAAACTACTCTTTGGGACAGATTCTGCTAATCATATTTTCAGACTCCCTTACCATCTAGCTTCTTGTTTTAAGGTATCTTTTCCTATCTCAAGGTAATGAGAATATTCTTTATTTCTCTAGAAACTTTATTGTTTTACCTTTGACATTTAGATTTATGATCCATCTGGAATTGATTTTCTTTTATGTATAATGATATGGCTTGGCTCCGTGTCCCCATCCAAATCTCATCTTGTAGCTCCCATAATTCCCATGTGCTATGGGAGGAATGTAGTGGGAGATGATTGAATCATGGGGGTGAGTCTCTCCCGTGCTGTTCTTGTGATAGTGAATGGGTCTTAGGAGGTCTGATGGTTTTAAAAACAGGAGTTTCCCTGTACAAGCTGTCTCTTTGCCTGCTGCTATCCACGTTAAGATGTGACTTGCTCCTCCTTGCCTTCTGCCATGATTGAAAGGCTTCCCTAGCTACATGGAACTGTAGTTCTCCATTAAACCTCTTTCCTTTGTAAATTCCATAGTCTTGGATATGTCTTTATCAGCATCATGAAAATGGACTAATAGATATGGTGTGAGGTAGGGATTAAATATTGTTCTCCCATATTGTAATATGGTTGATCTAACACCATTTTTTGAAAAGACCATCATTTACTTACTGCATTGCAGTGACACCTCTGTTGTAAACCAGGTGACTATATACATATTTGTCTTTTATGCATTTTCTATTTTGTTCAAGTGGTCTACTTATTTTTTGTTAGCATAGTACACTTTTAATTACTGTAGTTTTTATTTTATGTGTTTATTTTTTTGAGACAAGGTCTTGCTCTGTTGCCCAGGCTGGAGTGCGGTGGCATGATCATGGCTCACTGCAACCTCTACCTCCTAGGCTCAAGCAGTTCTCCCACCTAAGCCTCTCAAGTAGCAGGGACTACAGGTGCACACCACCATGCCCAGCTAAATTTTTTTTTTTTTTTGTAGGGATGAGGTTTCACCATGTTGCCCAGACTGGTCTCAAACTCCTGAGCTGAAGCGATCAGCCTGCCTTGCCCTCCCAAAGTGCTGGAATTACAGGGCTGAGCCACTGTGCCCAGCCTACTGTAGTTAGCCTTGAAATCTGACCAAAGTCCTCTAGCTGTTTTTTCTCTTCAAGATAGTTTTGGCAAATCTTGATCCTTTGCATTTCTTTAAATTATAGAAAGAATCAACTCTTTTTTTTTTTCTTCTAGTGGTGTCCACACTTTTAAAAATTATTCATCCATTGATTGATTGATTGATTGAGATAGTTAGTATCTTCTTATGTTGCCAAGGCTGGCCTGGAACCACTATAGGCTTGAGCCACTGTGCCTGGCTCTAGGATCAGCTTTTTTAGTGTTACCCAAGATACCTGATGGATTGTGCTTGGATTGTATTGTCTATAGATGAATTTGGGGAGAATTGACAGCTTATTAATATTTTCTAATCTGTGAATATGGTGTATCCTTTAAGTTTTCCTTAATTTCTCACAGTGGTGTATTTTAGTTTTCTGTGTAGATGTCTTACATCTACATTTTTCCCTAGATTAATTCCCAGCTACTTGATGTGTTTTGATGTCATTGTAATAGGTGTTTTCAAATTTTGTTTTCTCATGGTTTATTACTGTTATATAGGAAACCAATTTATTTGTGTGTTTTGTTATTCTATTAATTTTTCCATAGCTTGTTTTGGATTTTTTGTGTACCAATCATTATCTTTAAATAATGAAAACGTTATTTTTTCCTTTCTAATCTTAATGCATTTTATTTTTCTTTGTCTTATTGCTCTGAATAAAACTTGCAGTATAAATTTGAATAGAATTGGTAATAGTGAACATCTTTGCCTTGTTCCTGAACTCAGAGGAAAAGTGTTCGATATTTTACCTTTAGATATAATGTTTGCTGTAAATAAAAATCTCTTATCAGATTAAGGAAGTTCTCTTTTCTTCCTTGTCTATTCAACATGAATAGTTTGTTCCCATCTGTTTAGCATGAACAGATGTTGAATTTGATCAAATGCCTTTTCTGTATATATTGATCATATGATTGTTATTCTCTATTGTGTTAATGTAGCAGATTACACTGATTTTAAATGTTAAACCAACTTTGCATCTTTGGAATAAATCCAATTTTGGTATGATGTATTATCCTTTTTATGTGTCACTGGATTTGACTTACATATTTTTTACTTATGTATTATGATTTAAATATTATTATCTCATTTGCCTCTATATTCATGAGAAATATATTTTATTTGCTTTTATCTTTCTTTCTGGGGATACCCTTGTTTGGTATCAAGGTTATTCTGGCCTCTTAACATCAGGGATGTGTTCCCCTGCCATCCCCTTACCCCACCTTTTTCTCTTCTCTGGAAGAAGTTATGAAGGAGAATTTGCCAGTGAATTCATAAGGTCCTGGCTTTTTTTTTTGGGTAGAGAGGTTTTAAATAATACAGTCCATATTTGTGGTAATTTAAAATGAACCAGTTTTTTAAAGCAGAATTTATAATTGCAAGTTGTGTCATTGTAGTCTGTCTTTAGAAGTGATTTAAAAAAACCCTTAAAATCATGTAATTATGACTTTGTACTAAGTTATGCCTCCATATGATGAACTCTTGTGTCTCTGAGGTATTGTCACATGGGATTTTTAGCTTTCTGGCCTGGCTCAGTTTTCTTTTGGTGGTAGTACATGGGGTTATTAACATACCTAGCATAGGATTCCTACTGTAGGTGGTATTCTACTGATAATTCGTGTTTTGCTCCCAACTGATGGAATGTGTGTTCTCAAATATTTTGTAGACTCCTGATTTATTAAAATACTTATTTTTATAGTAGTAGTCAGCTTTATTTTAAAAGGAGGTAAAGTTAGCCAGATATGATGGCTCATACCTGTAATTCCAGCACTTTGGGAGTTTGAGGCAGGAGGATTGCTTGAGGCCAGGAGTTCACAAGCAGCCTGGCAACATTTCTACAAAAAATGCAAAAACGGAAAAGATAATTTCTTCTTGCCACTGAGCTTAAGGGAAAAAAAAAAGAAAAAGGTAAAAATTAAAGGAATAATGTATTCTGAGAGGTAATAATTATATATAATGTTTATATAACATACAGAAAATATTTTATATCATATATAATTACTCTGTGAAACCTAACTGGTTAAGGGCATAGCCCTCCACTAGACTGAATCGACTTCATATGCCACCTACAAGTTCCTGTGATCCCAGAGCCACCCTCACTTTTGAACTGTTGGATACAGATTTGGGGGTCTCCATGGACCCCCCTCAGGTTTAATCATTAGCTAGAATGAGTCAGAACTCAGGAAAGCCCTGTATTTATGGTTATAGTTTTATAGAAAAGGATACAAGTTAAAACCAGCCAAAGGGAGAGACATGTAGGGCAAGGCCTGAGAGGGTTCCAGATGCAAAGTTTCTGTTGTGTCAGGGTACTTTCCTGGCACAGCGATGTGTGCTAATACACACAATGCACTGCTGATCACAGAAGCTCACCAGCTCGCCTGAACTTTGGTGTCCTGGGTTTTATTGACCAGGCATGATGATTGATTGACTCATTGCCCATGTGACTAAACTTCTAACACCCCTCCCCCTCTAACCCTTCCCCTTGCCCAACTCCCCTAATCACCTGGCTGAAACCTGCAAGATGGTTAGTCTTTCTAGTGTAATCAACCCCCATCCTAAGTTCTCTCTTAGCATGAACAGTCTAGGGGCCCACTATGAGTTACTTCCTCAGCGTAAGTTATCAGATGTGATTAGAGGGTCCTGCTATGAATAACAAAGGCACTTCAGTTACTGGGGAAATCCCAAGGGTGTAGCGCTTACCTCTCAGGAACATGGACAGAGGCCACCGAAATTCTTTATTATACAAGAATATAAAAGCTGCACATATGATAGCCATTATAACATTATATAATGTTTCACAACATTCTTGTGAAGCAATCTTATGCTGTTCCTAATAGACAAGTTCGTTAATAACCTTAGAGAGGTTTAGCTTACTAACTAAAACCAGTAATGTATCTGACATGAAAATATAGGTCCATTGGCTCCTTTATATCATAGACTCTTGGAGAGAATCATTAATTGGGCTTTCACAAGTCTATGTTAATAATAATTGTATAGTTTATAAATAATTGCCCATTTGGAATTGTCCCCATAATATATACAAAGGAGGAATTTTGTACTTTTCTAATGTGTGTTTCTCGTATGTGTGTATGTATATGCACACAAAATCTAGATACTTCTTTTAGCAGAAATTCTCCTTAGTTGGTTGATATGAAATAAAGGATGTTTTCCTAAATCACATTCGTAACTGAAGATTTGGAAAACTGTCTGTATATGTTTGTATTTTTTCAGTGATTAGACACTGATGTAAATGCTATCGGGGTAGGGGGAAGAAAGGATAGGAGATTTATTTTTGATTTGTTTGATTGTGTGGATTAAGGCTGCTGTAAATTTATATTCACTAACCTCAATTGGGTCCTTTACACTTTCTTCACATTTGTAGTTCATTTTACGAAACAAATTTTTCCTCTCACTCTGTGGGCAGGCCTTTTCCTACCATTGTCACACTGCTGACTTGCCCTCTACTCTCCAAATCTCAGAAGAAGACTTTGCCTTCTATTTTACAGAAATAATAGAAACCATCAGAAGGGAATTCTTTCAGGCCCTTCCATAAAATTTGTAACATTGATTTTATCAACACCAGTCTTCCTGTTTCCCTCCTATTATAATGGCAGAGATGGTCTTCCTGTCCTATCTAAGGTAATTTCTCAGACCTTGTGCTGAATCCTAATCTCTCCCATATTCTCAGGGTCACAGTTGAATAGTTTTTTCCCTCTTCAATTTCTCTTTCTCTAGTGGCTTTTTCCTGTTGCTATTTAAATGTGCTCAGGGCTCTTACTTGATTGAAATAATGAAAAATAACTGTTCCCCTCCCCTTTTCATAACTAAAAGTTTCTAAAGAGTTGTCATTTACTGTATTCCTCACATCCTTTTTAATCTTCCACTGATTCCTCTAGCCTGCACAGTCTGCTTTTGTCTCTACCACTTCATTGAAACTACTTGAGCCAAGGTCAGGTGTGAACTCTGTTGCTAAATGAACTGGATTCTTTTCAATTCTTACCTTGCATGATCTTTTTGCATCATTTGAAATGGTTGACTGCTGTCTCCTAGGAAAATCTTTCCTAATTATTCTGACCCCATGTTTTCTTTCTATTTTTGTGTGTTGCCTACCATTCCCTTTTTCAGACTTTCCTTCTTCTGCATTTAAATGCTGTTGTTTGCAAACAGTCTGCCCCAGGCCTTCTGTTATTTTCTTTCTACATGCAGTTATCATGTACCTGTGAGGTAAGCCTCGACAACATCCGTGCCTCTTCCCTCTTCGTTCTTTATACCCATGACCACCAAGCTCTGGCGCATGGTAGAGTTTCAGTAGATACTTGAATGAGTGACCTACATAGGAGAATGAGTGCTTGACTGTGAAACTGGGAGGGTGCTGGGCCTTGAAGGAGGAGAGAATTTTGATGAGCAGGGAGGAGGAGGAGAAAGGTTGAATTGCAGCTGGTCACATAAGGAGTTAGCTTTTTATTCATAGTAGTGAGTTCTCTCTAGTGTTGTTTTCTGACCTTTGAATTTGTGTGTTTTTCCATTTTTGTAATAAATACTGCCTGAATGAGATACATTCTAGTGAACCTTTGGATATTCTTTCAAATAAAACTTCCTGTATAAGGTATAGTATATATAGTATGTGTACCCGATAGAAAAAGGGTCATTCTTGGAGACAGTTGTATGGTATAGGCAAGGACTTTTAGACTAAAGGTCAGAAGACTCCATTCTTATTCTTACTCTGTTGCTAATTACATCTGTGACCTTGGGCAAGTCCTTAAAACTCAACTGTGCTTTTTTATGTTATATAATCTTTCAGTCTTCTTCAGTTCTGTTTTGAATCCAGTACAAATCTTTCTTTATGCAGCCTTCAAAATAAATTTTCTTCTTGACTTGGGGGTAGTCACAAGATTGTTTATAATAATTCATTAAACCATGCGTTTGTTTTGAATGATTTTCTGTATGTATTGTTACACAGTTAAGAAGATATTAAAAACCCACAAAAGACTTGTTCCCTACATCCCTCCATATAGCAGAAGAAAATTCCAGGTGGATCAAAGAGTTGAATGTAGAAAGCAAAATCATAAGTGTACTTGGAAGAAAACATAGATGAATATACCTGCCAGGAGACTCCCAGTTTACCCCTAGCTTCAGTGATTGTCTAGTAGGACTCACAGGGTTCAGCATATATTTGTACTCCCAGCTAAGATTTAGTATAGCGAGGTCACCAAAGGGAAAAGTCATGTGAGTGAAGTCTGGAGGAAACCAAGTGCAAGCTTCCAAGAATCTTCTGGTGGAGTCACACAGGACATGCTTGATTCCTCCAGAAGTGATTGTGACAGCACATGTGAAATGGTATCCACCAGAGATGGTCATCAGAGACTCGGTGCCTCAGGTTTTTATTTGGAGCTGGTCATGTTTGTACCTTCTTCCTAAAATGAACCAAAATTCCTCCCTGAAGGGAAGCTAGTATATAAATAACATTATTTGTACAGACAGGCACAGTGGACCACTCTTAGCAGTTCTGGAAATGATGAGAACCCTGCCGAAATCCAGGTTTCCAGATGTCAGCCATGGACCAGCCTCAGCTAGAAAGCACGTCTTTCTTTTTTTTTTTTTGAGACGCAGTCTCGCTCTGTCGCCCAGGCTGGAGTGCAGCGGTGTGATGTCCGCTCATTGCAAACTTGCAAACTCCGCCCCCTGGGTTCATGCCATTCTCCTGCCTCAGCCTCCCAAGTAGCTGGGACTATACGCGCCCACCACCATGCCAGGCTAATTTTTTGTATTTGTAGTAGAAACGGGGTTTCACCATGTTTGCCAGGATAGTCTCGATCTTCTGACCTCATGAGCCGCCCGCCTCAGCCTCCCAAAGTGCTGGAATTACAGGTGTGAGCCCCCACGCCCAGCCGAAAGCAAGTCTTTCTATAGGTAGTAGTCCTAGGTCTGTTTTAACTCTTCTCTACACAATATAATATTTAAAAATATTTTGCAGTGAAAATGACTTTTCTAAGCATGCCTAGAAACTCAGAAGTCGTATAGGGAAGGAATGGTAAGTTCAACTGTACTCAAAAGACTTAGGCCGGGTGCAGTGGCTCATACTTGTAATCCCAGCACTTTAGGAGGCCAAAGTGTGAGTATTGCTTGAGGCCAGGAATTCAAGACCAGAGACCTCTGTCTCTACAAAAAATAAAAAATCAGCTGGGTGTGGTGGCATATGCCTGTAGTCCAGGCTCCTTGGGAGACTGAAGTAGGAGAACAGCTTGAGGCCAGGAGGTTGAAGCTGCAGTGAGCCATGGTAGCGCCACTGCACTCTAGCCTGGGTGACAGCAAGACCCTGTCTTATTAAAAAAAAAAAAAAAAAAAAAAAAAGAAAAGAAACATGTAGCATTTAGTTATATCTGTAGATGTTGACCTTTCTTCCTTTTTGTGAGATTTGATCAAGCTTATCTTTTATTTAAGTATAGATGGGTCTGTGAAGATGACCTAACAGCGTTAGATTGATTCACCTCAAAGCAGGTAGAAGGCTTTTCTTTTTCCTCTGGTATACCTAGCCTGTTTTAGCAGGACCCTCTCACATGGTGGTTGGTGCTCTTTCTTCCCATTCCCATGTTCTCATAATTTTATTGTGTTTATAGGATGTCACATTTGCTTGTCTTGTGAGGGAGAGAAGATGTTAGGTACTGTGCTGGGCATACATAGAAGCATCCAAACGATTGCATGAAAAGTAACAAGGACCAGATATTCCACACCCTCCTGCTGCCGCCGCCTCCCCCCGGCCCCCGGCCCCCACCGTTTTCTTTAACTTTGACAGAGATTCTCTAGGTCAGTTTATTATGAAGAGTTTAATTTTCTACCTTTGTCCACAGAACAGTTCTTTTCCAATTTCTGTAGCTCAGATTTGTAGTTTCTACGGCCTAAGAGCTGTAAGGCACTAAGAAGCTGCTCTCTTACTTGTAACTTCCGCAAACACTGTGGGTTGAACTCAGCATTCCTGAGAACTTCTTTTACAGCAGCATTCAGCGTTTATCAAATAGAATCACTGGTAGTCTCAGAATGAGCCTGTCTTTCTTTATTTCCTCCCTTCTTTCTTTTTGTTATTAATTTTTTAAACTAGTGACGTTTTTTGGATTTTACCAGTTTTTCCATTAATGTCCTCCCCCCCCGCCAGGATCCTGTGCAAGGGACCATTTAGTTGTGATGTTTTCCAGCTTTCTTTGGTCTGAGATAGTTTTTTTTAGTCATTTCTTGTTTTTCATGATCTTGAAAGTCCTGAGGAGTACTGGCCAGGTGTCTTATAGAGTGTCCCCCAGTTTGGGTTTTCTGTTGTTTTACTCATGATTATATTTGGGTTATGGGTTTTTGTTATGAATGCCAGAGAGGTAAAATGCCTTTCTTGTTACATCATTTCAGGGACACATGATATCTACATGACATCATGAGGTTAACCTTGTTACTGGACTAAGATAGTATTTGGCAGTTTTTTCTACTGTGAAGTTAACATTTCTCCCTTTTCGTATTCTAAGGAAGCAGTCACTAAATCTAGTCTACCCTCAAGGGGGAGGGTGGGCAGGAATTAAGCTCCACCTCCTATAGGGGAAATAGCCACATATATTATTTTGAATTTTCCTGTAAGAAAATTTGCCTCTCCCCTCCCCCCCGTTTCTTTAATCATTCAATAATTATTTCCATCAGTATGGACTCATGTAGATTTACATTTTGGCTTATAATCCAACGCTGTTACTTATTTTGTTCCTTCTACTGTCATGGCTTGGGCCATTAGGAGTTCTTTCAGGTTGGTTCCTGTATCCCTTTGACTTGTTCCATGTTCCATTTCTTTATTTTTGAGACAGGGTCTTACTGTGTCACCCAGGCTGGAATGCAGTGGCACCATCATGGCTTGCTGTAGCCTCAACCTCCCAGGCCCAAGCAATTCTCCTACCTCAGCCTCTGGAGTAGCTGGCACTTGCCAACATGCCTGGCTAATTTTTTCTTTTTCTTGTAGAGATGGGGGTGTCTCTGTGTTGATCAGGCTGGTCTTGAACTCCTGGCCTCAAGCAATCCTCCCTCCTTGGCCTCTCAAAGTGTTGGGATTATAGGCATGAGCCACTGTGCCCGACCCCATGTTCCATTTCCTCTTAGGCACTGCAAGACACTTCAGGCTCATCTTGTTTTTGCCCTGCCCCAAACCCTAGACTCAGACCTTTTTCCAAGCAGCGTGGTTCCTTTTGCTGGAGAATGGTATTGAAAAACAAGATCAATTCTGGGTGTTGGGTATGCTTGTTGCTACTAGGATGTCATTGCTTCTGCCCCTCTCAGAATTGACCGATCGATCTGTTGATCTATCGGTCTGTCTATCCATGTATCTGTCTGCATCTCTGTCATTGATCCATCTATTGAGCAATCTGTATCTATCTAATCTATCTTCCTTTAGAAAATTATTGTGGGAAATTTCTGGCAAACACAATAGTAATTCTCAGTATCTGTTATGAAGCTTGAATAATTATCAATTAGTGGCAATCTTGGTTTTACTTACATAACCCCTCCCCAGTGCCTTCTCTCTTTTTTTTTTAAATTTTTTATTCTTTTTGAGACGGAGTCTGGCTCTGTTGTCCAGACTGGAGTGCAATGGCGCAATCTCGGCTCACTGCAAGCTCTGCCTCCTGGGTTCACACCATTCTCCTGCCTCAGCCTCCCGGGTATCTGGGACTACAGGCACTTGCCACCACACCCGGCTAATTTTTTGTATTTTTAGTAGAGACGGGGTTTCACCGTGTTAAATATAGGATGGTCCCGATCTTCTGACCTCATGATCCGCCTGCCTCGGCCTCCCAAAGTGCTGGGATTACAGGCGTGAACCACCGCGCCTGGCCGTCTCCTCATTATTTAAAGAAAATTCTACGGACTATTATTTTACCTGCAAATATTTCCATCTTTATCTCTAAAAAATGACTCCTTTAAATACATATTTTAAATTGAAGTATAGTAGATACAGTAGAAGGTATGGAAGTGTAGAGTTTGATGAATTTTTGTAAATGTATTCATTTCTGTAATCACGCAGATTGAAATATAGAACATTTTTAGCTCATTAGAAAACTCCCTAATTCCCACTGACAATTTTTGTAGGGACCTTTAAAAAACAAGCATAACCACAATACCATTATAGTACCTAAAACAATTTTAACAGTAATTCCCTAAAATCAAATACCTAGTTGTTTGCATAGGCTCCCCTTTCATCCCCATCTTCCCGCTTGCCCCAGCAGTGTACTGGTTGAAGAAGTTGCCTTGTCTGTAGTTTATCACAGGGTTTTGCTGAGAGTATCCCCATGGTGTGATTTAACATGTCTCTCATAGTGACTTTCTTGGGGAAACTTGGCTGTTTCTTTCTTTCTTTCTTTTTTTTTTTTTTTGAGACGGAGTCTCGCTCTGTTGCCCAGGCTGGAGTGCAGTGGCCGGATCTCAGCTCACTGCAAGCTCCGCCTCCCGGGTTTACGCCATTCTCCTGCCTCAGCCTCCCGAGTAGCTGGGACTACAAGCGCCCGCCACCTCGCCCGGCTAGTTTTTTATATTTTTTTAGTAGAGACGGGGTTTCACCGTGTTAGCCAGGATGGTCTCGATCTCCTGACCTTGTGATCCGCCCGTCTCGGCCTCCCAAAGTGCTGGGATTACAGGCTTGAGCCACCGCGCCCGGCCGGCTGTTTCTTTCTAGCTAGGTAACCCTAACACAGTAATGGGCAATGATCTTGCCTTTGGAGAAACTTCATCAGTAAGATAATTTCACCAGGGATAGATATATTGTCCCTAATAACTGATGGTATCTGATTAAAGTTTTGCTGCCTTGCTCTACTAACTAGTTCCAGAAGATGCCTTTAGAAATCTTGTATCCTTTCCAGTATCCAGTTAAAACCGAATAACCTTGCATGTGGGGGAGAATTTTTTTGTTCTTGGTTTTGTTTTCTTCCATTCTAAAAGGTAGACCAGGATAGAACAATTAACCTTTTTGGTGTTTTGTAGCTCTGTCAAAATATCTGTACAGGGTTAGCTATAGTTAAAAGTTCTGACTGAAGGATTGCAGTACAGAAAGAAGGAATAAGCTATGAAAATAATTGGTCTTGGTTGTTTTGGTTTGCTAAATTCTCTCTCTTTTTTTCTTTTTATATTATAGATCAGCTTGAACGGGTCTTTTTACGACTTGGCCATGCTGAAACAGATGAACAATTACAGAATATTATATCTAAATTCCTTCCTCCTGTTTTGCTCAAACTGTCTAGCACCCAAGAAGGAGTACGTAAAAAGGTAAGCATGTTGGGACAGCTGGGGGAATCAAATGATGAATAAATGAATACACATTATCAAGTGAGTTCTCTGTTCCCATTATTGAATTCTAGGTTTGTGATCTTAATTATGGCCTTTCAAAATGGAGAGTAAGTATAGAACCAGCTTTTATGATTTAAAAGTAGCTTTTGTATCCTTAGCACAGCTGCCTTTAGCACCAACTGTCTACTTGGCATCAGTGCCAAATAGTATAATTGAGATAATTATCCTGGAATGGATGGAGACATGATCTGAAATCCATGCCCTTGATTCCAATATGAAAGTCATGTGGTAATGGGGCAAAAATATTCTTTAGTTAATTGTTGACAAAGACTATAATTTTAACTAAAAGTAAGCAAAATAAAAAAAATTTAAGTGAAGTATTGTATAGCTCCTGTTTTAGGATTCTGCAAAGTACTCTTACAAAAAGTTGGTTAACTGTCACATCAGTATTTTCATTTTCATTTTCTTTCTTTTTTTTTGAGATAGGGTCTCACTCTGTCACCCAGGCTGGAGTGCAGTGGCACAATCACAGCTCACAACAGCCTCCATCCTCTGGGCTCAGGCCATCCTACCTCAGCCTCCCAAGTAGCTGGGACTACAGGTGCAGACCACCATGACTGGCTGATGTTTAAATTTTTTGTAGAGACAGGGTTTCACTTTGTTGCCCAGGCTGGTCTCAAACTCCTGAGCTCAAGCAATCCACCTGCCTTGGCCTCCCAAAGTGCTGGGATTACAGACATGAGCCACTGTGTCTGGCCAGTATTTTCATTTTTTAACGGAACTGTTCTACATGGAACATTTTCCCCTTGATTTGTAAAATTGTTCATTAGTCTTCCAGTATATTTATAATAGGTCATCCAGTCTTTGAGCTATAGTCAGGTTTTATTCCTTGGGCCACTCTATTTGGCAGTGACTTCCTGGAGGTCTGCCCTGAGAGGGATTCCAAAGTCTGATTTGGGTTCAGTGCAGAAAGAGTATCTTTAAGAATGTCTTTTATGTTTATATTTCTTTACAGGAGGGAATGGCATTCTTGTCATGTATTTGGCATGTCTGCTGTTAATCCTTCTTTGCTGAGATAGACATGCATTTGATTATATCACTCTTCTATTTAAAACCCTTAGGTTTTAAATGGCCTTCTCTTACCCTTAGGATACCAAGGTCTAAAAGGCCCTTCAGGAGTTGATTTCTGTTTACTTACTTAGCTTTATCAGTTTCGTAATTTAGCACATATTTACTGAGTGCCTTCTATATGCCAGATCTTGGGGATATGGTGATGAATGATGACAACACCTAGTTGGGGAAATCAGTATAAAAGAGTCAGGCAAATAGTACATAATTATAATTTGTGATACTTGCCAAGATGGAAAAGGAAAGGATTTTATGAAAGAATATATTTGGGACATAATTTAGACTAAGTGGGGGGTGTAAGGGGAGGCCTCTGGTTGTGTGCAGGAAGTAGCCAGGCTAAGAGATGGGGGAGACCATTAAAGATAGGCCCTGTGCAGGTGTTCGGAACAACACACAGAGTGTGATGCCTTCAGGAAATTGGAGAAGGCCACAGTGATGTCTCCAGTGCATGAGAGGAAGCCTGATAGGAGGAAAGAGGTATTCCAGGGGCACTAATTTGAAAGGGTATTGATGGTAGTGCCACCATAACTCTAGCTGTTGGCTGGAGAAAGACTTGGAGTAGAGGCCAAGAGTGGAGACCTGAAGAGCAAACAGGGAAATTTTGCATTAGTCCAGGCTTAGTATTGTCAGTAGTTTTCAACTCATTTACTTATCTTAGATTTTTTTTTTTGTTTCTTTGTATTTTATTTTTTTATAGAAAGTCATTCATCTCTGTCCATCTACTTTAAATGTTCAGTTGTGTATCATTCACTTCTATCATACTATTATTATTTTTTTAAAAAATAAATTTTATTATGTATATTTGAGGTTTACAATGTGATGTTATGGAATACATATAGATTTTAAATGTTTACTGAAGCAGTTGAGCATATCTTTCTCACATAATTTTATACTATTACTCTTAATATTCTATTATCATTATTTCAAATGGGAAATTCTATTCTTGTTTCTGATTTTATTACTACCAAAGTTTTAACCTTTTAATGGGCCATTTTGAAAGGAAACCCAGCTTTTAGATTAATGTTCCCTTTTTAACTGTATTTTTTCTATTTTTATTCAAATTATTTCCTTTTTTGGATATGTTTTTCTTGTGTAAAGTTTTAATTTATATAATAATCTGTCAATGGTTCTTACGTGTCAAGAAAAGTGCTAAGGACTTACATCCTCATGAAGTTATGTGAGGTAGGCATTATCCCCATTTTATAGATGAAGCTGAGGCTTGGAATGATTAATACACTTGTTTAAGGTCAGATAACAAATGGTCGGGCCAGGATTTGAACCCAGGGCTTTTGAACTTCACAATGTAAGCTTGGCCATCAAGTTAAATGCTTTATTGTTTAATTATAATATGTTTAAAAAAAAGAACCAAAAATGCCCTCAGCTTATGAATTTCTCCTTGATGACTATTTTAGTTATATGTAATAGTTATATTGATGTGCAGTTTGGTCATTTTATCTTTGTCTTATTTATAAGAGTGTTGTTTTTAGTTTCAAAATATTTGATATAAAATTTGCCACTTTGGGAGGCCAAGACGGGCGGATCATGAGGTCAGGAGATCGAGACCATTCTGGCTAACATGGTGAAACCCCGTCTCTACTAAAAAAAAAAAAATACAAAAAATTAGCTGGGCATGGTGGCGGGCGCCTGTAGTCCCAGCTACTTGGGAGGCTGAGGCAACAGAATGGCGTGACCCGAGAGGCGGAGCTTGCAGTAAGCCCAGAACTGGCTACTGCTATCCAGCCTGGCCCACACAGCGAGACTCCGTCTCAAAAAAAAAAAAAAAAAAAAAAAAAAAAAAAAAAAAATTGCCTGGTTTTATTGCATTCTGGTCAGAGATCATAGTGTGCAAATGTTACAGTCCTTCAAAGTGTATTCTAATGTTTGTAAGAAAAGCCTTTCAGAAGATAAAAGGGATACTTCCTGTTTGTGGAATATGGAACTCAGCATGAGTTATGGCCATTCATTAGTAACATTGTGCATTTATGTCTTGAACCTGTCTTCCAGTCCTATTATAAGTTGGTAGTACTGAAGTATAATGTCATACTGCTGTTACAGTTTTTCTGATTTTTCTTACAGTTTTGATAATCTTGGCTTGCTGCATTTTGATGTACAAGTTTAACACCTTGTCTTTATTAATAATTATAGTATTTTATGTATATTTTTTATCTTTTGAATTCCATTTAAGGTTTTTTCTCCAAAACCTGTTTTATCCAAAATTAGTGTTGTTAGCCATCGCTTTCCTTCTGTCTGCTAAATATTTGCCCCAGCCTGCAATTTTAAACTTATTTACTTTGGCTGTATCTCTTAGTACAATGGAAATGTCACATATTTTTGAGGTTTGAATTGAGGGCATTTACATCAGTTATTGTGATTATTAACCTATCTTTAAATTTTTAAGAAAAAATTTTATTGATAATTATACATATTTATGGAGTACATGTGATATTTTGATACATGCATGTAATATGTAATCAAATAATTTAGTATTTAGGATACTCATCACCTTATTTATTGTTCCTTTGGGTTGGAAACATTTTAGATCTTCTAGCTATTTTGAAATATACATGATTATTAACCTGTTTTATTACTTGGTCTATTTGTCCTTTCCCTCTCTCCCTTTCTTTCGTTCTCTTCCCTTCTCTCACTTTCTCGTTATCAAACTGTCAACACTGGTGTCTTCAAGGGGCTGTGAAAGGACAAGGGAAAAGGGATGCTTAAGATTTTCCACTTGATTTATTATAATAAATGTATCTTTTTATTATAACTTTAAAAGCAATAAAACAGAATAAAGTAATAAGGATAAATGTAATCATTTCGAACTTAATATATTTAATTTATACTAATAAAATAGCATTTTTGTCCTTGTCAAATTGGTTAAGTTGGAAAACTTTTGAAATAGGGGAAATGGAATCAAACAGCTAAAATAGCCTGTTATATATTAAGCATTGTGCTAAACTCTCTGACTTGTCTTTTCATTAAATATTTACAGTAGCCTTTGAAATGTTATTTGAATTCCACAAGTGATTTTTAAATCTTTCTTGGTTTATAGAGGATTCCAGACAAGATATAACCATATTTAGGAAATTCGCCAATATTTAACTTGACAATAATGCTAGTAGGAAATTAAGTAATTAATCCATTTAAAATTCAAAATAGGCCAAGTGCAGTAGCTCATGCCTGTAATCCCAGCACTCTGGGAGGCTGAGGTTGGAAGATAGTTTTGAGACTAGCCTAGGAAACATAGCAAGATCTAATTTCTACCAAAGAAAGAAAAAAGCCATGCATGGTAGCATGTGCTTGTAGTCCCAGTTACTGCAGTGGCTGAGATAGGAAGATTCCTTGAGACTAGGAGTTCGAGGCTGCAGTTGGCTATGATAATGCCACTGAACTCCACTGTGAGTGACAGAGTGAGACCCTGTCTTGGAAAAAAAAAAATCAAAATAAATGTATTATTTAAAAAAAGCATGTAATTGTGGGCAAGATTCTCTATCTCCATTGATAATAATTTTCTATAGAGTCCCTCTAGGAATCAGCCTAGATTAGAATGTCAGAAAAGGGCTCTTTCCTTTAGACTACTTCCTCCTGATTGTTTCCCCTTGTCCCCTAGCAGTATCACAGATCCAGGACAGATAGGAAGTTTGGATGAAGTATGGATGACAATGCAAGTTTCTAGCTTGGAAGGTATCATGTCTCACTGACAAACACTGTCACTGATATGAGTTCAAATATCAGTGTTTGAAAAGGTTAAAAAAAATGGGCTCTGGAGTCATATTTTGACTTTGCTATTTGCAGGCCCACTATCCTTGGACAAGTTACTTTACTTGAGGCTTCTGCTTCCTCATCTGTGAAATGGGAATGACACCACCTCACTGGTTGTCATGAGAATCGTATTAGATAAGGAATGCCTGGGGGAAGAGTGCATAGAAACTGTGTGACAAATGATAGCTATTTTAGTATTACTATTTTATCATTCATTCAACATTGATTACAGAGTTGTTTTTATTCTTAAACACAATTCACCTATTTCATTATTGCTCTAGATCTCTTGGAATTTTTTGCTGTCACTATCAAACATCTCTACATCTTTCCTTGTGCATGCTTTGAGGCTAGAGCACAAATTTCAGAAATGAGGGAGAATAGCGTAAACCTGGCCCTGCAGAATAATTATCTTAAACTCTTGAGGCTTTCTTAGGCAAGACCTTCTACAAATCTTACTTCTCAATGCTCGATTTCTTTTCTGTTGGCAGATAATCTTTTTATTGTAGTATAATTGAGGATTTGACATGAGCCTCTGCACATCCCTTTCTATCCATGCAAACTGTTGACTTGTCAATTTCTGTTTTGCTCTCTTTTCCCACTTAAAGGAGAGGAAGCTTGTTATTTCTTACAAATTATTTGATAATATCAGATGATATTCAGAATACAATAAAAATGCCTCACACTATTCACAATAGCAAAGACTTGAAACCAACCCGAATGTCCATCAGTGATAAACTGCATTAAGAAAATGTGGCACATATACACCATGGAATACTATGCAGCCATAAAAAAGGATGAGTTCCTGTCCTTTGCAGGGACATGGATGAGTCTGGAAACCATCATTCTAAGCAAACTATCACAAGGATAGAAAACCAAACATCACATCTTCTCACTCATAGGTAGGAGCTGAACAACAAGAACGCGTGGACACAGGGCAGGGAACATCACACACTGGGGCCTGTCGGGGGGTGGGGACCTGGGGGAGGGATACCATTAGGAGAAATACCTAATGTAAATCATGAGTTGTTGGGTGCAGCAAACCAACAGGGCACATGTATACTTATGTAACAAATCTGCACATTGTACACATGTACCGTAGAACTTAAAGTATAATAAAACAAAAGCAACTCCCAGACAAAATAAAATACCTCAGCATTTTGCCAGAATCCTTTCTGCTTTAATGAACTCTTAACCATTCTGGGCTTCAGTCAGATGCAGTGTGCCCCAAACCTTCTTATAACTGATACTCTGCTTGGCACTCATTAATTATTCAGAACTCAGTGTTCCTGCCACTTCCTCCTTGAAGTCCTTCTTAATAGAGCAGATACTTTTCTCTTCTGGAAACCCACTGTATCTTGTATGTCTCTCTTTTCATAGTATTCATGGTATGTTGCAGTAATCTGTTCTTCTTGGGGGACATGCTTCAGTCTAGGCCTAACTTGGATCTCAACTTTAACTAAAGGACATCGTAAAAATAAATTCACTTGGCCGGGCGTGGTGGCTCACGCCTGTAATCCCAGCACTTTGGGAGGCCTAAGTGGGTGGATTGCTGGAGATCAGGAGTTTGAGACCAGCCTGGACAACATGATGAAACTGCGTCTTTACTAGAATACAAAAATTAGTCAGGTGTGATGGCTGGTACCTGTAATCCCAGCTACTCGGGAGGCTGAGGCAGGGGAAATGCTTGAACTCAGAAGGCGGAGGTTGCAGTGAGCTGAGATCACACCAGTACATGCTAACCTGGGCAACAGAGCGAGATTCCTTGTCAAAATAAAAAGAAAAAAGCCAGGTGCAGTGGCTTATGCCTGTAATCCCAGCACTTTGGGAGGCAGAGGCGGGCAGATCATGAAGTCAGGAGTTCGAGACCAGCAGGCCAACATGGTGAAAAAATAGAAAAATTAACTGGGCATGCTGGCGCACGCCTATAATTCCAGCTATTCGGGAGGCTGAGGCAGAAGAATTGCTTGAATCGGGGAGGTGGAGGTTGCAGTGAGCCAAGATTGTGCCACTGCACTCCAGCCTGCACGGCAGAGCAAGACTCTGAAAAAAGAAAAAATGAAATTCACTAGTGCATAGATTTTTGGGAGACAGTATTTTTGAACAAGACTCATGTAGTGTATACTCTCTTTCTGGGATGTAAAATTTACACCCTTTAAAAGAACAAAGTAGCTACTATTCACTAATGTAGATAACATCTGAGAAATGAATTTTAAGATGAGAGGTTTTTAAGATATGCTCAATAACTTCAGTTCCCATCTCTCTATTTTAGGTAATGGAACTGCTGGTGCATCTGAATAAACGTATAAAAAGCCGCCCCAAAATACAACTTCCAGTAGAGACACTGTTGGTTCAGTACCAGGACCCTGCTGCAGTTTCCTTTGTCACAGTGAGTGTTGTATTGGAATATTTTCTGACTCATAGCAAATTTTCTTCCCTAATATTTATCAGATATCATCAACATATTGGCAAGCTTAAAATTTCACCTTAGACCACTTCTAAATGAAACATGAGATTTTTTTTTTTAAATGACACACTGTTTTTCCACTGAGTACCAATCCAGAGGAAATGCTACTTTACAGTAGCAGAGTAATGAGTGGCTGTTTACATTGGGCAAAGGAATGTCGGTGAAATGACTTGTCAGGTATGTTGTTATATAAAATAATGATTTGATTTTTGGTAAGAGACTATATGAGATGGGTCTGAATAGAGGGAAATGTTATACGACTTGGGCACGAATAAAGCATAATGGAGGAAAAAAATGAGTAAAATGGCAAATACATGAAAGAGAATTTTAAAAAATCTTTTGTGTTTTTGATGTGTATATTCAGAAAGATAACTTTTTTATAAAGTGGGGTAAATCTGACTCTGGTCAGAAACATTCCTTTTAAAGTGTTGTCTTCATAAAAATTAAATGTAAAAAATGTTGGTGCTGTGTGATGGCAGGTGATGTTTTTTTCGTGGTCCTTGTAGTTCCTAGCATTGAGGCAGAATCGATTGAATCTTATCTAACATCTGGAGTCGCAAACATTTTGGAGCCTGTTATTGGTCCAGACGTCATTTTGTCTGTGCCTGTTCTGGATATTTGGCTCAATTACACATTTCCTTTCTTTAAGCAAATAGGAACACTGTGTGCCAATAAAAATGCCAAATATAATTTATTTAAAGAAGTAATCTTATGAAGCCCATTTACTTTAGTAAATAATTCTTCAGAGGCCAGGCACGTTGGCTCATGCCTATAATCCCAGCACTTTAGGAGGTTTAGGCGGGCTGATCATGAGGTCAGGAGTTCAAGACCGGCCTGGCCAACATAGTGAAACCCCGTCTCTACTAAAAATACAAAAATTAGCCGGGCGTGGCGGCGTATGCTTGTAGTCCCAGCCACTTGGGAGGCTGAGGCAGGGGAATCACTTGAACCTCAGAGGTGGAGGTTGCAGTGAGCCAGGATTGCACCATTGCACTCCAGCCTGGGTGACAGAGTGAGACTCCATCTTGGGGGGGGAAAAATAAAAAAGCTTCAGAAAAGCAATTCTTAATCTTATCTGTAAATCCAGATATCTATTTATGGGTTTGCTTAAAATGCAGTATTCACACAGATTATAGTGATACCGGTTGAGTATCCCTTATCTGAAATGCTTGGGACCAAAAGTGTTTTGGATTTTGGAATAATTGCATTATACTTACCTGATTTAGCATCCCAAATCCAAAATATGAAATGCCGCAAGGAGCATTTCCTTTCTGTGTCTTGTTAGCACTCATAAAGTTTCAGATTTTGTAGCATTTTGAATTTCAGATTTTCAAATTTGGGATGCTCAGCCTTGCACAGACACACAGCACTCAGTTTCCTTTGGTTCATCATGCATTGGTGAGTTACTGGAGTGAGGAACCACAGAGTGCTGCGGTATACTAAGTTTGTTTCAGTCCTTTGACCAGTGAGAAATGACAGCCTAGGATTTGTCAACACCTCATCTCCTCCTAGCTTGTAAGGATTAATGCAACAGGCTGGGAGATCTGATGCTAATATGTAGTGTGTAGGTGTAAATAGGTTGAATGATTATTTTTTTCTTCTCCACGATAAACTGCATATATGAATGCTTTAGATTAGTCCATGCTACCTAACATTTGGCCTACTTTAAAGCAAGCATTTTGAATAAGTTGGACTGGAATTCTTCCTCTGAGATACAGTAGTTGGTAAAGGTGCAGTAAACGTGTGGAGGGAGGATGAGTCACGTTTACAATGTCTTTGTTGTAACCATAACTCTCTAAGTTATCAATCATATATTTTCATTGAAATCATAGAGTATTTCCTTCACACTCACTTGCTTTTCTCTTATTGCATTAGAATTTTACTATAATTTACGTTAAAATGGGCTATCCTCGCCTACCAGTGGAAAAACAATGTGAACTGGCCCCTACGCTTCTTACTGCCATGGAAGGGAAGCCTCAGCCACAGCAGGATAGGTACGGTTTCCTCAATTATCTAATTTCCCTCCTACAGGAGTCAACAACTGCCTTTCAAAAATTAGTTCACATATTTGGTTTTACTTGAGCAAGTGGGAGGTCTTGAGCTGTTTTAGCTGACAAATAATAGAATTTTCCGTGGTACCTCAAAGTTACTGTTTCGTTAATACTATCATAAAATTTCTTGATGTGAACATTGAGAAATGTGCAGAACTAACAACATTTATCTAAGTCTGTGCATTTTTTTGGCTAGTTACCTTGAAGCAGTTAATTTTATGTGATTGCAAAATTAGAATGAAAATCCTTTGCGTCAAAACATTTCTATATTGGAAGATGTAAAGTTTCACAGTGGTTTTCTTAAGGAACAGAGTACTCATTTGTATTGTTTTGGGAACTGGAGAGGTGGAAAGGGTTTTAGATAACATCATTTGCTTCTAGGCTTAGGCAAAAGTTCTTTGTTGTAGCCCTGTCATAGTGAGAATCATGATGAAGAGTGCAGAAGTATAGAGGAAAGATGGAGTGAAATCATATTTTCAGTTCACCTTTTAGAGCATATTCATTTTTAAAGAAATGCTGTAATACAGAAGAAGTTTACAAGTAAAATTAATAGACATTATAAGCACTGTGAAATTGTTCTCGGATGTTTTAAGAGTATCAAAAGGTGTTAGTGAAAGGAATTACTGAGGCCTGTTACTTAAATTCATCAGTGGAAATTTTAATATTGTATTCAAAATATTAATACGATTGATTTTTAATTTTTAGAATAACTTTAGTTGTGGAAAATATCTATATATATATATTTTGAGATGAAGTCTCACTGTGTCGCCCAGGCTGGAGTGCAGTGATGCAATCTTGGCTCACTGCAACCTCTGCCTCCGGAGTTGAAGTGATTCTCCTGCCTCAATCTCCTGAGTAACTGGGATTAGAGCTGCCTGCCACCATGGCCAGCAAACTTCGTATTTTTAGAAGAGATGGGGTTTTACCATGTTGGCCAGGCTGGTCACGAACTCCTGACCTCAGATGATCTGCCCACCTTGGCCTCCCAGAGTGCTGAGTTTACAGGCATGAGCCACTGTGCCTGACTGAAAATAATTCTTTTTATTTATTTATTTATTTATTGAGATGGAGTCTTGCGCTGTCGCCCAGGCAGTGGCGTGATCTTGGCTCACTGCAAGCTCCGCCTCCTGGGTTCACGCCGTTCTCCTGCCCCAGCCTCCAGAGTAGCTGGGACTACAGGTGCCCACCACTGGGCCCGGCTGATTTTTTGTATTTTTAGTAGAGACAGGGTTTCACCGTGGTCTCTATCTCCTGACCTTGTGATCTGCCCGCCTCGGCCTCCCAAAGTGCTGGGATTACAGGCAAGAGTCACGCGCCTGGCCTGGAAAATAATTCTTTTTGAAAAGACAAGTTGTAAGTTGAACTTTACTTAAGATTTCATATAAAATCTCTTGTGGAAACTTCAGGTATTAACATTGAGCCCATTTTATGTATTTTTTTCGGATCATTTTAGTGATGAGCCAGATTGGCTAAATGCTAATCATCACTCAGTATACTGAACTTTCAATAAAAAAGAATTCTAGGCCAGTCCCTACATCAGGACTTTGTAAATTAGTGGTGTTGAAAAGGAATGTCTCTTGCTTAAAACTGCCAGTTTTGTTATGTGATTTTGTCTGTGTTTTGCATGTATAAAAATCTCATTTTTTAAGTGGTTGCAATAAATGTAATTGTTTTTTCAGCTTAATGCATCTTTTAATACCAACCCTTTTTCATATGAAATACCCTGTTGAATCATCAAAATCAGCTTCTCCGTTTAATCTTGCTGAGAAACCAAAGACTGTGCAGCTGCTTTTGGACTTCATGCTAGATGTCCTTCTGATGCCTTATGGGTGAGTTAAAAAATAAAAACAAAGCAATCTTGTTCTTGACTGCTTTTTCTATGTGGAGTTAAATACTATTTTAAATGATTCAACTCTCACTAGTGAATGAATGCATCTCAACATCCATTTATGTTTACAGAGGTTTTTTTCTTCTAAACCTCTTCTAAACTTTAGCTCCACTGCTTATTGGCCTTGCAAATGCTGAGTTGCTGCTGTGATTTTTAGACTCTACCTGCCTAAGGTGAAATCAGTCTTTCCCCATAAAAATAGTTCCTCTTAGGCCAAGGTGGGAGGATCACTGGGGGCTAGGAGTTTCAGACCAGCCTGGGTAACAACAAGACTCTCTCAAAAAAAAAAAAAGTTTCTCTTTTAAATTTACTATCAGTGCTATGATGGTTCTCTTTGCCACCTAGCCATACAATGATAAATTGTCTCCAGCTTTTCTCTTCTTTGTTGCTGCAGTATCAGTTGCATACTGCCTCCTTCCTTCTCCTTGCTGTGTCTGGAACCCTTCCCACTGCTATTGTCTAGTTTTACCTCTTTTCAACTCTTGTCATAATTTCTTTCCCAGCGGCTCCACTTCTTCAAATCTCACTATACCCCCTCTCTGTGCTTTACCGGATTTTCAAAACACAGATCTCATCAGGCAACACCTTAAAATCCTTGGTTTCTCATATCCTGTCATTAATACACTCATGCATTTCATGCACTCTTATGTGTCCTTGCTGTTTATTTTTAAGGGAATGCCTTTCTGTCCGCCTAGAATGCTTCTTCAAAAAAAGAAAGAAAACAACAGAAAGACACTTTGAAAAACAGCATCCTGGCCAGGTGCAGTGGCTCACACCTGTAATCTCAGCACTTTGGGAGGCCGAGGCAGAACAGATCCCTTGAGCCCAGAAGTTTGAGACCAGCCTAGGCAAAGTGGCAAAACCCTATTTCTACAAAAAAATACAAAAATTAGCCAGGCCCCATGGCATGCACCTATAGTCCCAGTTACTTGGGAGGCTGAGGCTGGAGTTTTAATTGAGCCTGGGAGGTTGAGGCTGTAGTGAGCTATGATCATGCCACTGCACTCCAACCTGGTGACAGAACAATACCCTGTCTCAAAAACAAAAAAAAGAAAAAAAAAAAATCCTAAACTGGCCTGAATGTCAACTCCTTTTGTCTCTGACAAATTTCTTCTCCTAGGCAGATATAATTGCACTATTTTGTGTGTCATAAAAACACGAAATACCTGCCTATATGGCCACTGTTTGTTTTTGCCACATTGTAGACCTTTCCATCTCCCCTAGTAGATGGTGAGCCCCTTGTAGTCATGTAGCTTTGGTCTCTGGCATAGAGCCCGGATTGTGATCTACTTCTAGTCTACTTACTTTGTCCCTCTGCCAGATAAATTTTTCCAAAATGCTGGTTTCATCTTGTTTCTTTCCTGATCACAAAATTACGTGTACATGATGAGCTAAGCATGTGGAGCTCCATATCATTTGTTTCTCAATCCAGAAACGAGAGTTCATGCAGTGTGATGAACAAATTTGTCTCCTCCTGCCCCTCTTGTTTGGAAGCCCAATTTTCTGGGCCTTCAGTCACTCCATGTTCACTCTTGCCACCTGTTACATCATTTCTTATTTCTCAGCAGTTTCTTTGCATCTGATAAAATGGCAGATGCTATTACATGTGTTAGGTTGTTACTGTCTCAGCTTACTCCAGATGGCAGAGACTCGATCTTACATCTTATATTCCTCTGTCTTGTGTTTAGGATGATGTTTGTTTGTTTGTGTGTTTGTTTGAGACAGGGTCTCACTCTGTCACCCAGGCTGGTGTGCAGTGGTAACTCAATGCAGCCTTGACCTCCTGGGTTCAAGCAATCCTCTTACCTCAGCCTTCTGGGTAGCTGGGACTACAGGCGCGTGCCACCATGCCCAGCTAATTTTTTTGTATTTTTTGTAGAGATAGGGGGTCACCATGTTGCCCAGGCTGGTCTCAAACTCCTGGGCTCAAGCAATCCTCCCACCTTGGCCTCCCGAATTATAGGCCTGGACCTATATTGGGCCAGGGGATTATAGGCCTGAGCCACCACACCCAGCCTTAGGATGTTTTATGCAGTATTAAAATGTATTAACTTATTGATTGATTTACTTAATGCCACAAGTCTTGCTATAACTTAGAAATAAAAAAACTTCTTTTTATATTTGTTAAATCAGGAGGCAGCCAGAATGACAGGTGATGATGGCTTTGGTAGCTAAACCTTGAAATTCAGATTTACCTTAGGAACATGATGTAACCAAGCCAGTGATTCCTCACATTTTTCTTATTAATGAGAACTTGGGTCATTTATATAATAACATTGAAGCGGTTCCTTAGGAGATTTTAAAAAAATAGATAAATTTAGGAATTGAATGAATATGACATGTAAGTAATGTGGAATAATTTACTGTCCTATCAGGTTCTAAGTGTTTTCTTGAACTTTTATTATAGTGGATATTTTATTATTATATCCAATATGATAATGAAATTTAATAGCATAGATCTTTAGTTTTAAGAGATTTGAATTAATATTTATATCAAAAAGTTCATTTTGTAGATGAGTAGTATCAGTTTAATTGGATCAAAATGAATTTCTTGGAGATCTTATTTCTCTACCATAGAAGCTTAAATTAAATAGGGATGATAAATTAACCAGGTGGTGCAAAGGGCTTTGAACATGTAATGGGAAAAGTCAGTTCTTGTGTAACTTTTCTTCTTTGGGCCCATTTGAGTTTTTTCATTTTGGGGACTTTATGTCTTATGTGGTACGCCATTTGGAGGTTTCAGTGGGTTTTCTAATGTGTAGGGATAAAGATCTCAGTTCAGGGAGGATTGAAGGTGAATTACAGCTTCATAGAAATGAGAATGACTGTAAAAATACTCTGCTTTGGGTATAGTACAATAGCTTCTCCCAGTCCCCTTTGTCAACAAACTTTTCTCCATAGTTGGCAGCTCAAAACTCAGAATGTGGTGATTCTGGAGTAGCTATTGGAGCAATCATTTATAGATGGAGAGTGATCAAAATATTTGTATTCATGGTTGGTAACAGTTGTAGTTCATTTGTAACCAAGTTAAATGACATGCTCTTCTGGTTAGTTGGCTGAAGATATACCTTTTCTAGATACCTTAAAATAGTTTTATGATGAAATTTTAATTTCAAGTGTTCATTCTTCTAGTAAAATACAGTAGGAGGACAGTATATGATTGAATGTTTTGTATACATATATAGATGTAAATGCTTGTGTTTTTATAGAGGGTTAAAGTGTTATTTCCTTTCCAGTTATGTGTTAAATGAATCCCAGAGTCGCCAAAATTCATCTTCAGCACAGGGTTCTTCTTCAAACAGTGGAGGAGGTTCTGGAATTCCACAGCCTCCTCCGGGAATGAGCTTTTATGCAGCTAAACGAGTTATTGGTGATAACCCATGGACACCTGAACAGTTGGAACAGGTATCACACACTGTTTCCTCATAATGGTACTTGATTGTGGACATTTGCTCCTATGAAGTTCATGAACCATATAAAACATAGTTCTAGTATATTCAGGCTCTCCAATGAAATATGTTTGAAAGGAGCAGTTGATGTAATGTGTTCTCTTCACACTAGTTATTTATTAAGCCCTAGGGGCAGGGAGGAGTGGGACATGCTGTTTAGTTTTTCTGATATTGCTTACATATTTCAAGTATAAAACACAACTCACTTATAAATTGAATATCTTTAACTTTTGTCATTTAAAAAATTTTTTTAACTTTTGCCATTTTAATTCTTAAATTATAGGGTAAATTATCATCCAGCTTTTATGGTGCAGTTAAAATACAATTTTTCTTACACTATTCAACTTTTAAGGGCTGTACATTTTATGTAAAGTGAGGAGCCCCAGCACTTCACAAGTGACAGTGTGGGGAAAAGCATGACTCCCTGTTATATTACTTCTTGGGAATTTAAAAATTGGCATTAAGAATTTTGTTCTGGATTTAAACAGGACACAGATGTTCTCTGAGCAGCTTTTAAAAATGACTGGTGCTCTACAGAGAAGGTGCCTCACTGTGTCTGTGTCATCAGGCACTTCAGGGAAGAACAGATGAGATCAGTATGTAATTATTTTGGAATTCAAGCAACATGGGTTAGTCTTCTGATCCTTCCTTTATTTCTCCATGGCAGTCTAAATGATTTGATCCTTTTTTTGGGGGGAATATAAGTGACCATTGATTAAGACAGTGTTCCCAGGAGAGGGAAAAAGAGGCAAGTGGGGCATTCTTGCCATTCACAAATTTATAGAATGTTTTATTCAGTAAGGGGTAGAATTGATTTGATCTCCTTCTTCATGCTTTATGGATTTTTTTTTTCCTCCTTAAACTATTATGTAAGTAAGAAAGGTAAAGAATTAACAGAAGCTACTCTTTATTGAGTGCAATCTATGTGACAGGCACTGTACTGGGTACTTTGAATACGATATCTCATTCAACTGTCACAGCAACCCAGTGAAGTATAGAAATTGTTAGTTCCATTTTCTGAAAGGCATGGAGGTTTTGAGATTTACCAGGGTCTCACTTTTAGTACCAGGCTTTGAATCTGGGATTATCTGAGGGTTAAAGCTACAAATGCTGGAGAAAAATTGTTATCGTTCAATTATAATCTTAAATTGGTCATTATTTGCCAATACGCGTCTGTATGTATTTTGTCAGTTTCATAATCTAGTGCTGAAACAGGTTAGTTTCAGGGGTGAAAGCTGTTTCCTCTAATTTTAAAATATCTCTGTTTTATACTTTTTCTTCCAAGTAAAACATGTTTTTGTTAATTATAAACCTAATGCAAATATTCAAGTAATTAAGAATAGTAGAGAAATTAAAAATTAAGGGGCTGGATGCATTGGCTCACGCCTGTAATCCCAGCCCTTCGGGAGGCTGAGGCGAGTGAATCACTTAAGGCCAGGAGTTCGAGACCAGCCTGAGCAACAGAGTGAGACCCTGTCTCTATTAAAAATACAAAAATTAGCTGGGCGTGGTGGTACCCGCCCATAACCCTAGCTATGTGGGAAGCTGAGGCATGAAAATCACTTGAACCCGGGAGGTGGGGGTTGCTGTGAGCTGAGATTGTGCCACTGCACTCCAGGCTGGGCGGTAGAGCAAGTCTCTGAGTAAAAATAAATAAATAAATAAATAAATAAATAAAAAAGGCCAGGTGCGGTGGCTCATGCCTGTGAACCCAGCACTTTGGGAGGCCATGTTGGGCAGATCGCTTGAGGTCAGGAGTTCGAGGCCAGCCTGGCCAATATGGCAAAACCCTATCTCTACTAAGAAAACAAAGCAAAAACAAAAGTTAGCCAGGCGTGGTGGTGTGTGCCTGTAGTCCCAGCTACTGGGGAGGTTGAGGCACGAGAATCGCTGGAACCCAGAGGCAGAGGTTGCAGTGAGCCAAGACTGCGCCACTGCACTCCAGCCTGGACGACACAGCAAGACTCTGTCTCAAAAAAAAAAAAAGTTACCTGAAATCCTGTCACACTAGTTTGTCATCTGTCTACAGTTTGCTCTGTGCATGTGTGTATGTGTTCACAGTTTTAAACAGTACATTTCTATTTGTCATGTAATACATTGTTTGTAGTTTGCTTTTTATATTGAACAGTATTTTGGATTTTTAAAAAAGTAATTCTTTTGAATGTTTGTATACAATTATATGTGATATTTTTTAACCAGTCTCCTATTGATGTCCATCTGTATCGTTTTCAGTTTTCTTTACATATTTTTTGTTTAGTTTATATCTTTGTGTACTTGACTTCCATAAGTTTCTTTTTTATGGCTGTACAAATGTTTGAATCTTTTCTGTTGTAACTGTTCTTAAAAGTAAGTTGTGTTGAGCGGGAGAGGGAAGGCAGGTCCTTTTTTGATCTGTTATACTTTTTTAAATTGCATTTTTTTCTCATTTAATAATTGTAAAACTTTATTAATCCTAGTATATGTGAAAACTGTTATGTGACTGATTTTTTAAGATGAAAATGAAATTTTATTTTTTCAGGTGTATTATCCTGAATACAGTCATTTGTAGTGAAATTCATAGCATCTTTACATTGCATGAAGTTCTAAGCAGAATCTCTCTTTAGTCTGTTTCATTTCAGCCAGTCAATTAAATTGAAAACTGTTTGATTAGAATTTCACTTGTATTGAGTAGCTAACATTTGAAATCATGTCCTTTATATGTTAGCAATAGAGTGAAGCTCCATGGAATGTGAGTTTAGTTCTTTTTGAACTGTCAGAAAAAATCCATGGAGCACTTTATTCCTGGTGTACCACCGTCTTATCTGGAGGCCCCAAATTTGGACTTCAAGACTTCATCACTCTAGAGAGGCTATGTAACCTCACTAGGGTGGCTGTGTATCATAATAATTTTGGAGTCAGAGAGACTTGGGTTTGAATCCTGCCTTCATTGTTTACCAGTGTCTTAATCAAAGCCTTGTCTCAGTATTTTTAGCTAAAAAATGGGTATAATGATGGATTTATTAGATTGTGAGGATTAAGTGAAATTATGAATATATGTGCTTTAGTATAGTCCCTGGCACATTGTAAGCCCAAGTAAGAGCTGCTACTGTTGTTACTGCTCATCTTTGGTTTGTGACCACACTGATATGTTAAGCAGTACTTTGAGTGGGTGTCCTTTGCTCCCCTGACCGTTCTTTCTCCTTGCCTTCATTTGTCTACAGTGCAAATTGGGAATCGTGAAATTCATAGAAGCTGAACAGGTGCCTGAACTCGAGGCTGTTCTCCATTTGGTAATTGCTTCTAGTGACACACGCCACAGTGTGGCAACGGCAGCAGACCTAGAGTTGAAAAGCAAACAGAGGTAATTACTTCTCTATAAGCTTTCAAGGTTGAAAGGGCTAGATTTCTCAAAGCTTACTTGCCACATGTATATATATATATATATATATATTTTT
>NW_016816382.1:92074-98985 GCF_001698545.2 Rhinopithecus bieti | reverse complement strand
TTTAGGATTTTATGTAATGAGGCATTCAACTTAGAGGAGATGATTAGATATACCCAGTTTGTAATAAAGTTTGCTAAAGAGTTGAATTCTGTGTAAGACAGAGAAGAAAATCTGTGTGGAGATGCTGTTTGTAGCTGGACTAGGTTAGGAATGTCCTCACAATCAATGAGACTTCTGGCTAGGTAGATGAACTTAAAGAATTGATGTTAAGAAAAGTGTCAGTTCAAGAAGTTACTAATTTTTATTTTTTTTCTCTGTCTCAAACCATTTGAGATTACTTTTAATAAAGACTTTGTATGTATTATGGTTAATACAGTGAAAATTACATTCATGAAAAGAGTTGCTGAATAGATTCTAATTCACACATGAGGAGATACAGATAGCAAATAGACTTACAGAAAATATTCTGTATAAGAAATAAAGTCAATGAAAAATAAATGAATGGGATACCAGTAGCACTGGATAAACCCATTTACGTTTCTATTGAAACTGCTATTTTTATTTTTATTTATATATTTATTTTTTGAGACAGAGTCTTTCTCTGTTTCCAGGCAGGAGTGCAGTGGCACGATCTCAGCTCACTGCAACCTTCGCCTCCCAGGTTCAAGTGATTCTCATGCCTCAGCCTCCCAGGTAGCTGGGACTACAGGCGTTGGCCACCACACTTACCTAATTTTTGTATTTTTAGTAGAAACAGGGTATCACTATGTTGCCCAGGCTGCTCTTGAACTCCTGAGCTCAGGTGATCCATGTGACTCGGCCTCTCAGAGTGCTGGGATTACAGGCGTGAGCCACCACTGCCGGCCAAAACTGCTAATTTTATACCCTGTTGATTGGCATTATAAATTGAAATGAAGTTTTGGAAAGCAGTTTGCAATAAGTCATGAATCATGAAGATATTTGTATCCTTTTATCTCAGTCTTTTGGGAATTTGTCCTAAGGAAATTATTTGAAAGCAGGAAGAGATTTAGAAAATTTTATAGATTTGTTCATTATATCATTTTCTGTCATTGTTAAAATATGAAAACAAATTCAGTTTTCCATAATGGGGATATAGTTAAGTAAATTACTGTATGTATCTTTATGGAATATTATATATTTGCCAAAATATGAATGAAATTAATTACTACTAAGTTTTTAGTTTCTTTTACTAAAGTGTTTGTTTTGTCTGAAATCTCTAAACCACAAGTATTATGAAAGAAAAGCAATGGTGGAGCTTGAGGATTAGTTAGTTGCAATCAGCTTAGGAAAGATGTAGGTGAATCATATCCAAAACAGAATTGTAGAATGCCTCTGAGGATAGCAGGATTGTGGCTATTCTAAGAAGCATATTGATAAACTATGAAAGAAAAGATAAATCTGAAAAACAGTCAAAGCAGCTTCATATGTTTGCACAAACACAGGATAGCTTGAAAGCAGAACCAATGTCAAAGGGCAGAGAGAATATAGTATGGTAAACCAGTCAAATGAAAGGAAGGATTGCATTATTGCTAGGTTTATGAAATGATTGGGTGGGATCTGCTGCAGAGGATGGGAGCGAATCACCAATCATTTTTTTTTTTTTGAGATGGAGTCTTTCTCTGTCATGCAGGATGGAGTGCTGTGGCGCAGTCTCAGCTCACTGCAGTCTACACCTCTCAGATTCAAGTGATTCTCCTGCCTCAGCCTCCCGAGTAGCTGGGATTACAGTAGCAGTGGATAAACCCATTTATGTTTCTATTGAAACTGCTATTTTTATTTCTATATTTTATATATAAAAAAAATAGACCGCACCACCATGCCCGGCTAATTTTTTTTTTTTTGAGACGGAGTCTTGCTCTGCCTCCCAGGCTGGAGTGCAGTGGCCGGCTCTCAGCTCACTGCAAGCTCCGCCTCCCGGGTTCACGCCATTCTCCTGTCTCAGCCTCCCGAGTAGCTGGGACTACAGGCGCCCGCCTCGTCGCCCGGCTAGTTAATTTTTGTATTTTTAGTAGAGACGGGGTTTCACCATGTTGACCAGGCTGGTCTTGAACTCCTGACCTCAGGTGATCCACCTGCCTCGGCCTCCCAAAGTGCTGGGATTACAGGTGTGAGCCACTATGCCCGGCCTTCACTGATTATCTTACATCTGAATTCACCTTATTGTGGGGCCCAAACAGAATTAAGTCTTAGTGACTAATAGCAGCATAACTACTCTGCAGAATTAAAACTGCAAGTGTGTACTGGTAGATAAGGAGGGGGATGCTGGGAATCACAATGACATAACATTAGAGAAATAAAGTGGCTTACAAGCTTCCTAGATGTGGCTTTAATTTCATGGGTACACATTTTTTTGTCAGTTTCCTTATCACTTTTGAATTGCCAAATGGTTAAACAGACAAATCCTACTCTGCCCCAGGCCTCTTTGAACAAGTGTAGTAAAGTTCTGCTCTGTTGGAGTTGCTCCATGCCATTGGCCCTGCGAACCCGTCTGTGTAGGAACAGTGTCCATTTTTCCTGTGGTACCAAATTGTGCCATTGGATACAATAATCTGTTGAGTCAGGGTGGGGTAAGTGATTTGTATTTGTTTTGGTTTAAAAACAAACTTTAACAGAAATTAGTACCTTTCTTTTCCTTCTCTTCTACAGTGTCAGTTGCCCATTTCATTTGTGTATTTCTAATGTTTTCTTTTGTTAAGAAATGATGGGGCTATAATTTTTTTGAAATCACTGAAGGAGGAGGAAAAAATAATTTTAACAACCTTTGTTGAAACCTTCCATAGCTTAATTGACTGGAATAATCCTGCCATCGTTAATAAGATGTACAAGGTGTACCTTGGAGATATACCACTGAAGACAAAAGAGGTAGGCTGTTTTGATTTATTCTTACATCAGCGTAAAAAGTAGTTTGTTGACATGAACTATGTATTTATACATTTTCTTCTAGTTTCATTTAAGCTGAATCTGTACTATAACAAAACGATAGTTTTAAGTCATGCTAGTTTAGATGAATTAAAACCTGGTAACTTAGTTTACTGGCTCTGGTGTTGTAAATTCAGATTCCTAAATAACAATGACAAACTGTCTAGAGTAGGGATTGACAGATTTTTTCTGTAAAATTTGTAGGCTTTGCAGGCCTTATGGTCTCTTAGGTTGCAGCTGCTCAACTCTTGTAACAGGAAAACAACCATAGGCAATACATAACCGAATGAGCATGGTTGTGTGCCGGTAAAATTTTGTGGATACTGATGTTTGAATTTCATGTAGTTTTCATGTATTACAAAATATTATTCCTTTGATATTTTTTAACCATTAAAACATGTAAAATTGATGCTTAACTCATAGACCTTATCAAAATAAATGGTGGGCCAGATTTGGACTATGGGCTGTAGTTCTTAGACTTCTGGTCTAGAATCTAGAACAAAAGATGGGTTCTCCTAAAGCCTCAAAGTAAGACCTTTGCCTTAATAAGATGAGTTCTTTTTAGTTCACTGTGTTTAAAAGTATTCCAAGTCCAAACCCAGACATACAAGGATTATTTGTTTGAATGCTTGCATTCTTGCCCTTTTTTGTTTGAAATGGGGTCTTGCTATGTTGCCTAGGCTGGACTGGAACTTCTGGGCTTAAGCTGTGCTCCTGCCTCAGTCTCTTGAGTAGCTGAATGAATGGGAATCAGGACCTCTGAATTCTAGCCCCAAATGGCTGTACCCATGAATGTGTTGGGGAGGAAAGGTTTGGCTGATGACATAACCTTTCCTGGCCTCATGTTCTTCATGTAGAAAATGAAGCTGTTGGATTAGATTAGTGGTTCTCGGAGTGTGTTCCATGGACCTTTTAAGGGTCTCAAAAAACCTTTTAGGTGATCTGTGAAGGCCTTTTCTTTTTGTACTGTGTATTTGCACTCATGGTACAAAAGCAATGGTGAGTGTACTTGCTTGGTTCCTACCACACATCAAAACTATGTCACCAGATGACTAGCAGTCATTCTTTTCTTCAGTGTTATGTACTCATTTTAAAAAAAGAGAGAGAATAAAACTCAGCTTTACTTAAGAACATTCTTGATGAAGCAGTAAAAATGACTTTACTTGAAGAGTAGACAGGCAAATTATAGCTACTGAGATGGGTGTTTGGCACATATTTTCTCTAAAAGGAAAAAAATGAGGTTGTTACTTTAAGAAAAACAACATGATTTATTGGCAATAATAAAAGTTAGCTTTCAAGCAAAAATTAGAATTTTGAGAAACTTGTGTTCACCACGGTGATTTGATAGCTTATCAGTACTTAGTGGATTTTTCTGATGTGATTAGAACACAGGTGATATGAGCACAGGCTTTGTAAAAAAATGTTGTATGAAGAAACATTTGCTTAACTCAGTGAGCCAGTATTTTGCAAATGAGGAATGATGTTACAAAAGCATATAAGGGCAAGGGAGCCATTCAGAGTAAGATAATCAGTGGGATATAGTATAAGAGTATATAAAAGTTCATTGATATGGTTTCAACTCCAAATTGCAACTAATCTTTTTTCTTTTCATTTTTAAAAAATAAGCAATTAACTGTTAAGAAATTATTATTTGTCAAGTTTTGGTGTAGTGTCAAAAAAGAATATCCACAATTACCTAAGAAGGCTAAAATCATCTTCACTTTTCCAACCACACATATCTGTGCAAGCTAGGTTTTTGTTACTTACTTCAACCAAAACAGTGTATTATAGCAGATTGAATACAGAAGAATATATAAAAATTCATTTCTCTTGTAGTAAGGTGAACATTGAAGTGATTTGTAGACAATGTAAAATAGTGCTTCTCCATCAGTACAATTTTTTTTGCTTTGGAAAGTAGTTATTTTTTATAACAAATGTTAGTTTTGAAATAATGAGTTTATTAATAATTCTGAGTTAACAAATATGTTAATTTCTCAGTTTTAATTTCCAATATAATAAATATTGATAGGTTACACAGATATAAACAGAAGCTCTTTGGAGAGTTCAGTAATTTTTAAGAGTGTAAAGGGATCTTGAAACAAAGTTTGAGAGACCACTGATTTAGATGAATTCTCATGACATTTTCAGTTCAAAATAATTTTGAATTTCTAAGTTAAAATCAAGCATATTTTCAACAGGGTGCAGTTCTGAAGCCAGAGTTGAAAAGGGACCCTGTCAGTACGAGAGTCAAGTTAAAGATTGTCCCCCATCTCCTCCGCTCTAGACAAGCTGCTGAAACGTTCCCAGCCAACATTCAGGTAATTTATTTTTTCCAGAGAATATTGGCCTGTCTGCAACTTTTGTGTCTGTTTAATTAGAGAAAGAACTGTGTTAATGGATATTCAGTGGGTAGGTTGATGTATATAACAAGATTAATGAGATTCTTTTTTTTCTATCTTAAATTTGCTGCAGTATGATTTTAAAAAAAATATCAGAAAATATATATAGGTTGAGAATCTCTAATTAGAAAATCTGAAATCCTAAATGCTCCAAAGTCCAAAACTTTTTGAGTACTGACGTGATGCTCCGAGTGCAAAATTCCATGCCTGGTCTCGTGTGATGGATTGCATTAAAACAGTCAAAACTTTACTTCATGCACAAAATTATTTACAATATTGTATAAATTACCTTCAGACTATGTGCATGAGGTGTATAGAAAATGTCAGTGACTTTCATCTTTAAATTTGGGTCTCATCCCCAGGATATCTCATTATGTATGTACACATATTCTAAAATCTGAAAATATCTGAAATCTCAAAACACTTCGGATCCTAAGCATTTCCAGTAAGGAACACTTAGCCTGTACTATATATGGCTTCCATTTATCTTAAATGTATGGTAATAATCCCTTTCCAACAAGATTTTTTTTTTAATGTGTGGCTTTTCTCCAAAAATGGTATCATTAGCAAATTAGTCACTTAAGTGAAAAAGCTGAGTCATCGTTAACTGAAAGCTTACTTGAAGGCAGTGGCCAAATCCTCTTGATTTCATCTTAATATCTTCACTTCTCTACACCTATAATGGTGATATTAATTCAAACTATTACTTCCTGTTTTGGTAACTGCAGTATTTTAACTTATTTTCCTGCCTCTAGTCTTGGCTCACATCCAGTCTGTTTTCTTTTTCTTTGCTTGTTTCTTTGCTTGTTTTTTTTTTTTTTTTTTTGAGACAGGGTCTCACTGTGTTGCTCAGGCTGGAGTGCACAATCTTGTCTCACTCAGCCTCTGCCTCCCAGG
Organism: Rhinopithecus bieti; assembly: GCF_001698545.2. Taxonomy (NCBI): domain Eukaryota; kingdom Metazoa; phylum Chordata; class Mammalia; order Primates; family Cercopithecidae; genus Rhinopithecus; species Rhinopithecus bieti. The sequence continues at coordinate 92,809 of NW_016816382.1, read as the reverse complement.
CTCAAGTGATCCTTACACCTCAGCCTTCTGAGTAGCTAAAAAAAAAAAAAAAAGTCTGTTTCAAATAATGTAGCGCTTGATTATATTTTGTCCTATATCTTTTTGTGTTTTTTTCTTGGAGACTTGCTGTGGAGACTTTTTGTGCCACCCAGACTGGAGTGCAGTGGCACGATCTCGGCTTAATGCAGCCTCTGCCTCCAGGGTCAAGTGATTCTCCCCTCTCAGGGCCTCCCAAGTAGCTGAGACTACAGGCATGTGCCACCACACCTGGCTAATTTTTGAATTTTTTTTTGTAGAGATGGAGTTTCACTATGTTGCCCAGGCTGGTCTAGAACTCCTGGGCTCAAGTGATCTTCCTGCCTTGGCCTCCCAAAGTGCTGGGATTTTTTTTTTTTTTTTGAAGTGAGACAGGATCTTGCTATGTTGCCCAGACTGGCCTTGAATGCTTGGGCTCAAGTGATCCACCCGTCCCAGCCTCACTAGTAGCTGGGACTATAGGTGTGAGCCACCATGCCTGGCTCTGTATCATTTTAATGTATGTATCTCTTAACTCTTCAACAAGATTGAGTGCTTGTTCTTTTTTATATCTCTTAGTACCTAACACAGTGGCAGTTAAAAAGCAGATAATACTAGTCTGTAACTCACATGTTATTGTTAAATAAGATCAGAATACTGCTGGCAGTTTTAGGAACAAGAGTGTAGAGTGGTTTTTTTTTTTTTTTTTTTTTTTTTTTT
>NW_016816382.1:78392-91669 GCF_001698545.2 Rhinopithecus bieti | reverse complement strand
TTTTTTTTTTTTTTTTTTTTTTTTTTGAGACAGAGTCTAGCTCTGTCGCCCAGGCTGGAGTGCAGTGGCCAGCTCTCAGCAGCTCACTGCAAGCTCCGCCTCCCGGGTTTACACCATTCTCCTGCCTCAGCCTCCCGAGTAGCTGGGACTACAGGCGCCCGCCACCTCGCCCGGCTAGTTTTTTGTATTTTTTAGTAGAGACGAGGTTTCACCGTGTTAGCCAGGATGGTCTCGATCTCCTGACCTTGTGATCCGCCCGTCTCGGCCTCACAAAGTGCTGGGATTAAAGGCTTGAGCCACCGTGCCCGACCTAAATTCTTAGTTTTGTTAATTGATGTTCTCAACTCTTCCTTTCACATAGGTGGTGTATGATGGACTCTTTGGTACAAATACAAATTCAAAGTTAAGAACATTATCCCTGCAATTTGTGCATCATATTTGTATAACGTAAGTTTTGACTACTTTATAAAGTTTTCAAGCTACTGGAATGATTGAATGCTTCAAGTATGCTTCAAGTATATCTTTTTATTCATCTTACCTAGAAAGAAATCATGTTTGCTCATCTTTAAATATTTTTGTATTTTAATAGATTAACTTATTTTGGTTATGTCTCTCTTTATTTTATGTAATCATCAGTAAAGGTATGTAGTTATGTGATTCTTATCTTGCTTTGTGTATGTGTGTTTTATTTAAAGCTGTCCAGAAATCAAGATTAAGCCATTAGGTCCAATGCTTTTGAATGGCCTCACCAAGCTAATCAATGAATACAAAGAGGTAAGTGACTTGTCTTTTAAATTTTTATCAACATTTTATATCTTAAAATATTTTCTGTAATCTTTCTGGTCTGTCAATGTAGTTTAAGTTTGTTAAAGTTTCATTGTTTCTTAACATGTTTACTTGAAGTACTACAAATTTCAGAAATTACTGCCCTTTTTTGCTTTTTTGGGGGAAAATAACTATTAAAAACTGATATGAGGTCTTACTGTATCTTTTTGTTTGTTTGTTTGTTTTGAGATGGAGTTTCGCTCTTGTTGCCCAGGCTGGAGTGCAATGGTGAGATCTTTGCTCACTGCAACCTCCAGTTCCTGGTTCAAGTGATTCTCCTGCCTCAGCCTCCTGAGTAGTTGGGATTACAGGCACCTGCCACCACCACACCCAGCTAATTTTTTGTATTTTTAGTAGAGACAGGGTTTTCTCATGTTGGCCAGGCTGGTCTTGAATTCTTGACCTCAGGTGATCCGCCCACCTCAGCCTCCCAATGTGCTGGGATTACAGGCATGAGCCACTGCGCCGGTCTGCTGTATGTTTAAATAGCATTTTTTCAGCCAGCGCCTTTTGTGCTACTTCTAGCTATTGTGCAAAAATGGAATTACAGGAATTGGAATTTATGTTGATTTCCGTATGGGGCTATTTGGATTTGGCTTGTGTTGGGAAACTGTTAATTCTCAGGGGCTAAGATACTTTTTTTCTTTTATATTTTTCTGTGGTAAATAATCGGGCTGAGATTTTGATGATTCAAAATTCTGTCAAAACATGCATTCAGTAAATTTTGATTCCTTAAGCTAAATGGGATGAGGATTCCTTGGATTGTGGATTTTGAATCCCCTTTTCCCTGCTGTATTTCTCTTACTATAATATCTCCAGTATTTAAAAGGAATTTGCTTATAAAGGTAATATTTCAAGAATTCATTAGTGTTATTTTCCCCAGTATAAGCTAAACATGAATGCATGTTTGCAAATAGTATAGTGAGATCAAGATCTTACCATCTGAAATTAGAACTGAGTTTGAATCCTAGTTTTGTTCTTTGGTGAGTTACTTAAATTCTTTGCACGTTCTTATCAGAAAAATGAAAATAATAATACCGCTTCATTAGACTACAGTGAAGATTAAAATAATCTACCTAAATTGTTCACCATAGTCAAGGCACGTTACTAGGTATTATTAGTGAAAGGCACTTTATTTACTGTGCAGCTGTGCTTTGGGGGTAAGTAGGCTTGGTTCTCATAGCTTCTTTCTCCTATTAAGTAATGCTTGCATGGTTAAGATCTAGGGGACTTCTCAGATTATTTTATGGCATAGACAGTGAGATGCTTTAGAGTAATTGGTAGAAATAAAAATGTGCTGGAGCTTTTGGGGAGAAACTGTGTATTTAAATATAAGTTAGAGAGGCCAGACAAACCACAGGGTGTGAGTCCCCTTATCTGCAGGTGACATCTGCATGTCTTCCCAACAGATGAATCCATAAGAGTAGCCATTTAGATGTGGAAGGGCAAATCCTAGGATAAACACATAAACTTTAACTGGTAGAAGTTTATTGTGTTCTGAGTAATCAGATTATTAGTTTTCGAAAAACCATGTAAAACTCTATATCTGTATCTTGAGGAGAAAACCTCACTAATTCACCTGGTGACTATAACCCTCTTAATTTTTTATGGTAGAAAATATGATAGGAAGCTGTTCATTACAGTGTAGATTTTTAGAAAATCACACTAGAGTTTACTGCAATTTTGGTGAGAGATGGAGGATCCTAGTCTGTTGGACCAGTGATGTATTTTCTAATGAGTTAATGTTTTTTAGTGTGTTGAAGATGAACTTTGGTGTTTGGAGGTTACATAGTGTTGAAATATCTTGAACTCAGCACCAGCTAAGAGAAACCTTTCATATCTATGACCACCGCATTTTCTTTTTGGAATGATTTGGGTTGCAAGGTTTTGTCTTGCTTTTCCTTTTAGTAGTGTGATGGATTCTGGGTTTGAACATTTTTGTTGTTGTTCAGGTGCTAACACCATGTAGTTAGAGTGAGACCTAGGTTTAATAAGGAGTAAAATAATGCATGTAATTGCAGCGAAAAGGTTTTACTGTTTACTGTATTTTTTGTTTTGTCTGTTTTTTGTTCTTTCTTTTCTTTTCTTTTTTTAATTTCAAGGACCCTAAACTACTGTCAATGGCATATTCAGCTGTTGGAAAACTCTCCAGGTGAGTAAACTCTTTTTTAGTGAGAGATATGGTGTTGGTAAACTCAGAAAAATTATGTGGCATTTAATAATGGTGGAGAATAAATTTGTTGTGATTCTGAAAGGCAATGTATTTAATGGCCATAGGTTGTTTAGAAATGTCTTCTGTGTAGAAGGAAAAAGATGTGAGATATTTTAATTTACATTTGATGAAGGTATGTTACTGTATTAAATGGTGGTCTTGAAATGAGAGTTTGAACTGAATTGTGTCATAATGGGTTACTTTTTTTGTACCCTAGAGACTTTCGATTGACCTTAAGTGTTTTTGTTGCTACTTGGCACTAATTTTTATAAACCCAGTGATCAAGGTTTTTCTAGTGATTCTCTTTTCTGAAAATGGTGTTTATGATTCTGAGTGGCCCTGACAGATTTTTTTTTTCTTCTCAATGTGATTTCCTCATTCCAGTTCCTCCTGGCTTCATCTTCCTTCACTGTATTTCAAAGCAGGGAGATAGACATGAAGCATCCTCAGCGGCACCATGTGCTGCTTCCACCCCCAGTGCAGATTTTGTGTTGGCCTGTGTAGACCAGGTCTTGCTCTTCTCTACAGCAAAAGGAGCTTTGGGGTTTGGAAGAAAGCCACCCCAGATCAGTGGATATCGTGCCGGGTTGTCAGCCAACCTTGTCCCTTGTCTGTTTGCATGAAGTAACAAAGCCCCTTTCCGTGACAGTCATTAGTTTAGATCACAATTTGGTCTTATCTAATTTCTTCCTGTTAAAATCAGAAATGTTAACTGAATGCATGGAATATTATAGAGGTGATAATTGGAAGATGTGTGTATTAATCAAGGGTTATTTAGATTAAAGAATTAAATAATTATTTAGAAAAATTTTTGGCTCTTGGAGGAGGTAATATAATGATGCTGACATTGTCTTCAGAGAGTTCAGGAAAATTTGTGTTTAGTTTCATTTTTTCCCTTTTCATCTCTTGGAAATTTGTGATAGTAACAATATTTTTACATTCTTTTGCAGTCGAATGCCGCATTTATTCACTAAGGATATAGCGCTTGTGCAGCAGCTTTTTGAAGCCCTGTGTAAGGTAGGGAAACAGCTGCTAAGTTTATGCTTTCTGTTTGGATGTTCCCCTGGGAACCCAACAGGGAGGGAAACATTTTTATTATCTTTATAGGAAGAGCCTGAGACTCGACTTGCTATTCAAGAAGCTTTATCTATGATGGTTGGAGCATATAGTACTTTGGAAGGGGCACAGCGAACTCTCATGGAGGCACTGGTGGCTTCATACTTAATAAAGGTAGGTCTGTGTGAACTACAAAGCCTGGGTAGTATATGGTTTACATTTTTAATAACAAAATTTGAATTGCTACTTAACTTTTGATAATTAAGAGGAATATTTGCTTTCACTCGGGCTGTGATTTAGGATCTATTTTTAATTCTTCATGATGAAAATTTGACTTTAGGGGAGAAGGAGTGGTAGTATTCATAGCGATGCTTATGTTTAGAGCTTTCCATGTGGGAAAACTCTTCTTAATGCCATGTCCTCCGAGTTAGAATTGTTTTGTCTTTGTAACTGGTAGCTGAGCACTACTGTCTGCTGGGGTAGAGTTTGATAGGTAACATTTTCAGAGAAAAGCAGAAGGGGTGAAAGACAAATCCGTATGTCAAAGTGAGTCTTTAGGAAGTGAGCCAGTACTATCATACGTGCTCTTCTTCCTCTGGTCCTCTTTATTTGGTTTTCATGGGAATTTGTAGGAGGATTTTGAATATCTATAGATATATACACACACACATATGTGTAATATGTAAAATATTATATATTTGCTTTAGTCAGTTCTTTGTCCCACATTTTTAGGAGTAGAAAGAGAGGGAGATTGGAAGACAGAATGATACTAAAAAGTGTCAGTAAGGTTAATATAAATTGTGTCCTAATGGAATTAGACTGACATGATTGGATAATTCGAGGGAATTTTAAATATTCAGAAAGGTATCTGCTTCGTATTAAAATATGACAGGGTTAAATGTGCTATTACATACACTCAGAAAGCTTACTATGATGGAGTCCTATTGTTAAGTGCTCTTAGTGTGCAGTGCATGTGGTTCATGGTCATACATTATGGACAAAGGTGTGTAGGCATATTTGGAAGCTCATTAGAATAGAATAAACTTGCTCTAGGTAACTTTACAAGGAAAGGTGATGCTTGTATAAACACTTATAGATACTGGTTCTGCGCACGCAGATCAAATCGTGTAACACTATTACCAAGACAAAGCTAATTTCTTTTCTTTTCGCAGACAACATTTAAAGCAACCAAACTCTAGATTAGTTATATAATTTAGGCTAGTCTTTAATATCCTCACTCTTTAATGTACTTCAAGGAATGCTAAATAGCAAGAATGCCAGAATGAGTGGGACAATATATCTATTTTTAATGTCTGTCTTATTTCACTTATGTTTGTGGCTAGAGGAGTGACCTGGGGAAGTTACATAAGAATAAAGCTTCAGGATCAGTAGATTCTAAAACTTTTCTGGTTGAACTTTGTAGTCACAGATTATTAATCTCGGTTAATTGAATATATTTCTGTAGTTGAAACTGCTTTGGAGTCAGTTTTAACTTGAGAGCTAATCTGAGAACATTGAAAGTATTTTGCTTCAAATTGGTGGGGATTCCAAGTAGGCTCTGTTTGTGATTTCTGCAGAATACCTGAGTTTCACTCACGTGACTGACAGTTTGAGAGTTGGGGTGGCAGAGGTGGTGGCCAGAAACTGTCACAGTGACCCTGGCCCCGAGGTTTGTGCTGAGGATGTGCAGAGATTCTCTACTTACGGTCTTAGGAGGTCTTCCTGCTTTACCTGGAGGATCCTCTAAAATTATAAGAGTACTCTTTAAGTAATGCCAGTGTCCAAAAGACTTAAACGACATGATTAAAGATCTTGAACAAATGATTTATTTAATTTATTTAGATACACATTTATTAAAATGTCACCTTAGAATTTTGAATTGTTTACAATTGGGAAGACTCAATTGGGACTAATGACTGGTAATTGATTTTTTTTTTCCTTTTTCTTTTTTGGATCGGGGTGGTCTGTCCATGTTTACACATCAAATAGCCTGAGGTTCAAGTTCGACAAGTGGCTGTGAAATTTGCCAGCACGGTGTTTCCCTCAGATCATATCCCTTCCAGATATTTGCTGCTACTGGCTGCAGGAGATCCGTAAGTTTCAAAAGGTGTTAATTTGAATTTTGGTTTATTTTGAATTTATTTGAAAATTACTAAAAGTTGTATTGTTTACAATGTTGGTCTATGAAATTTAGAAGCGAAGCTATTTATTAAGGTATGGCTCTTGATGTGATATAGACCTGTACTCATATACCTATATATTTATATAAAATATAAATATTACATGTATGTTTCTATATAATATATATTATGTAGATATATATGTGCAATATATGATATATAGCTAATACAGAAAATGCTTATGAAATGGTCAAGTGTAAATAAAGCAGATTATATGATTGCATGTGTTGTATAATTATAAATCTCTAAAATCAAGCCCTGTGTAAGGAGAAAAAAGATTGATGTTGATGGTTTGACATATGTATTAATATTTTATTAAATATTGGAGTATCATTTTATATCTAATATACTTATGTTTTTAAATGAGGTATAAGTTGCATTTTATATTAATTATACTACTGTATCTTCTAGCGTGTATAATGCATTTTAAAAGAAGGTTTAAATGGTTTTGAAATTGGGACATGCCCTAAAAGTCATGTGTATACAATGAAATATATATGCACATATTAAAACAATTCTTTTCAAGTCTGTTACATATCTTATGGTCATTGCTATCTTAAAATCCATGCAGCACTGTAATCTATTTCATAATATTAAACCAGTACTACGTTTAACGTTTAGAATTTTTGCATCCTTTAAGTGAGATTCTTGTATATGTTTTTTTTTTTTGTTATCAGGGATAGCCTTATTTGGGGAGGTGAAAAGCCTCATTTATACTGAGGAATAGTTTAAATAAAATCATGCGTATGATGATATGAACACCCTTGCCCATAAACTATTATGCTTCATTTTTAAAAAATGGGTAATTCCTTGATAACTGTGTCAGTATTCTAGTTGGCCAACTGTGTGCCCCTCACGGCATTTGTTTTCTTTCCTATAAGTTGTATATATTTTGCTGTTATTTATTTGGTTGGTATTTTAATTGGATATCACAAGTTATTACCAGGCCCTGATTTTTGACTTCTGATCTTGGCTGCTGCTTCTCATAGAGCACATTTCAATTTGGTTAAAGTGGCTTTGGATTGTTAATGTTGATTCTGGTGCTCTGTTGCTTCTTAATTTTTTTACATTAGTTTCCCAACCACAGGCCAGATGTACTGGGGCCTGGCAGCCAAGATGGCAGTTCATGTTAGAGTAAGGATTTAAGTCTAGGGAGTTGAACTTCCACATAAAGCTCCTAACTGCTGTATCTTATTTCCGTAAGTGCTGAAAATTATTTTTATTTAAGAAACCAGAATCAAAGCATAACTAATTCAACAGTTTTCCTTCTTGGGTTAAAACCATTCAGGTCAATTGAAAATCCTCTGACAACTTAAGGAATTATTTATTAATTCTTTCTTTTCGACCCTTTATCTGTTGTTTGGAAAATGAGACACGAACAGAGGCAATTGAGGAATTAAAAGGCCTTTATATGGTATCTGGATAAGACTGTTGCTGAGATCAATCTCTAGGTGGTCTGAAATTAGTTGGGGTTTATATTTTTTTTTTTGAAGGAAAATTTGTATTTTAATTATTTTTATGTACAGAAAACTCAACAGTGTACATTTAACCCAGCTTAGTGGCAAGTTCTTTAGCCTTTGCCTTTTCGAGCTTGGCGATACGAGCCACAGACTTGGGACCCAGGACATTGCCGCCCCAGTGACAGGGATCTCATCTGTCGTTAGGGTTTAAATAGGGGGGGGGGGGTTTTTTTCCTGATAGCTTCACCAGCTTAGCCAAAGCGCCTTTTTCTTCCGAGTTTCACTGTGTGGAAGGTTGACAGTGGTACAAGGGGGGGGGGGTTTTCTTTTTTTTCCCCCTGTGGACTAGACGGCCCCCAGTCTGGCCTTCCCCTTGTAATGCAGTAAGGGGACCCCCATTTTTACGACACAGGGCAGACAAGATACAGTCAGCTCAATGGGCCACGTTCGTGTGCACGTCACCACCAGCTGAGCTTTCTTGTTCTCCACCAAGGTGGTGACGGGTGTTAACTTCACTGCTCGAAGGTACAGGGTGTCTCTTAGTGGGGACGGTCCCCTTGGCCAGCCAACTTTCTTCTTGGCCCGCGGCCCCAACAGCCTCTGCTTCTTCTCTTGCTTTGTCTCTGGTCTGTACTTGGTGCGGCCAGCTTAAGCAGCTGAGTGCTGTTGGCGGATCCAGGCCTGGGGTGAACTGGTTAATTAGCAGTAGGCACTTTCAGCCGCTTAGAGAGGATGGCTCTCTGCCGCTGCAACCTGATTGTAGCGAGGCCATTTCACAAAGCGGGTGGAGGGTCTCTTGGGCTGGATGTCCTGTCCAATGCCAAAAATTCTTTAGGTCTTTTCTCAAACAAGGGATTCACCATTTCTTGGTTCCTGCTTTTTCACGACAGGCAGGGGCCGGAGCCACCTTCTTTCCCTTGGCCTTCTTTCCTTTCGCGCATCTTGGGCGGCAGAAGGAGGGGTTTATATTTTACACTTTAATGTCACTTATCAGTTATTAGTTGTACAGAATTGTAAGAGTTTGGGTGGAGTGTGTAGACCACTGGATAGTCACTGATTTTTAAAATATGTGTTATAGTTTACGATTTAACTGTACGAGGTAAAGCGTACACATAGAAATTTACATAATTACTTACAGTATCCTATCTTGTTTTTTTCTGAGTCAAATTGAAAGATGTAAGCCGTATGACTCCCCAGACCTCATGCAATTTCTAAAAAGAAGTGATTTCTTGTAATGTGTTGTGTTGACTCTGCTTAGATAGCCAAGAATGTATTTAAGACATTTTCTGAGAACTCTAGCTAGCAAATAAAATTGCTCTTCTTACTCTTCAAATGATCATTTCCAATTGGTGACATTTATTTTTTATTCTTATTTGTCTTTTTCTGAAAGACGTGAAGAAGTTCATGGAGAAGCACAACGCGTGTTAAGGTGTCTTCCAGGTAGAAACAGGAAAGAAAGTACTTCTGAGCAGATGCCTTCCTTCCCGGAAATGGTATATTACATCCAAGAAAAGGTATGGCATGCAACTTAAGGAATTGGTCTAAATCATAATGGATGATGAAAATAAAACATTCATCTTTAAAGTGAAAATGTAATCACAAAATGTTGACTCATAAAATTTCTTTTTTTTTTTTGAGGTGGAGCTTCGCTCTTGTTGCCCAGGCTGGAGTGCAATGGCACGATCTCGGCTCACTGCAACCTCCACCTCCTGGGTTCAAGTGATTTTCCTGCCCCTGCTCCCGAATAGCTGGGATTATAGGTGCCCGCCACCAAACCTGGTGAATTTTTTGTATTTTTAGTAGAGACAGTGTTTCACCTAACTGTCTGGTCTCGAGACCTGGCCAGGCTGGTCTCGAACTCCTGACCTCAGGTGATCCACCCACCTCGGCCTCCCAAAGTGCTGGGTTTACAGGCGTGAGCCACCATGCCCAGCTGACTCATAAAGTTTCTAGCATTAATACTTACAATAAGGAGATACAAAGTGAGGAAAAAAAAATTATAATTCTCACCTGTAATTGATCTGTTTTGCCTAAACTTGAATTACTTATAATTCCTTTCATGCCTGGCAACATTTAGGCTGTGTTAAATACTTTTCTCTTAATATGACATGCTTAAAATACATCTCCTTTTTTTTTTTTTTAATTTTAAATTTTTTTTTGAGACAGGGTCTTGCTGTCACCCGGGCTGGAGTGCAGTGATGTGGTCTCAGTTCACTGAAACCTCCACCTCCCAGACTCAAGTCATCCACCCTCCTCTGCCTTCTGATAGCTGGGACTACAGGCGTGCACCACCGTGCCTGGCTAATTTTTGTATTTTTTGTAGAGACAGGGTTTAGCTATATTGCCCATGCTGGTTCTCCTTTTTATGTTTAAGGGCACTCTTTAGGGTAGTATAAGGATGCTTCAGGGAATAGTTCATGTTCTTCCCACCATGTTCATAAGAGAGCATCCCATCTGCTTTTGTAAGCCTCTGCTTTTGCACAGTGTTTTCTCCTGGTAGATCCAGGATATTGGCAGTAATGACCATCCACCCCCTCCAGGCCTTGACTCTGTCCCACTTTGCCAGAGGACACCTTCCTACCTTTTACCTCCACTGGTGATCCTAGCTCTTTGCTAGGTAGGCACCTTAAGGGGGTTGAAGGTCAGTATGCAGCAGCCATGATTCTGTTTTCCATATAGCAACACAGTCTATTTGTGGTCAGAGGATTCTCTATGCTTGTAGTTTCCTCTTACTTTCATTATTAATGAAAATAACTGGCATGCAGTGACCTGAGATGACCATATTAGTAGACGTCTGGAATAGGTTTATTATTTTTAAACAAGCCAGTACAAACATGGAAAAAGGGCAACACACTTGTCATTTAGTGTGTGACGGACATGCATGATCAGCATGGTTAATAGGAAAGTGGAAAATGTTTTAATCAGAAAAAGAAGGAAACTTTGGACATGTAGCTAGAAATACAGTTATTTTTGAGTTGAGGAAGGGCAGGTATGCTCCATTTTCAGTAATTGTGTCTGTTTTGGACTTTTTAAACTTAGGCTTCTCATCGAATGAAAACTCCAGTCAAGTACATGACCGGGACCACTGTCCTTCCATTTAACCCAGCAGCCTTTGGAGAGGTAGAATTTTCATATATTTCTATTTACTTTTTGTAAGTGTTCTAAAACGATCACACCACACCCGAAGAGGTGTCTGTCATTTTGTTGTGTTTTAGGTAAACCCATATTGTGTCATTGTTCTTCATCTGGTTGTTTATTTAAAAAAACAGTATTGGGAAATTGGTATTATTTTAATTCATAGTGAAGTACGTAAATACATTTATCTCAGTGAGATTCTTTTTGTGAAAAAACTGGATGTTCTGTAGTGATTACTGTTGGGATTTTGCAGCAAGTTAGATTTGGGTTTTAAAGCCAACATGTTGTTGAGGTTGTTAGGGTTATTTAGTTTTGAAGGTTGGAGAGGATTAATTGATCACACTTACTAAGGGAAATTGTTTTTTAGATCATTGACTTGCACTAGGTAAATTACAAGAAGTACTCTTGTTCAGAGTAAGAATATTCACAGTGAATTTGTTGCCTATCCTAATGATCAGTGAAAAAGCTTCCAGAGGATGGACTCCTTGGTAGCCGGTTTATATAAGGGTTGATTTTGTTTGTTTGTTTGTTTTTGAGAAGGAGTCTCACTCTGTTCCCCAGGCTGGAGTACAGTGAATGGCGTGATCTCGGCTCATTACACCCTCGCCTCCTGGGCTCAAGTGAATCTCCTGACTCAGTCTCCTGAGTAGCCGAGACTACAGGCGTGCACCACCACTCCTGGCTCATTTTGTTATCTTTTTGGTAGAGAGAGGTTTCACCATGTTTCCCAGGCTGGTCTTGAACTCCTGGGCTAAAGCAGTCCTCCTGCCTCAGCCTCCCAAAGTGTTGGGATTACAGGCATGAGCCACTGTGTCTGGTCTATGTTAGAGGTTTTTATGGTGTTATATCTATTTTTCTGTAGATGAATTGAACCCATTTTCTCAAATTCTTGTGTCAGTGGGGTAAACACAACTGGAATTCTGCAGGAATAATAGGCCATTTGCTTCAGATTTCTGTCCTCTCTCTCTCTCTCTGTCTCTCTATCTCACACACACACACACACACACACACACACACACAAACACACACATACGGCTTTTAAAAAATAATGATTTTTATTATAATTTTCAACTTTTATTTTAGGTTTGAGGTTACATGTAAAGGTTTGATATATAGGTAAATATGTGTCATGGGGGTTTGTTATATATACTATTTCATTACCCAGATATTAAGCCCAATACCCCATAGTTATCTTTTCTGCTCCTCTCCCTCCTCCCACCCTCTCTCTTCAAGTAGACCCCAGTGTCTGTTGTTTGCTTCTTTGCATTCAGAAGTTCTTATCATCTGACTCCCACTTACAAGTGAGAACATGTGGTATTTGATTTTCTGTTCCTGCTTAGTTTGCTAAGGATAACAGCCTCCAGCTCCAATTTCTGACTTTAAAAGTTCAGTTTGTATTTTAACAATCTTAAAAAATTCTTTGGATTTGCAAGCCTTGGTATACAAATTTTGCTCCATTATGGCGTATTTTCTGCCTTCCATGAGGATTGGAATAGCTTTATAAAGAAGGGTGGGTGAATCAAAACTAGAAATTGTTACTTTGAAGAGTACCGTCCCACATTGACTTTTTGAGAAGCTTATGCAGTCTTCCTCTCCGTTCTGTTTGTAGATCGTTCTGTACTTGCGCATGTGCCTCGCACACAGTGCGGGGGTGGTGCCCACCTCTCAGAGTTTGGCTGATATGCAGGATCATGCTCCAGCCATTGGACGCTACATACGGACTTTAATGTCAGGCGGGCAGACGGCACCCTCATCATCTTCTAACAAGAGTGGGGAAACTAACCCTGTCCAGATCTACATTGGCCTGCTTCAGCAGCTGTTAGCAGGTGTTGGAGGTAGGAATTTGCGACGCGAAGGGAAGATATTAAAGCACTTAAGCAAAAATCTAATTTTAAACCTAGCTAACAAAGTATAGCAAAATTATTCTTTCTCTTCACTTCTGTAACCGAACATTAGCCTTTGTTTTTTTTTAAACTTATCTGATTCATTCTGGATACACTACTTCTTTTTTCAGAAAGAAATGCTAACAATAGATAATACATTTTTACTTCGGAAGTAGATGTGAAGAACAGGATATCCTTTTTATAGATAGCTCATCTGTAAATTTGCTGTAGTGAATCACATACTATATTTAGGTTGTGTAGGGTTTTTTTTTTTTTTTTTAATAGAACCGAAAGAATGTGTGCTAAAGCAGTGGCCTTATACTTAAAAGGAATTTAGTGATCCCTGTATGTTCATTACTTTTCTTGAAATTTAAAGTGGTTCTAAATTCTTACTTAGGTTTGCCGGTTATGTACTGTCTATTGGAAGCTGTGTCAGTGTATCCAGAAAAGCTGGCTACCAAATTTGTAGACAAAACAGAATGGATAAAGGTATGTTCTGCATGTACCTTTTTTTTTTTTTTTTTTT
>NW_016816382.1:6159-78113 GCF_001698545.2 Rhinopithecus bieti | reverse complement strand
TGCTGGGATTACAGGTGTGAACCCCCTCCCCCAGACTTTTTTTTTTTTTTTTTTTAAATTGTATTTCAGACTTTAACCTCATGATTTATTTTTCCTGCCAGCATCCCTATGACCTTTTCTGCCTTAAGGTCGTTTTGAAAACTCTCTCATCATCAGACACTTACTGGGAAGCATGTAGGTCACTATGTCTCCTTGACACATCTGGAGGAGAGTGGGAGATGAATTGAGAAGCATAGGAGTATAAAGAAAATTTCCTTTTCTGTTTCGAAAGTTTTTTGTTTTTGTTTTTTTTAGAAAAAATAAGCAATGGGTTTGTGTAGTTTAAATAAAGACTATGTAAAATGTCTCTTTTCCATAACCATCTCCAACCTACCCTAATTTTTGCCCTTTCCTCTCCCCTCTGACAAACATATGTAAGTCACCATTTATGTATGGCATCCTTTCTAGAGTTTACTTATGTACATACACATAAAACATGCATTTAAAATTTTGTCCCATCTTTTATAAAAGCAGCATACTATTCATACTGTTTTATACATTCTTTCACTTTATAGTAGAGAGATATTCCACTACAACTATGGAGAGCGCATCTTCTTTAACAGCCTCAGTTTTTATTGTATGAGTGTACTATCATGTATTCTAGATCTTTATAGATGGTCACGTAGAGTACTTCCATTCTGCTACGATGAATAATCTATCATCTTGCATATTGAGGAAGTATATGTTTTAGATGGATTCCCCAGAGGTGGAATAGCTGGATCAGAGGACATGTACTTTTGTAATTTTCTTTCTTTCTTTTTTTTTTTTTTGTAATTTTCATAGATAATGCCACACCCTCCATGTGTGTGGTACCAATGTACACTTCTACCAGTCATGTATGAGAGTGTTCCTGTCCCATGGCTATACCAAAAGGGATGCCAGGTTTAGCAAGTAAAAATACAAGATACTCAGTTAAATTTGAATTTCAGATAAATAATGAATAATTTTTTTTTTAGTATAAGTATTGGCCCATGTGCTACATATTGCGGTTCTTTTTTTGGAAAATACAGCTTGAATGATGGTAAAAATGTACAAATTATATCTTTAAGGGTGAAAACATGAAAGAAATTTACCAAGAGGTGTGAGTTTTGCACATTTCTGGATAATCTGGTCTTATGAAATTGCTTCTATTTTAAAAGGTTTTTTTATTTCTTATGAATATTTACTGATTTTAAAATTATTTCAAAGTTTTTGAGCTTTGATGTTTTAGATGAGAGGTTGTCATACAGTAGTCAAAAGTCCAAATAGGGCCTGCCTCTTGTTTTGTATGGTTTGCAAGCTAAGAATGGTTTTTACATTTTTAAATGTGGAAAAAAAAATCAAGAAACGAATAACGTTTCATGACACAAATCTTGTCATGTCCATGTTTTACTGGAACCTAGCCACGCTCATTCGTTGCGTATTGTCTGTTGCTGCCTTTGTACTGCAGTGGCAGAATGGAGTAGTTGCAGCAGAGACCAAATGGCCCATAAAGCCTTTCAGTTTTTTTACAGAAGTTTGCTGACCCTTGTTTTAGATCATCTGTGAATAAATTTCACCTGTTTTGTGCTTGTGTATCTTTGATGAAAATGGACCTAGGATTTTGTTATATAATTCATTCAACTTTCATTTTGTTTTCAAATAATAGCTTTTTTTCCTCGATATCCATCAACAGATTGAATATTCTTTTAATTTTAAAAGATGTTGTAGTGAGGCTCGTGGTTCTGTGTCATGTGTATATTTTTTTTTATACTGCTCAGAGTCTGATGAATAGCAGTAAAGAAGAAATGCGCGAACTGGCAGCATTGTTTTATTCTGTGGTGGTATCAACAGTGTCGGGGAATGAGTTGAAATCAATGATAGAACAGCTTATAAAGACTACAAAAGACAATCACGTATGTTATTTTGTTTTCATTCCTTTTTGTGGGAGATAGGGTTTCATAAAAGGATCTAACTTAATTTTTGGTTTTTATCTTCTCATTTGTAAAATGAACTTATAAATTCCTTGCTTTTATGCCTGTAAAGAGTAAATGAGATAGGTAATACATTAGTTCAGTCAGCTCACTTAACAAGTGTGGTGCTGTGTCTGATAAGCACTGTTTTAGGTGCTAGGAGTACAGTGATTCATAAATACATGAGAATCCCTGGTACAACAGGATGCTCAGAACCTGCAACCATACCACCGTGAGCACACCTAATCTCATCTGATCTTGGAAACTAAAACTAATCAGGGTCGGGCCTGATTAGTACTGAGAGCGAGAAATGTTAGCTCCATTTTACTTCCTCATCTGCTGCTAGTGAAAAAACAAGTTTTACTTCAAATAGTCTGTTGGTTACCTTGTGTTTGGAGGTTTTGGCAATTAGAAATAGGATCTGTTCATTGTCTGTTGGCAATAGAAAGACATTATGTGTGAAAGTTATGATATTCTAGTTATGTAAGTGCTGTAAGCTACAAAGTGGCGTGGGAGCATGTAGGAGCATGTAGGAAAGTCATCTCACCTGGAATTGGAGTGGGCATGGAATTAGAGAATGTAAATCTTAAAGTGAATCAAGATTCAGCTTCTCAAAATTCCGTTAGAAACTCAAGGTTTCTCTTATTCCCTAAGCTCAATGCATTAGCATCCAGTAAAACCTCAAGTGTTCACTTTATTCTTTAGCCTTACGTTTTGTTGGTGAGATGATCCTAATAGACACACAATTACTGCCATGTAGTTTTGCATGCATGAGAAAGAGCCAGAGATATGCTATTGTTTTGCTAAATTCAGAGCCCGGAGATACAGCATGGATCCTTGCTTGCATTGGGATTCACGGTGGGAAGGTATTTGGCTAAAAAGAAAATGAGAATGGCAGAGCAACAAGACCTGGAGAGAAATGCTGACACCCTCCCTGATCAAGAGGAACTCATTCAGAGTGCTACAGAAACAATAGGTAATCAATGTCTTTATGCCGACTTGGGTGTTGCAGCTTTTGAATTATGTTTAATTTTAATATGGCGTTTCGGTTTCTTTTTATGGCATTGTACTTTAAAGACACAAGTTTTTTCACAAAAAACTTACTTGATAAATTCTGTATTTTTAATAACAACAAAGGCTGGGTGTGGTAACTCATGCCTATAATCTCAGTACTTTGGGAGGCCAAGGTGGGAGGATCACTTGAGTCCAGGAGTTTGAGACCAGTCTAGTCAGCATAGTGAGACCTAGCCTCTACAAAAAAAAATTAACAAACTTAGCTTGGTATAGTGGCGTGTACCTGTAGCCTCAACTACTGAGGAGGCTAAGGTGGGAGAATCACTGGAGCCTGGGAGGTCGAGGCTGCAGTGAGCCGTGATCATACCACTGCACTCCCGCCTGGGTGACAGAGCTAGACCTTGTCTCAAAAAAACAAAACAAAACAAAACAAAAAACAAAGCAGTGAAAGCACTCCATTTTTTTTTTCTCCATGTTTTTTTCCTACATGTTTTTATAAACAGGGATGATCCTATTATGGTAAAAAAATTTATACATTAAAAAAAATACTACTCTATCCCCTGTAGCCATGTTGTCTTTCCACTGAATAAATGTTAACAAATTGTCAACTCAAAGATATTGTACACTTTGATTTTATTTTGCCATCTTAAAAAAATCTTGAGTACATCACTGGTTGCTTTGGGTCGTAAGAATAATGGTATATAATTCTCTTTTTGGCTGAATGTGCTTACAGGCTCATTTTTGGACAGTACATCACCCCTCCTGGCAATTGCTGCCTGCACAGCCCTGGGTGAAATAGGCAGAAATGGTCCACTTCCAATCCCCAGTGAGGGATCTGGCTTTACCAAATTGCATCTTGTAGAAAGCTTATTAAGTAGAATACCTTCCAGTAAAGAGACAAATAAGGTAAGTCTTTTTCTTATTTCTTCCCTTTCTGGAATTCTGTCTTTCTGTGAATAAATGAGCAAAAACAAATTATAATGAGAATAGATGGCATTACAGTGGGAGGAAGGATTTAATGTAAAAATGGGTGATAAAGAAGCAAATCTAAGTGTTTACTTTTGAACTAGAGGTGATCTGTGTACAATCTTAGTGTGTACATCTTTTGACCCAGTCATTCCAATTTAGATCTTTATAACTGTTAAGATTTGAGTGAAGTATTAAATTCATCAGGAAATAACTTTTGTCATGCAAAAGGTGTACAATAAAATGTTAAGTAGTTTTATGATTTTTTTAAAATTTTAGGCCAAATATAAATCCTAACTGCCTAAAGCCAGTTTTGTGATCAGAACACCTCAATTTTGAGGTATAAGATGATTTAATGAGCAGAAATACCAGTTTACTACTACAAGTTTAATTGATACAGTCTTTTTTTTTTTTTTTTTTTTGTGAGATGGAGTTTTGCTCTTGTCGTTCAAGCTGGAGTACAGTGGTGCGATCGTGGCTCACTGCAACCTCTGTCTCCCAGGTTCAGGCGGGTGATTCTCCTGCCTCAGCCTCCTGAGTAGCTCAGATTATAGGCTCACACCACCATGTCCAGCTAATTTTTGTATTTCTGGTAGTGATGGGGTTGGCCAGGTAGGTCTCGAACTCCTGACCTCAGGCACTCCCACCTGCCTCAGCCTCCCAAAGTGCTGGGATTACAGGCTTGAGCCACCGAGCCTGGCCTAACTGATATAATCTTAATCTTGGTCTAGCTACTGTTTAAAACTTTCTGAGAAGATACACAGTGTAGTTTTTATTAGCTATTAACTAATCATTGCCAAATATTGTTAAGCACTTCTAATGTGCCAGAGAGTATGTTAAGTGCTTTGCATGCATTGATTGAATCTTCTAAAAGGTCTAATGAAATAGGCACAGTTGTCATCTCTGTATGAGCTAACATGAGGAAACAGCGTCACAGAGAGGGGAAGTAACTTGCTTAAGGTCACACACCAGTATAGGCTGAAATGGTTGAGATGTGATTTGGTCCTAGGTCCACTGGGCCCAGAACCCACATTTTAAATCATTATAGTTTGAAAGGTAATAAGCCTAGAGGCTTTCTTCTTTCTTCTTTTGCAGCTGTGGATCCTTAGTGGACTCAAATTTGTGTGTTTCTACCTTCAATGACTTACAGACACACGACTGTAAAATTTGATGCTTTTGTAAAAACTTATGCATTGAGGTGTTAGATAGACTGCCCTTCCCTATCATCTCATTTTGGAAATACTGTGCTGGCGTAAAGCTAGTATATACTCTGTTTAAAAGAAAAAAATTTGATGTTCTTCCAGATGAAAGAACGAGCAATCCAAACACTGGGATATTTTCCAGTTGGGGATGGAGATTTTCCTCACCAGAAACTCCTCTTGCAAGGTCTGATGGATTCTGTGGAGGTATTTATATTGCTACCTGATTGTTAGTTATTCAAAGAAAAGGCATTGGTTTTTTTTTTTTTTTTTTTTGGTGCAGTTTTGCATGCTGTGAGATTTTTAATTAAGCATTTACTCGTTTATTCACCAGATACTTGAGTACTAGTTTTGTGCTCATCACTGTGCTAGGTATAGCATTGACTAAATCACCTATGAAGGAAAGACCTTTTCTTAAAATTTTTGAGCAAAGCACGGTGTAGTGTAGGTAGAAGGGGAAATATACCCACATACCCCGTCAGCCAGATGTGTGGAGTGAGCCTTTAAAAAACAGTTGTTCTTGAGTGTTTCAGTTGGTATTTCAGTTGTTTTCAAGTCTGATGATTTAGCTTCTGTCCTCTAGATGCCTAGTGTGTGGTGGAGAAGACCTACGAGTAGGCAAATGCCAGGATAGTGTACTGTCTCAGCATGGCCTGATCTGACCCTTCTTTCCCTAGCCTTGATCTTTGACGTTCACTCACTTTCTGTATACCAGCCTCTTTGGCCGCCTTTTACTGAGCTTTTGAAAGCCTCCTACTTCCTTCTCAGATTGTTGCCTTGCTAAAGAATCTACCCTAGTAGATTTAAATCCCTGAGTGAGGTGGGTTTCTTCTAGGTTTTTTTTTTTTTTCTTTTTTTGAGATGGAGTTTCGCTCTGTCTCCCAGGCTGGAGTAAAGTGGCATGATATTGGCTCACTGCAACCTCCACCTCCCGGGTTCAAGCAGTTCTTCTGTGTCAGCCTCCCAAGTAGCTGGGATTACAGGTGCACGCCACCATGCCTGGCTGATATTTGTATTTTTAATAGAGATGAGGTTTCACCATGTTGACCAGGCTGGTCTTGAACTTCTGACCTCAGGTGATCTGCCCACCTCGGCCTCCTAAAGTGCTGGGATTACAGATGTGGACCACTGCACCCGGCCTGTTTTGTTTTTTCTAATGAAGGCTTCTCTGGATTCTTAACTTACTTTTAATGTCATTATTTTAAGAGTTTAGAAATACATGAAAATCTAGAAGTATGGAAATAAGGTACAGAGATTAAATGATGAGAATAATGAAAACCATGAAACAGAAGCAGAATATCTTCACAGTCGAATAGGACATAGTGCTGAAGGTTTTTTTGGTTTCTTTTAACTGTTTCATTTATTTATTTTATTTTTACAACATTGTGTAAATGTGATCTCATTGTGTCACCATGGCTGGAGTACACTACATCTCCCAGGCTCAAACCATCCTCCCACCTCACCTTCTAAGCAGCTGGGACCACAGGCATGCGCCACCATGCCTGGCTAATATTTTAATTTTTTGTAGAGACAGAGTATCCCTGTGTTGCCTAGGGTGGTCTTGAACTCCTGGGCTCAAGTGATCCTTCCACCTAGATCTCCCGAAATGCTGGGATTACAGGCATAAGCCACTGTGCCTCTCCCATTTTTAATTTTTTAAATTGATACCTAATAGTTCTACATATTTATGGGATATATATGATATTTTGATACAAGCATACAATGTATAATGATCAAATTAGGGTAATTGGGATATCCATCACCTTAAGCATTTTTCATTTCTTTGTGTTCGGAGTATGTCAGATTTTCTCTTCTCACTATTTTGAAATATACAATAAATTCTTATTAACTATATTTGCCCTGTTGTGCTGCCAAACACTAAAACTTAATTTTTCTAACTGTATTTTTGTTACCATTAGCCAAGCTCTCTTCCCTGCCTCTCCATTACCTTTTCTGGCCTTTGGTAACCACCATTTGTTCACTACCTCCATAGATCAATTTTCTCACATATAAGTGAGAACATAGGATATTTGCTCTGTGCCTGGCTTATTTCACTAAATACAATGTCCTCCAGTTCCATCTATGTTGCTGTCAGCAACAGGATTTCATTCTTTTTTATGGCTGAATAATATTCCATTGTGTATATATACCACTTTTTAAAAATCCATTCATCTGTTGCTGGACACTTAGATTGATATCTTGTTTTGGCTATTGTTAATAGTGCTGCAGTAAACATTGGAGTACAAATACCTCTTCAGAATACAGATTTTCTTTCTTCTGGATATATACTTAGGATACATACTGGGATTGCTGGGTTATATGATAGTTTTTTAGTTTTTTGAGGAACCTTCATACTGTTTTCCCACCAACAGTGTATTAATGTTCTCCTTTCTTCACATTCTGACTATCATGTATTGTTTTCTGTCTTCTTGATACTGGCTGTTCTAACTAGGGTGAGATGAGATCTCATTGTGGTTTTTCTCTGCATTTCTGTCATGATTAGTGATGCTGAACTTTTTGTCATATACTTGTTGGCCATTTATATACCTTTTTTTGAGAAATAACTATTCAGATCTTTTGTCCATTTTCAAATCAGATTGTTTATTTGCTATTGAGTTGAATTCCTTACTTACTGTGTATTTTAATCTCTTGTCAGATGGATAATTTGCAGATATTTTCGTCTATGCCATAGGTTGTCTCTTCGCTCTGTTGGATGTTTCCTTTGCTGTGCAGAAGCTTTTTAGCTTGATATAATCCCATTTGTCAATTTTTGCTTTAGTTGGTCTGTGCTTTTATGATCTTACTTAAGAAATCTGTGCCCAGACCAATATTCTGAAATGTTTCTCCAACGTTTTTTTGTAGTAGTCTCAACATTCAGATCTTAGATTAATTCTATTGTGGTTTGATATGGTGAGACAAAGGGGCCCAGTTTCATTTTTCTACATGTGGATATCTAGTTTTTATAGCACAGCTTACTGAAGAGACTATTCCTTCCTCAATATATGTTCTTGATGCCTTTGTTGAAAATGAGTTGACTGTAAATGGATAGATTTATCTTTGGGTTCTCTATTCTGTTCCATTGGTGTATGTGTCTGTTTTTATGCCAGTTCCATGCTGTTTTGCTTACCATAGCTTTGTAATATATTTTGAAGTCAGGTAATGCAGTGCTTCTGGCTTTATTCTTTTTGCTCAGTATTTTTTGCTCATTATTCAGGGCCTTTGGTGCTTTCATACAAATTTCAGGATTGTTTTTCTAGTTCTGCTTTGATGAACGTCATTGATATTTTGATAGGGATTATGTTGAATCTGTTGATCGTTTTCGGTAGTATGGAAATTTTAATAATACTATTTCAATCCATGAACATGGGATATGTATTCTCTTGTGTTCTTTTTAATTTCTTTCATCAATGTTTTATAGTTTTCATTACAGAGAGCTTTTACTTCTTTGGTTATAATTTGTCCCTAGGTTTTTGTTTTTTGGTTTTTTTTGGTAGCTGTTATAAGTGGGATTGCTTTCTTGATTTCTTTTTCAAATTGTTTGCTGCTGGCCTATTAGTCTGTTCTCACACTGCTGTAACTGGGTAACTTATAAAGAAAAGAGATTTAATTGACTCACAGTTCTGCAGGCTGTACAGTAAGCATGGCTGGGAAGGCCTCAGAAAACTTACAATCTTGGCAGAAGGCAAAGAGGAAGCAGGCATGTCTTACATGGCAGGAGCAGGAGAAAAAGAACAAAGCAGGAGGTGCTACACACTTTTAAACAACCAGACCTTATGAGAATTCACTCACTATCAGAACAGTAAGGGAGAAGTCCACTCCCATGATCCAGTCACCCCACCACCAGGCCCCTCCTCCAACATTGGGGATTACTATTCAGTCATGAGATTTGGGCAGGGACACAAATCCAAAGCATGTCACATATAATGCAACTGTTTATATGTTGATTTTGTATCCTGTAACTTACTGACTTTATCAGTTCTAATAATTTTTTATTTATCTTTTAAAGAACCCAATTTTTCATTTCATTAATCTTCTGTAGTTTTTTTAGTCTCAATTTCATTTACTTCTGTTCTGAATTTTATTATTTCTTTCCTTTATTAATTTTGGGTTTGCTTTGCTTTTGCTTTTCTAGTTCTTTAAAATGCATCATTATGTTGTTTATTTGAAGTCTTTATACTTTTCTGATGTAAACATTTATTGCTGTAAACTTCCCACTTAGCACTGCTTTTGCTGTTTCCCATTTTGGTATGTTGTGTTTTTATTTTCATTTGTATCAAGAAATTTTAAATTTTTCTTTCTTAATTTTTTCATAGATCCGTTGGTTGTTCAGGAACGTGTTGTTTAATTTCCATGTATTTCTATAGTTTCCAAAGTTCCACTTGTTATTGATTTCTAGTTTTATTCCATTGTAGTCAGAAAAGATACTTGATATGATTTAGATTTTTTTGAATTGCTTGAGACTTGCTTTGTGGTCTAACATATGGTCTATCCTGGAAAATGTTCCATGTGCTGATGAGAAAAGATGTGTATTCTACAGCAGTTGGATGAAATGTTCTGTAAATGTCAGGTCCATTTTGTCTAGAGCGTAGTTCAGTTTCGATTTGGGTTGCTTGCTTTTCTGTCTGAATGACCTGTCCATTACTGGAAATGGGGTGTTGAAGTCAGTCTTCAACTATTATTGTGTTGCAGTCTATCTCTCCCTTTAAATCTATTATGCTTTATACGTTTGAGTGCTCCAATACTGTGTGCATATATATTTATCACCTTTATATCCTCTTGCTGAATTGAGCCCTTTATCGTCACATAATGACCTTGGTCTTTTCTAGTTTTGACTTGAAGTCTTAATCTGATGCAAGTATAGTTACATCTGTTCTTTTGGGTTTTCATTTGCATGAAGTATCTTTTCATACCTTTACCTTCAATCTGTGTGTATCTTTATAGGTTAAGTGAATTTCTTTTTTTTTTTTTTTTTTTCTTTCCGAAATGGAGCCTCACTCCATTGCCCAGGCTGGAGTGCAGCAATCTCAGCTCACTGCAGCCTCCACCTCCTGGGTTCAAGTGATTCTCCTGCCTCAGCCTCCCAAGTAGCTGGGCCTAAAGGCACAGGCCACCATGCCTGGCCAATTTTTTTATTTTTACTTTTTTTTTTAGTAGAGACAAGGTTTTGCCACATTGGCCAGGCTGATCTCGAACTCCTGACATCAGGTGATTTGCCCACTTTGGCCTCCCAAAGTGTTAGAATTATAGGTGTGAGCCACCATGCCTAGCCAAAGTGAATTTCTTGTAGGCAGCATATAGTTGGTCTTATTTTCTTATTCATTCAGCCATTCTGTATCTTTTAATCAGATAAGTTAGTCCATCGACAGTCAGTTTATTATTGTTAGGTAAAGACTTAACTACGGACAGTTTGTTTTTTGTTTTCTGGTTGTTTTGGAAGTCCTCTCTTTTTTGCTTTCTGTCTTCCTTTGTGGATAAGTGACTTTTTTCTCATAGTATGTTTTACTTTTTATTTTTAGTGTATCTGTTTAGACTGTTTTTTGAGTTGTGGTTTCCCTAAGGGTTTCAGAAAATATAACAAGTTTCATGACAACTTCACTGATCACAAGGAAAGAACAAAAACAAGCAAAGAGGCCGGGCGCGGTGGCTCAAGCCTGTAATCCCAGCACTTTGGGAGGCCAAGACGGGCGGATCACGAGGTCAGGAGATTGAGACCATCCTGGCTAACATGGTGAAACCCTGTCTCTACTAAAATACAAAAAACTAGCCGGGCGAGGTGGCGGGCGCCTATAGTCCCAGCTACTTGGGAGGCTGAGGCAGGAGAATGGCGGGAACCTGGCAGGCGGAGCTTGCAGTGAGCTGAGATCCGGCCACTGCACTCCACCCTGGGCGGCAGAGCCAGACTCCCTCTCAAAAAACAAAAAAAAAAAACAAAAAAAAGAAAACAAAAACAAACAAAAAAACAAGCAAAGAAAAAACTTAAAAAAAAACTCTGTTTTAATTCCAATACCCCATTTTTTGGCTCTTTGTTGTCTCAACTTAACATATTTTATATTGCCTATCTTTTAACAAATTGTTGTAGTCATTATTTTGAAAAGTTTATGTTTTAGTCTTCATACTAAAGATTCTATAGAGTGTTA
Source organism: Rhinopithecus bieti (assembly GCF_001698545.2). Taxonomy (NCBI): domain Eukaryota; kingdom Metazoa; phylum Chordata; class Mammalia; order Primates; family Cercopithecidae; genus Rhinopithecus; species Rhinopithecus bieti. The sequence goes on along the minus strand of NW_016816382.1, from coordinate 66,827 downwards.
GATAAGGATACTAAAGATACTCTAATACAAAGATACTCTTAATACTCTACAATATTAGAGTATTTTTAGAATGCAGTATTCGAGTGCCTTTAGTATCTTTAGAATGCTCTATACAGTATTAGAGTATTTTGAATTTGTGTATTTACATTTTTTGTTGCATGCTAGAGTTCTTTTCTTTCAGATTGAAGAACTGTAGCATTTTTTGTAAGACACATCTGGTGGTGAATTCCCTTGTCTTTTGTTTACCCAGGAAAGTCTTCATTTCTCCTTTATATTTCAATATTGTGGGAAGTCAGGGACCCCGAATGGAGGGACTGGTTGAAGCCGTGGCAGAACATAAATTGTGAAGATTTCATGAACACTTATCAGTTCCCAAAATTAATATTTTTATAATTGTGAAGATTTCTTGGACATTTATCACTTCCCCAATCAATACTCTTATAATTTCTTATGCCTGTCTTTACTTTAATCTTTTAATCCCATCATCTTTGTGACCCGAGGATGTATGTCACCTCAGGACCCTGTAATGATTGCGTTAACTGTACAAATTGTTTGTAAAACATGTGTTTGAACAATGTAAAATCAGTGCACCCTGAAAAAGAACAGAATAACAGCGATTTTCAGGGAACAAGGAAAGATAACCGTAAGGTCTGACTGCCTGCCGGGTTGGGCAGAATAGAGCTGTATTTTTCTTCTTGCTTAAAGCCTTTAGATGGATGTATGAGTAGGAGAAATATTGCTGAATTCTTTTCCCAGCAAGGAATATTAGTAATTGATACCCCAGGGAAGGAGTGCATTCCTGGGGGGAGGTCCATGAATGGCTGCTTTGGGAGTGTCTGTCTTACATGGTTGAGATAAGAACTGAAATATGCCCTAGTGTCCTGCAGTACCCTTAGGCTTGCTAGGATTAGGAAATTCCAGCCTGGTGAATTCTAGTCAGATGGGTTTATCTGCTCTCGAACCCTGTTTCCTGTTAAGATGTTTATCAAGACAATGTGTGCACAGCGGGACACAGACCCTCATCAGTAATTCTAATTTTGCCCTTGCCTTGTGATCTTTTATTGCCCTTTGAAGCATGTGATCTTTGTAACTTACTTCCTGTTTGTACACCCCTTCCCCTTTCAAAATCCCGAATAAAAACTTGCTGGTTTTGTGGCTCGAGGTCTCCATCATGCTCCTACCAGTGTGTGGTGGCACCCCTGGAGGCCCAGCTGTAAAATTTCTCTCTTTGTACTCTTTCTGTTTCTCAGACCGGCCGACACTTAGGGAAAATAGAAAAGAACCTACGTTGAAATATTGGGGGCTGGTTCCCCTGATATTTGAAGGATAGCTTTGCTGAGTACAGTATTCTCAGTTGCAAGATTTTTTCCTTCCTTCCTTCCTTCCTTCCTTCCTTCCTTCCTTCCTTCCTTCCTCCCTCCCTCCCTCCCTCCCTCCCTCCCTCTTTTTCTTCCTTTCTTTCCTTTCTTTCAGCACTTTGAATATGTTATTCCACTCCCTCCTGGTCTGTAAGGTTTCTGCCACCAGACATATCAGAGCTCCTTTATATCTTACTTGCTTCTTTTCTCTTGCTAGTTTTGGGATCCTCTCTCTGTCCATGACCTTTGCGAGTTTATTGTATGCCTTGGGGTAATCTTATTTGGGTCGAATCTTCTTGGTCTTTGACCTTCTTTTACCTGGGTGTTTGTCTTTTTCCATGTTCTGAAAGTTCTTTGTTGATTATTTCTTTGAATAAACTTTCTACACCTGTTTCTTTCTCTATTTCCTCTTTCAGGCAAATAACTCTTAGCCTCTTTGAAGCTGTTTTCCAGGTCTTGTAAGTGTATCTCATTCTTCTGCATTTTTCTCCTCTGTGAGTTTTCAAATAGCCTGTCTTAGAGCTCACTAATTCTTTCTTCTACTTGATCAGTTCTACTGTTGAGACACACCGAAGTATTTTTCAGTCATCCATTACATTTTTTTCAGCTCTTAAGATTTGATTTTTTCCTCCATTTTAATCTCTTTGCTAAATTTCTCTTGTAAGTTTCTGAATTCCTTCTCCATGTTTTCTTGAAGTTGTTGAGCATTCTTAAAACAGCTATCTTGAATTCCCTGTCTGAGAGGTCACATATCTACACCACTCCAGAATTAGTCACTGGTGCCTGCTTATTTAGCCTGTTTGTTTAGCGTGAATGTTTTTTAGAACATGTTTTCTCAAATATCCTTGATGCTTGTGAACATTCATCAGTGTTTGGGCGTTGAAGAGGTAAATATTTATTCCAGTTTTCAGTCTGGCCTTGTTTGTACCTGTCCTTCAGAGGGCCTTCCAAGAAACCAAATATGACTGAGTGTTGAGTTCCCTAAGCCTGTGGTCACTGCAGTCATTTCAGCACTAGAGGGCACCCTAAGCCCAGATGTGCTGCAGCTCTTACAGACACCTACATACTCAGCATTGATGGACTTGGGGAAGATAAGGGAGCATTCTCTGTGTTCCCAGGCAAAGTTTCTTGCCCTCTTCCCTCTCTTTCTCCCAGGTAGAGGGAGTATCTCTCCACAATGAGCTGCCTGAAGTTAGGGGAGGGGTAATGTGGGCACTCCTGTGGCCACAGCAGCTAGCACCATGCTGGGTTGCACCCAAAGCACATGGCCTCCCAGACCAGCACAGTACCAGGGCTCACCAAAGACCTGTGACCACCTGACTGCCGCTGATGCTTTTTCAAAGATGAGGCCGCTTTAGTCAGCAGGTGTTGGAGCCAACCAGGACTTGGGACTTAGGTTGTTCGTGCCACACAAGCAGATTTCTTTCTTGCCTGGGGTGAATCTAGAAGTGCTCTTCCACAGCAGCATCCTGGAAATGGGGCCTTCGGACTCTGCCTGGTGCTTTGTTTTATTATGGGTGGGCTGGTGCCTGGTTACGAGAAAAAGTCTCCTGTATTCTTGCTTTTCCTCCCTCCAAGTGTGGCCTAGCTGCTGGTGAAGTTTATTTGGGGACCTGAGGCCATTTTAGTCAACTGACTTGGGTTCCTCTCACTGAAGAAACTGATTCCCCTCTGGTCCAGGTTTGGTCTAAGTGCTCCTTCTTGGGCACTGGCAGAATTCTGCCTGATGCTGTGACAGGGTGGCACTGAGTTGCAATGCAGAGTATCACATTCCCTTTGCTGTCATTCACCCAAGCATACACGTTCTCTTTCCAAGCTGGAGGGGGTGGTGTAGGCAGTGTGTTCTTCCCACCCTGTTCAGCGCGTCTCCTCTTGTTATTCTGCTGAAGCTGGGTACTGTGATCTGTCACCTGATTTAGTTTTTATGAAGGTGCTTTTTTGGTGGACAGTTCGGTTCGATGTTCCTGCATTAGATGGGGAGGGGATGAGGTTCTGTTGGGCTTTTTTTTTTTTTCTCAGTTTTAAGTTTTTGTAGGTACATGGTTGGTGTATATGTTTATGGGGTACACGAGATGTTTTGATACAGACATGCAATGCTTAATAATCACATCATGGAGAATAGGGTATCCATCCCCTCAAGCATTTATCTTTTGAGTTGCAAACAATCCTATTATATTCTTTTAGTTATTTTTAAATGTACAATGAAATTATTGTTGACTATAGCCTCACTAGTTTGCTATCAAAGAGTAGTAGTTCTCATTCATTCTTTTTTTTTTTTTAAGCAGAGTCTCACTCTATTGCCCAGGCAGGAGTGCAGTGGTGCAATCTCAGCTCACTACAACCTCCACCTCCTGAGTTCAAGCGATTCTCCTGCCTCAGCCTCCCAAGTAGCTGGGATTACAGGCGCACACCACCATGCCCAGCTAATTTTTGTATTTTTAATAGAGGCAGGGTTTTACCATGTTGGCCAGGCTGATCTTGAACTCCTGACCTCAGGTAATCCACCCACCTTGGCCTCCCAAAGTGCTAGGATTACAGGTATGAGCCAGTGCACCCGGCCTGAATTCATTCTTTCTAATTATTTTTTTCTACCTGTTAACCATTTCCACCTCCCCCTATTCAACCACTTTGCCCTTCCGCCTGCTCCCTCTTGTAACTTTGTATTACAGGAAATTTCAAACACATGCAAAAATAGAATAATAATATAATGAATCCCCATGTATCTGTTCTTATTTTCTCTATTGAACCCCCCCTTTATGGAATATTTACAGCAATGTCCAGATAGTATATTATTCATAAATGTAGCTATGGGGTTTTGTTTTTTGTTTTTAATGCCAGCGGTGTTGTTATTAATTACAGGAAACATGCAAAAACAGGTACAGGTACATAAAATGAACCCCTAATAAGGATTATGTTGAAATACCTTTTTTCAGCTTGAAATTGCCAAGAAAAGCTTTTAACCAGGGAAGCTGTAGGGCTAAAGCCTTTAAATCTTTTTTCCTCAGACTAGGAAGCATGTGGCATTAGTACTTGAAACCTCATCACTGGAGCATTTGTTGATTGGTGTAGGAAAGTCTCAACTGTTGTCTTTATGCTTTGAAGAGTAGCGTGTTCATAGCCCTCACATGCTCTCTGTTCATTCCCTTATTTCTCCTATTCCTCCTAAATTTCTTCTGGTTCACAGTAAAAAATGGAAAATGCAGGTCTAGGTAGTTACATGTTGGGTCAGTGATTCCTACTAGTGAATCGTGTCAACATTTCTGAATAAAATTTTAAAACATTTGAGTGGGTACTATATAGAATTTTCAAATGTTTGACTTTTGAAATGCTTTCAAACTTACAGTGAAGCTGTAAGAACAGTGTAAAGAACTCCTGTGTGCCCTTTATCCACATTTACCAAATTTTAACATTTCACGTATGCTTTATTGTTCTCTTTTTTTCTGAGCCATTTAAAAGTAACATCAAGATATAAAATTTAAGAGTGCAAAAAGTTAAATAATTGTTGAATAAATGTTAATAAAATACAATGGCTACTATTTATTGTGGTGTAACCACAATCAAGCATACTATACAGTCGTTTTATGTACGTTAACCTCATTTAATTGTTAAAGCCTAATGCTGTGGATGATGATATTATGCTCCTTTTACAAATGAAGTTTTTGAGGCTCATAGAAGTTTAAATGAGGGTATTCTGAGATTTTGCTGAAGTTGCTTATCAGCTTAAGGAGATTTTGGGGTGAGACGATGGGGTTTTCTAAATATACAATCATGTCATTTGCAAACAGGGACAATTTGACTTTCTCTTTTCCTAATTGAATACCCTTTATTTCTTTCTCCTGCCTGATTGCCCTGGCCAGAACTTCCAACACTCTGTTGAATAGGAGTGGTGAGAGAGGGCATCCCTGTCTTGTGCCAGTTTTCAAAGGGAATGCTTCTAGTTTTTGCCCATTCAGTATATTGGTTGTGGGTTTGTCATAAATAGCTCTCATTATATTGAGATATGTCCCATCAATATGTAATTTATTGAGAGTTTTAGCATGAAGGGCTGTTGAATTTTGTCAAAGACCTTTTCTGCGTGTGTTGAGATAATCATGTGGTTTTGTATTTGGTTCTGTTTGTGTGCTGGATTATGTTTATTGATTTGCGTCTGTTGAACCAGCCTTGCAATCCCAGGGATTGAAGCCCATTTGATCATGGTGGATAAGCTTTTGATGTGCTGCTGGATTCGGTTTGCCAGTATTTTATTTGAAGATTTTTGCATCGATGTTCATCAGGGATATTTGGTTCTAAAATTCTCTTTTTGTTGGTGTCTCCCCACGCCAGGCTTTGGTATCAGGATGATGTTGGCCTGTAAAAATGAGTAGGGAGGGAGGATTCCCCTCTTTTTCTATTGTTTGGATAGTTTTAGAAGTGGTACCAGCTCCTTTTTGACTCTGGTAGAATTCGGCTTGTGGATCTGTCTGGTTCCTGGACTTTTTTGGTTGGGTAGGCTATTAGAATTATTGCCTTAATTTCAGAGCCTGTTAGCCGGTCATCTCAGGGATTCAAGGCGTTCTTCCTGGTTAGTCTTGGGAGAGTGTATGTGGTCCAGGATTTATCCCATTTCTTCTAGATCTTTCTAGGTTCATTTGCATAGAGGGTGTTTATAGTATTGTTCCTGTGGACTTGGGTGGTGGATACCCGCCTTGGTATCTTTTTGGTGTTGTGTCTATTGATCTGTGTCTCTCGCGTTTTCTTCTGTTATTAGCCGCTGCTAACAGTCTATCGAGGTTTGTATGTCTTCAAAAAACCAGCTCCTGGGCGTGCTTCCTGGATTCCTTGTATTTTGTGTTGAAGGGTCTTTTTTTGTGTCTCTATTCCTTCAGTTCTGCTTCTGATCTGTAGTTATTTCTTGTCTTTCTGCTGGCTCTTTGAATGTGTTTGCTCTTGCTTCGGTATTCTTTTAATTGCGGTTTAGGGTATCAAGTTTAGATCGTTTCACTGCTTTTCTCTTGTGGGCATTTTAGTGGCTATAATTTCCCTGTACACACTGCTTCTAAATGTGTCCCAGAGATTCTGGTACGTTGTGCGTCGTTCTCATTCCAGTGGTTTCAGAAAGAACATCTTTATTTCTGCCTGCATTCTCGTTATGGTACCCCATAGTTCATTCAGGAGCAGGTTGTCAAGTTTCCATGTAGTTGACGGTGTTTGGAGTGAGTTTCTTAATCTGAGTTCTAGTTGATTGCACTGTGGGTCGGCGCTCCTAGAGAGACTGGAGTTAAGAAAATGGTGGCACACTATACACCATGGAGATACTATGCAGCCGATAAAAGAAGGTATGAGTTTCAGAATGTCCGGTGGTGTGTAGACATGGATGAGAGGGAGAAACCATATGAAGGGAGAAACCATCGTTCTCAGCAAACTGTCACAAGGACAAAAAATCAGATACTGCATGTTCTCACTCATAGGTGGGAATTGAACAATGAGAACGCTTGGACACAGGAAGGGGAACATCACACACCTGGGCCTGTCTTGGGGTGAGGAGAGCGGGGAGGGATAGCATTAGGAGATACACCTAATGTAAATGATGAGTTAATGGGTACAGCACATCAACATGGCTCATGTATACATATGTAACAAACCTGCATGTTGTGCACATGTACCCTAGAACTTAAAGTATAATAATAAAAAAAAAAAGTTCAAATAAGGTTATATAGCTGGTGAGAGATGGCTAGAATTTATATTGAGACTCACATGGCTTCAAAGTTGATGGGATTTTCTGTCTTCCTTAGGTGAACCATATTATGCTTCCGGAAATCATAAATCACTGCTTAGTGGTTCTCTACTGAGGGTGAGGAGGGCAGCAAAGACTTTGAAAAATATCTTCAAGGGATTCTTATATCGTCCACTCCCTCACCCTCCCTGGCCTTTGAGCCATTGAATTAGCCGAAAGCAAGCTAGGGCAAAGAGTGAAAACAAAACATGCTGAGAAACACACTTTTAAGCAGGCTTTCTGTAGAAATGGATGTTTTTGGGAAATGTGTTGTCTCATTCATGGCTTTTACTTCCTTTGTTGCAGGCCAAGCAGATAGAACTTCAGTTCACTATTGGCGAAGCCATTACCAGCGCTGCAATAGGAACTAGTTCTGTGGCTGCCCGAGATGCCTGGCTAGTGACTGAAGAGGAATATACTCCTCCTGCTGGTACCAAATATTCAGCTAATCAATTTATAATTATCAAGTAACCCTTTTTTGTTTTCGTTATTACATTTGAGGCAAAACCATTATACATTCCATATTACTTTTTTCAAATATTTATATCTGTTTTACCAATTTCATTCAGTCAAGAAAAATAGTTGGATGAAGAAGACAGCATGAGGCTGGGCACAGTGGCTCATGCCTGTAATCCTAGCACTTTGAGAGGCCGAGGTGAGCGAATCACCTGAGGTCAGGAGTTAGATACTAGCCTGGCCAACATGGTGAAACCCTATCTCTACTAAAAATAGAAAACTTAGCTGGGTGTGGTGGCAGAAGCCTGTAATCCCAGCTACTTGGGAGGCTGAGGCATGAGAATTTCTTGAACCTGGCAGGTCGAGGTTACAAGTGAGCTGAGATCATGCCACTACACTCGATCCTGGCCAACAGAGTAAGATTCTGTCCCCAAAAAAACAAAAACAAAAAAAAACAGCATGAAATTAGTAACTTATTTTTCTGACCCTTTGGCAAGCAAGCAAGGGAGTCAGCTCTGGATCACCTTGAAGCTTGTGCTCTTTTCATGAGGATTTATGTATTTAGCCAGTTTCAGAATTCAAGGTATAGTTGTTTCCAGATGATGTGTCCTTTAATCCTTTATTACATAATGAAGCCTCAGTGCCTTCTGCTAGCGCTACAGATACACTGGCTTTTAGTGGCAGCATATAGTTGAGGGAACATGTGGTTTCTGACTTTATGTTATATATGTTATGATTTCAAATTTATTGTGGTTTCATTTGAATTTGGAATTGAAAATATATTTTAGTATTTGAGCTAGAATAAAAAAAAATTTAAACAGAAGGAGAAGTCACCAAGTTTTTATATTTTATTCTCTCAATTGAGGAAATTTAAAGATAGTATTCTCGTGGTAACATTTTATTGTATATTGTGTTCCATCATGAATAATGCATTAATTTAGTTATTGCACTTAGTGTTACAGTTGACACTTCACGTTAATGCGTTCACCTATTATTTCATTAGCCACCATAAAGAGATTTAAAGGAAATAGAAAAACACACTTTTGCTTGCACTGTAATGAGAACTGTGGATTGACAAAGACTGAATCAGAGTCAGTTCTTTGAGGTTTTTCTTTGAACACACGTGAAGCAAGGCAAGTAGCAATTTGTATAGAAGGAAGACGGTAAGGAAGGAAAGCGACATTGTTAGCAAGAAGACAACCAAACCTGAAGTGGGAATTTTCAGGTTGCATGTGAGAGGTGGTAACAGAGGCTTGACAACAGGGAGGGCTCACACTGAGGAGTGGGTTTGCTTTGAGAGGCATGTTTCTGACTCCATGGGTTTTTACATAGTGACTTAACAAGTAAAGGTTAGTAGAGAGGTATCTATGCCAGTCTTCATTCTCTGAACCTCTTGTATTGCCTCGAACTCTTCTTGGAAGATTGCATCCTGCTTGGCTTTTTACTCAGCCAAAGGAATCTCAAATTGTCCATTCAATGTTGAAGTTCTATTTTTGTCTGTTTTGGGAAAGGAGAACATAAAATACTGTGGAGAAGGGAGGGATGATGAATCTTTGATGTGAATTTTGATCATGCCTGTTCTATGTCATTCTCATCTGAGTGCTACTCGGCCTTTGGATGTTGTTGTTGGTTACAGTGTACCAGTCTTGCTGAGAGTAGAATGAACAGCATTTGAGAAGCCAGTTAGGGCCCAGGTCTTAGACATCTTAACATCTGTACATATTATCCCAGGCATGTTATGGGAATCTAGTAAGGACTTGTTGGTTTTGTAATTGTAGTTACCCAGATAGCAGAACTGCTGGTAGCTAGAGTTGTGGTTATGGGAATTAAAAGAAGGGATTCTGACTGAGAACTGGAGTAATGTGATCAGCGAGGAGCTGTGAAGGGATGAGGGGTGGAGGGGAATTAACCATGTCACGTACTGCCAATATATCAACTAAGGTGAGAATTGAGAAACCGTCATTGGACTTAGCAACAGGAAAGTCATTCGTGATTTCTATGACTAATTTCTATGGAGAAGAGAAGGTAAAAGGCTGATTTGGAGTGGGCTCAAGGAAAGAGAAGAGCAAAGTTTGAACATGAGTTTAAACAACTGTTTTGAAGGGTCTTAATGTAAATCAGTGGTTTGTCACTGGAGGAGTGAGATTTTTGCCCCACAGAGGACATTTAGTAATGTCTAGACACTGGGGAGGGTGCGTGCCACTGGTCTCTAGTGGGTGAAGGCACAGGATGCTGCTAGACATCCTGCAGTGTATAGCACAGCTCTGTATAATAAAGAATTATCCAGCTACAATGTCAGTAGTGTTGAGGTTGAGAAACCCTGGAGTAATAAAGGAAAGGAGAAAAACAGTATGGTAGCTGGAGGAGGAAAGTAAGTGCAAAAGAAGTTTGTTTTTAGATGGAAGATGAGAAACATCTAGTAGACAAAGAAAATTGCTAAAGAGTAGGGATAAGTTTTCATTCTCAGGAACTAAAAAGTTACTTGAGTATCTTTGAAATGTAATTTTGTTTACGCTAGATTCTAGAGTGAATAATTATAGATTCCTTCAGCAACTTTAAACACCATAGTCATTTAGATTTTAATATAGGATTGTTATGCAAATGTTGATTTCAATTTAATTTTTTTCAGGATACTATGTTGAATTATTTTAATTCTTTGTTGTTTTTCTTTGCTTTTCCCCAGGAGCCAAAGTGAATGATGTGGTTCCATGGGTGTTGGATGTGATTTTAAATAAACATATCATCAGCCCCAACCCACATGTGAGGCAGGCAGCCTGCATCTGGCTCCTTTCCCTTGTGAGGAAGCTAAATACCCACAAAGAAGTGAAGGTGAGCCATGCTGTCTGTGGTCAGCCCTGTTGAAAACCAGTTTTATAAGTAGCAAGGAAAGCATATAAGGGTGAAGGTCATTAACCAATAGTAGGTATTTTGAAATGAATTGTACATGAAGGAATGAAGAATGGTGGCCTGATATATATAGGAAGATGATTTTAGACTTGAAGGTATAAAGTCAGAAGTGCTTGAGATGGGGAAGCTCAGTTGGGGCAATGGTCAGCTTGCATGTGTTAGACTACCTGTAAGTGGTACAGCTCCAGGTGATTTGGGCCATCTGTAAAGATGAGAGCAAAACATCAATTGTAACTGGCTTGGATAATAAGACTACAAATTTTGTGCATGGTAAGAACAAGACTCTTACTCTCTCAAAGAGGTAAGAGTTTCAGTGTTCTAATGCCTTTTTTCTTCTTTCAGTCTCATCTTAAAGAAATTCAAAGTGCGTTTGTTTCAGTTCTATCAGAAAATGATGGTAGGTTGTTGGTTAATATTTGATTTCTAAACTTTATTGAACTTGTGTTTTAAATGTTGAAAAACCTGGATTAATGAACATAAAAGAAAACTTTCTTGAGCTGTGTGATCAAAACAATTATTAAACCTTATTTGTTAGCAGTAAGGATAAGCGTTATGTTAATGGCTTGGAAACCAAAATTTCTAGTTAGGATATAGGAAACTTAGATTCTTTTTTATTTATTGGTTTATACGTTAGAACATGTTCCTCAACTCTGCATTTTAAAATGGAACTGAGGCCTTCTTTAACATTAGTATCTCTCATAATAGCTTTTTTCTACCTCTGGTTACTTTTCCTCTCTGATTTAAGCTAGGAGAGAGTGAACGTATATGTGTTACATCTTTCAATAGTAGCTTTGTTTTATAACTTGTTTTAAACATACGGTCTTGTATTGACTTTTAAAAGTTAGGTCTGAGTATATTGAGATCTCGTGAGGCTGTTTTATCTCTGATGTGTGTGACTTACAGCCCGTGGATGATCTGTCGCTGCACTGTCCAGTGACACTGTATAGGTCCATCAGTATTGTCTGGGTTTGTGAACTGGATCTTCTGTGAATGTGGTTCTCATTTACAGTAACTTATGTATGGTGCCATGTCCACTGAAATGATTTATTATTATTTTTAACAAAATAGACATGTTGATTCTGTTTTTATATCTTTACTTTGATATCATTTTGGGTCAGTGTTAACTTTTTAAAGCTTTTGATTTCATAGCAAGTAGACAAAATTTTTTTAAAGTAATACAATCTTGTCTGACTTTCTTGTAGAACTTAGCCAAGATGTTGCATCAAAGGGCCTTGGGTTGGTTTATGAACTAGGCAATGAACAAGATCAACAGGAATTGGTTTCTACACTTGTAGAAACACTTATGACTGGCAAAAGGTATGGTGAACTTGAAAATTTTAGATTCAAGCCCATAGAGGAAGTCTATACACGTGAGAATATGCTGGAGAAGGAAGATTCAGCTTTCCATTTTTTCATTTATGAAGCCTTTTCTAAATTGCAAGTCCGTAATTGTTGTGCTGTGGATAGCACAATTATTCCAGTGTATACTGTTAACTTTAGGAGCATGCCACTAGGTCAAGCTTTGAAAGTTTAATGATCTCAGACAATTAATATATTGGATTAGAAAAATGCCTTAATTACTGTTAGCTAAATGGAAGTTAAGATACGGAGAAGAAGCTTGCATATCATTCATAGTCTAATCTGTGAAGAGTGTGAGGGGAAATCATCTGTGTAAGGGATTGCTGCTTTATGTTTCTTCCCTTGTAGGAAGGATAGTTTTTCATGTGCTACCACATTTAATTCAGGGGAAATTATGTGAAATGTCTTTTTCATCTGTTAATTTGTTCATTCTGGATTCATTTTACAAAATTTGCAGCCTCATGGAAAGGACTTTTTTTTTTTTTGTCTTTTTGTGACAAGAGTCTTGCTCTGTTGCCTAGGCTGGAGTGCAGTGGCCTGATCTTGGCTCTCTGCAACCTCTGCCTCCCTGGTTCAAGCGATTCTCCTGCCTTAGCATCCCGAGTAGCTGGGACTACAGGCGTGTGCCACCATGCCTGGCTAATTTTTTGTATTTTTAGTAGAGATGGGGTTTCACTGTATTAGCCGGGATGGCCTCGAACTCCTGACCTAGTGATCCGCCTGCCTCGGTCCCCCAAAGTGCTGAGATTACAGGCATGAGCTACCGTGCCTGACCGGTAAAAGACTTTTATATCTTGTGCACAGTAAATACTTGATAGGAAGTTTTATCACTTTGTAAATGAATTGCATTGGCTAGTTGAATGTTGGTGTGAAAAGCTTGAAGCTTATTGAAATTCTTATTTTGGTTTAGAGTTAAACATGAAGTTTCTGGAGAGACAGTGGTATTTCAAGGGGGAGCTCTTGGCAAAACGCCAGATGGGTAAGTACGCTAAATCCATTGAATGGTAAACATCTTTAAAAAACAAAAAAAAAAAAAAAATATATATAACGTAGTATTATTATATATATATATATATTGTATTTATTTATACTGATAAATAGAGCAGTTGATGAAGTTGATTTTACAACCCTCTGTAGGAAATGTTATCTATTCGTGGAAGAAGCAAAACTTATATGGAAAGGCTGGGCGCGGTGGCTCAAGCCTGGAATCCCAGCACTTTGGGAGGCCGAGACGGGCCGGATCTACGAGGTCAGGAGATCGAGACCATCCTGGCTAAACGAGCGGTGAAACCTCCGTCTCTAGCTAAAAAATACAAAAAACGAGCCGGGCGAGGTGGTGGGCGCTATAGTCCAGCTCTCGGGAGGCTCGAGGCTGGAGAATGGCATAAACCCGGGGGGCGGAGCTTGCAGTGAGCTGAGATCGGTCCACTGCACTCCAGCCCCGTGGCGACAGCAGCTAGACTTCATCTCAAAAAAAAAAAAAAAAAAACTTAATGGAAAAAAGACTGATGTCTTTTTTTTTTTTTTTTTTGTTTTTTTTTTTGAGATGGAGCCTCACTCTTGTTGCCCAGGCTGGCATGCAGTGGCTTGATCTTGGCTCACTACAACCTCCGCCTCCTGGGTTCAAGCGATTCTCCTACCTCAGCCTCCTAAGTAACTGAGATTACAGGTGCCTGCCACCACGCCTAATTTTTGTGTTTTATTAAAGATGGGGTTTCACCATGTTGGTCAGGCTGCTCTCGAACTCCTGATCTCAAGTGATTCACCCACCGCGGCCTCCCAAAGTTCTGGGATTACAGGTGTGAGCCACCGCGCCTGGCAGGCTGATGTCTTAATGAGTGTCCTGGGAAACAAACTCTGAGATAGAGATTATTGTGTGGGAAATTTACTGGGGAGTGCTCTAGGGATCACTGTGGGGGCATGAGGAAGCAGGATAGGGCCTATGACTGAGGGAAGGCTGAACTGCTGCCATCGTTTCAGTGGATACCAGCCTCTTGAGGAGCTCTGAGCTGGCATGGGTGGCCTTTTGGAGTTGTTCTGCTTTGAGGCATGGAGCCTGGCCCTCTATGTCCCCTCAGTGACCAGCCATTGGTGATGGGCTGCTGCATGGGAGCCCATGATGTTGGGCTCTCAGGGCAGCTGGGGAAGACTGACTAGGCCAAGAGGTCAGCTCTCAGGCAGCTGAGTCCTGCGGAACACTGGAAGCGTAGCTAGGCGCACCCACTGCCACTTGTTTTTGGGTGGGTGTAATTCTTTATTTTAGAGGCCACTACTTTAGCATTTAAAATAAATTCCTTGAGCTTGACCTCCTTTATTTTATCATGCTTTATATCTGTGGATCGTTAGGCAAATCTTTGCTGGTTGCAGGGCCTTGCTGTGGTGTCCCACACGAACCTGCTTCATTGTTGTCTGCAACAGGAGAAAGCTGCAGTTTGTTCTGTCATTGACGTTCCCCTACAGTACACTGTTACCACATCAAAAGTTGTTTTCATTCTACTTATTCTCCTTGTAGACTCCTTCTAAGTTTTTAAAAAAGTGCTTACATTTTACAAAAATAACATAAAACGATTAGATATATTTGTTCAGAGGAAAGTGAACAAGACTCAAGTTAATCAGGGTTAGGGTGGTCTAGCTTAGAAAAGACTTAAGGAAGACAGATGTTGTCGTCACATGACTCTCTTATGATCATGTGAGATTATGCATAACATAATGGAGAATTATTGAGTTGCATCCCCAGGTGGTGAGGGGACCACTTCTATGGACTTAGAGGTGCATTTAGGTCATTTATTAGCAGCAATGTAGAGGAGCTTAGGAATTGCTGATAGTTGAATTAGGTGACTTTTTATATTCTTCCCAACCTGTTTTCTGTCTCCATGGTGGTAAGATAACTCAATATTAGAAACTGAGTGAAAATTTGATTTTAATATGTCCTAGTAATATTGATGATGTAATTTTTTTAAGCTGGAGAGAGAGAAGTATATTATTGCCTACCTCTTTTTCTTTGTTTCCAAGTCAGGGCCTTTCTACCTACAAGGAACTTTGTTCTCTGGCAAGTGATCTTAGCCAGCCAGATCTGGTGTATAAATTTATGAATTTAGCCAACCATCATGCAATGTGGAACTCTAGGAAGGTAAGTTGCTATCACTGGACAATTATTTTTTTTTTTTTCCTGCAAACCAAACATGCTACATTGGCAGACAATGGCAAATGGTATACAGTGCATTTTGTGAAAGTATGTGCCTGATGAGAAAGCTGAACCCCACATAGCTACTATTGATTGGAAAGCCCAATAAATCAGGCTGTATTTAGGCATAAGTTTGGGAGGGAGAATTTTTTGCTGTGTTAATATTTTACTCTAATGGGTGCATCTGAGTCACTTCAGCCTATTATTATTTTTAGGGTGCTGCTTTTGGTTTTAATGTAATTGCTACCAGAGCTGGAGAGCAGCTGGCTCCTTTTCTGCCTCAGCTAGTTCCTCGACTTTATCGTTACCAGTTTGATCCCAACCTTGGCATTCGACAGGCCATGACAAGTATTTGGAATGCGTTGGTCACTGACAAATCCATGGTAAGTGTCTGTGAACTCTGTGTTAGGAAAACACTGTAGATTGTCCAAGGTCATGCATGGGATTTAAACCCAGTGCTCATCTTCCTTTCTACTTTTTATACTTAACTTGTTTAAACAAACAAATTGTCTTTCATTCCATGCTTTCTTCCTACTTTCAAGGTATTAAAGATGTGTGTGGCAACATTTATTAAAATCTCCAAAATGGAAACCATCTAAATGTCCACTGGGAAGATGGTTAAGGAAATGATCATATACTCACATGAATGGAATAGTAAACGTGGAGAGGAATGATTGACGCAGTGGAGAGTGGGTTGTGGCCCCACCTCCAGTGAATTCGGTTAGGTGGGGAGACATACAAGGAACAGGCAGTTGCCATTTTGTTTTCTCTGTTGGTGTCCTCTCATCTGGCTGTTAATCATGTTCCATCCCACTTTTAGATAGTAAGATTTCTCAGGGCTTGTCTCTGAGTATCTTTTTGTTCTCTGAGCTTTCTCTGTATCAATCAGTTCCAAGGCATACAAATGTCATCTTTATTGTGGAAGTTCCCAGTCTTACAGTTTTGGTCCAGATGTCACTTGCACTTTAGACTTACATATGTAACTGTTTACTTGAAATTTTCACTTCAGTGTTGTTTCAGAATACTGTAAACGCAACATGCCCAGAACAGGACTTTAAAAATAACCTTCCCCCTCTATTCTCACTGTTCACCTATTTGCCCAAGCCAGAAAACTTGGTGTCATACTTTATTTTGGGCTGTGTCTCACCACCACCCCCAATTGAATCTAGTAGCAAATTCTGTTGATTCTGCTTCCAAAGTATTCCTTGAATCCACTCTCTTCTTTCCCTAATTCTTTCCTGATGAACAGGTCATCATTGTCTTTTTTTTTTTTTTTCCTCTTTGCCTTTCTTCATTTAATTATCTACATAGTAGCAAAAGTGATTTTTAAAAATGAAAATTAGATTGTGCCATTTTGGATTAAGATCCTTTAGTAGCTTTACAGCCTCACTTTAAATAATTCCATGATCCTTACTATGTCTTACAAGTCCCTGCCCGTAATGTGGCCCCTTCCTGTCTCTCCTGTCTGGTACTAGGCCGAATATGTTTCTATTCATGGTGGTAGGTACTTGAGGGTTCAGCTTTGAAGACTCAGTGAGTTTTGCTTGCTCCAGGAGAACATGTGGCACTTCTGGGTCAGCCAAGATCTAATAGGCCAATGGGCTTTGTAGGTCTGAGCTCAGGACACAGGCCTAGACCCTTGAGACGTGAGTGTCATCTGTGTGAGTGAAAGGATTAAGCCACAAGTGTGGATGAGATCATCCATGGAGAATGTTGAGAGAAGCAGACATAGGAAGACATCAGTTATTTACTTCTTTGTCTTGGTTTTCTTTCATGTAAGTAAGAATAACAAAACCTTTCCTACCTATAAAAGTGGAAAAGCCATACATTTTTGAGAATGTCAGCATTGGTATAAAAGTGATTCTACCATTATTTTCTCATTATTACCAAGTTGCTAAGTGTATATCAAAACAGCACAGAGGCTTAAAAAGTAAAACTCATCTTTCATTCTGAACAGTCATGAGCCAGGCACTGGGTAAGGTACTGGGGATAAAAAGATGAGTGAGACACTGTCCCTCAATAACTGCACTGATAATGAGTGAGACACTGTCCCTCAACTAACTGCATCGATGATGAGTGAGACTCTTTCTCTCAGTAACTGCACTGATGATGAGTGAGACTCTGTCCCTCAATAACTGCACTGATAGTGAGTGAGACACTGTCCCTCAACTAACTGCACCGATGATAAGTGAGACTCTCTATCTCAGTAACTGCACTGGTGTGAAGGGGGACTGTGTCCTCAGTAACTGGCACTGATGATGAGTGAGGACCTTGTCCCTCAATAACTGCAGCAATGATGCAGTGATGAGTGAGACACTGTCCCTCAATAACTCCACTGTCCTGTGCAGTAACTGCACCTGACCCCCTTGAGGGTCTCCAGTATAGTGGAACAGTGCAGTTATTGAATGGTTTTGTGTGATGCTCCTTCAGAAGGTGCTACGGGAACAGAGAGGAGAGTACCCAAGCCAGTCTTCTCTGAGAAAGAATGGCTAATATGAACCTTGAGGGACAAGTAGGAGTTAGCCAAGCAAGTAGGACCTGGAAAGGGGATGTAGGTAGAGGTGGCATGTGCCAAGGAATGGAGTTGAGACAGAATATGGTACTTTTGGGTCTGGATGAGTTATGGAAGGATTTGTGTGCATGCCCGGGTGATTGCACTTCATTCTTATGCACTGAGGAAAATAAAAGCATCAAATGTACATTTTAGAATGATCACCTGGCAGCTTTATAGCGACCAAAAGTGGGAAGAGATTTGTGGGCTGAGTGGCCTAGAGAGACATGGAGGCTGTAAAATACAGAAAACATGGGCAGTGTGGGTTAATGTGGTTAACCAGTGTGGTTAAGAGTTGAATAATTTGATTATTGATGGATTTTGCATTTTAAATTTTATCCTTTGGCTTTCCTTAGGTGGATAAATATTTGAAAGAAATTCTTCAAGATTTGGTTAAGAACCTTACAAGCAATATGTGGCGAGTTCGAGAATCCAGGTACCATTTTTAGGAATATAAGTTTAGTCAAATAAAGCCGAATTTTTTTCCCTTCAGAATTTCCAGGTTTTACACTTTGTGCAAAAGGAATAAATTAAAACTTCTAAAAAGCTGGCTGGGTGTGGTGGCTCACACCTGTGATCCTGGCATTTGGGGAGGCCGAGGTGGGTGGATCACCTGAGGTGAGGAGTTCAAGACCAGCATGGGCAACATGGTGAAACCCCGTCTCTACTAAAAATACAAACATCAGCTGGGCCCCGTGGCGTGTGCCTGTAATCCCAGCTACTCGGGAGACTGAGGCAGGAGAATCGGTTGAACCCAGGAGGCAGAGGTGGCAGTGAGCTGAGATCGTGCCACTGCACTCCAGCCTGGGCGACAGAGTGAGACTCTGTCTCGAAACAAAACAAAAAACTACTAAAAAGCATATTTCTTGTTGGCTACATTAGGTATTTTTCTTTAACTATTTAAGCTTTGGTCAATGATTTTCCTAAATTGTCATAGTTTATATAAGTATGAAATCAAAGAAGTTGAAGATTACCTGTTAAATTGGTAGATACCAAGATATATTTTTGTACTGTCATGACTTTATAGTATAGAATTTCTGTATACAAATTACATTCATTCAGTGCCCAGTATGTACGTGGCAGTGTGCTAGGCCCTGGGGGCACACTAGTGAATAAAAAAAGATGTGTCATCTCAAAGGGATTGTATTATAGTTGTGGGAAACAAACATTTTATACTTGTAAATTCTATATATATATACTATATTTGAGGGACCTGGAGAGAAGTCATTGCTGTTTTGGGGTGAGGGGATGAGAACTCGAATTAGAGGCAGAATCTGTTTTCTTTTTTAGTATAAACGTTTCATAGTAAAATACTGACTTTCTTCTTCATATGTTGAAATGAAATTTTAATTTTCAGCTGTTTAGCTTTGAATGATTTATTGAGAGGAAGACCCTTAGATGACATCATTGATAAACTTCCAGAAATTTGGGAAACGCTTTTTAGAGTACAAGATGATATCAAGGTATTATAGAAATAAATTATCATTTATACATACAAAAAGTTAAATTGGAATTATTAAAATATTTATGTTGTATATGTCAGAATTCCATTTCCAGGTAGAGACTGATGTTTTCCCCCAAAGTTTCAGTCTTAATGTGTCTGTGAAGTTGCAAGATTGGGTATCCTTAGATCTAAATTAAATAGACTTGAAAAAAAGGTGGCTGTATACCTTCTTTCAATAGAGATCACATAATTCTGTTGGATTAGGGACAAATAACAGTTTTGAATATAGTAACAGTATTTCGATCAGTTCTGTAAATGGGATTAATTATTCTCAAATAATGTGACCAATTTCTCTGAATTTTTCTTGGGCAATCTTAATTTTAGGTATTTTTGATATTTTACCATTAAAATTAGACACTTCAGTTTTACCTTTCTTTTGCTTTATTTATTGGAGGATTTTAAGTGTTTCAGAATTCTCACATAGATCTTTATGTATTTACTTTTATAATACATTTAGTTTCTCAACTGTTAATAGCTAAATTTATTAAGGTCAAAATAGGTTACAGTTAATGTTTAAAAATTAGTAGTATGGCACGGTAATGTGTTCCTTGATGGGCAGGGAGTCTAATGAGATACCAGTTTTTTTTAACCTAATATGAAATGTAAGATTTTCCACCAATCTCTATAGGCTCTGAGGCAATTAAATTGCAAGTTGTAGAGTAGATGATAGTGAAACTCTCTAACTTGTATGATCTCACACTTTTGTCATTTTTAGGAATCTGTACGAAAAGCAGCAGAACTAGCTCTGAAAACTCTGAGCAAGGTGAAAACTCCTGTCTTACATTGGGAATGGAGTGGGGCAGGGTTCTGGATGACCATGACAATGATTTACTTATTGTCATAGGAAGTGACATGTAGTTGCAGTATAATTGGCTTCCTGTTGTAGTTCACTACTCTTAGAATGAATGAGAAAGCGAGTGCTGTAAACACTGTAGTGCTGGTATGTTGAATAGAGTATACTTGTGGTCTCTTTAAACGGTGAAATTAAGATAAAACTTTGACTTAACCCTGAAGAGCATGTCACTCAGTTAGATCAAGCAACACCGGTCTTTTCTCTTGCTTTTGCTATGTTTACATATAAAGCTACCTTTCATATCTATGAGGTTGGAAAGCTTTTTGAAACTAAATTATCTCCCACTTGAACTTGATTTTGTGATATATCAGGAACTTTACATTCTAGTTTCACAAACCTTGCCATAGGTCACATAAGTAGTAAAACCAGGTTTTAAATACAGGTGTTTTCTTGTTTCAGATGTTATCTTGACCACTATATTGTGTGCGACCCGACGTTATTGATGATGAGGATGATGATGATGATGATGATGATGATGATAACACTTCGAAACTTCTTTAATTTTTTTTTTTTGTTTGTTTTTTGGAGACAAGGTCTCACTGTGCTACCCAGGCTGGTAATGCAGTGGTGTGATCACAACTCACTGCACTCTCGACCTCTCGGGCTCAGGTGATCCTACCACCTCAGCCTCCTGGAGAGCTGGCACCACAGATGTTTGCCACCATGACTGGCTACTTTTTCATATTTTTTGTGGAGACAGGGTCTCTTCATGTTGCCCAGGCTGGTCTCAAACTCCTGGGCTCAAGCAATGCGCCTGCCTTGGCCTCCCAAAGTGTTGGGTTTATAGGTGTGAGCTACTGCACCCAGCCCTAAACCTTTTTTAGAGTGCTGTGTCTTACATATTTTCTCATTCGATCATCATCTATTTTGTTCCGTATTTCACAAACTAGAGGACCAGTGCTTAGACAGTGAAATGCATTACCAAATTTCCTGTTTAGTTCTCGGCAGGCCTAAGACTCAATCTCATATCTCATTCCTCTGTGTCTCTGTAGTGTCAGAGAAAGTAGATTCACTTATTCTTCTCTGGATATGTGAAGTAGAAAGTCTTTTGTCAGATGAATGCTTTATTGGATGAGCGGTCACTTTCACTAACATCCATGCTCTTTGTATGTGAGGTCTGTGTGAAAATGTGTGACCCTGCCAAAGGAGCAGCTGGCCAGAGAACCATCGCTGCCCTTCTGCCTTGCCTTCTGGACAAAGGAATGATGAGCCCCGTGACGGAAGTTCGAGCCCTCAGGTGCGCATCCGTCGATGAAATGAATGTATTGGATTTGCTCAGTTCCTAGAAATCGTGTTTCTTTCTAGGTTAGATTCTGGAAAATATGAAGAAAGAGGTTTAGGAGAATGACCCTTGGGTCATTTGTGAAAACTTGTGAGTCAGAATATTTTCACGGAAACATTCTCATGAGACCTTGTTTTTGCCCAGCATTCTGAGTCAAGCATGTTTTTCTGTTGTCATCAGCCTCTGCTCCCAACAAGCACATTTTCCTGTTACACTGCAGGTCCTCAGGAGCGTGCTTGTTCATGAAAATATTTAGTAATATTTCACAGATTATTAGATTTAAGACAAGCTGTTTACCACCTGCAATGATAAAATATTCAAAAAAATGTACTTACACTTTTAGATATATGGCTACTTTAAGTTAAAACCAATAGTGTAGGATTCTAGTTTGTATGTTTTGTTTGTTTTTAAACTACAGTGCTGTCTAGGAACTTTATCTGTTCCATTTTTATTTCACTCTTAAAAGTAGAACAAATTACTAATAATAGTGCCAGCAGTATTTCATGGCAAGTAGATAGTTGATGAGAGAAAGTTTTTTTTAGAAGGACTCACCTAACAACTGCAAAGGCAGATGCAACTAAGAGTATCACTTTGGCTAGGCACGGTGGCTCATGCCTGTAATCCCAGCACTTTGGGAGGCCAAGGTGGGCAGATCACCTGAGGTCAGGAGTTCGAGATCAACCTGGCCAACATGGAGAAACCCTGTCTCTGCTAAAAATACAAAAAAAATTAGCCAGGTGTGGTGGTGCATGCATGTAATCCCAGTTACTTGGGAGGCTGAGGCAGGAGAATAGCTTGAACCCGGGAGGCGGAGGTTGCGGTGAGCCCAGATCGCGCCATTGTACTCCAGCCTGGGCAACAAAAGTGAAACTCCATCTCACACACACACAAAAAAGTATCACTTTTTGCTCTCCTCAGTAAAATCTAAGTAGTGATCATTAGGTGCCCCTAAATCCACTGGGTGAATGGCTGACGAGAACTTTATAATGATTCAGGGCAACCAGACCTGAACTTAACAATCACTCCTCACAGCACAAAAAGACAACCAGTGCATCGTGATGTGATGGAATAGAACGCACACAGCATTGCCTAGGAAGGATTCTGTGTGTGTGTGTGTGTGTGTGTGTGTTTACAAAATTGAACGTGAACTCAGTTTAGCCTGTAGATCTCTACAGGGGAGAGGGGGAGAGAGGAACATGTTAAATGACCTGACTGGAATACAGTCAACGAGGACAAATAAGAAAAAAAGAGGAGAGTGGAGACTGTTAAAAAAGATTTAAGAAATGCAGTAGATTGCAATGTGTGAGTGAGCTTGGATGCTGATTCCAACATGCCAACTGTTTAAGAAGCTAATGAAACAGAGAAATTTGGATACTTGATATGGAAAAATCATTAATATTTTTAAAGTGTGAAAATGGTATTATGATTATGATAAAGAACCTTTGTCTTTTAGATATTCATAGTGAAGTTTAGTTAAGGGATATGCTTTCCAGTGCAGTCACGTGTCAGTGATAAGGATACTTCTGAGATGTGTCATTAGGTGATTTCATGGGTGTGCAAACATTAACATGAAGTTGGAAAAATGGTTCAGTTAGATTGCTTGATGCAGGGTTGCCACAGATCTGTTCACTTCATGTCTATGTCACATTTTGGTAATTCTTACAGTATTCCATACTTTGCATTACTGTTATATTTGTTTTGGTGGTCTGTGATCAGTGATGTTTGATGTTACTTTTGTAGTTGTTTTGGAGTTGTATGAACTACACCCATTTAAGATGGTGAACTTAATTGATCAAGTTGTGTGTGTCCCGATTGCTCCACTGAACAGCTGTTCCCCATCTCTCTTCCTCTTCTCAAGTGTCTTATTCCAAGACACAACAATATTGGAATTGGCTAATTAATAACCCCACAATGCCCTCTGTCTAAATGAAGGGAAGAGTTGCCTGTCTCTCACTTTAAATAGAAAGCTAGAAATGATTAAGCTTAGTGAGGAAGGAATGTTGAAAGCTGAGATAGAATGAAAGCTAGGCCTCTTATGCCACACAGCCAAGTTGTGAATGTAAAGGAAATGTTCTTAAAGGAGGTTTAAAGTGCTGTATCAGCCAACACACAAATGATAAGAAAGCAAAACACCCTTTTGCTAACAGGGAGAAAGTTTGAATATTCTGGATAGAAGATCAAATCAGCCACAAAATTCCCTTCAGCCAAAGCCTAATCCAGAGCAAGGCCCTAACTCTCTTCAATTCTGTGAAGTCTAAGAGAAGTAAGGAAGGTGCAGAAGAAAAGTTGGAAGCTAGCACAGGTTGGTTCATGAGGTTTAAAGAAAGAAGCTGCCTTTATAACATAAAGATGCAAGGTGAAGCAGCAGTTGCTGATATAGAAGCTGCAGCAGATTACCCAGAAGATCTAGCTGCGATCACTGATAAAGATGTCTACACTCAACAACAGATTTTCAATGGAGATGAAACAGCCTTCTCTTGGCAAAAGATACCGTGTAGGATTTTCATAGCTAGAGAGAAGTCAGTGCCTGGCTGCAACACTTCAAAGGCCAGGTCAACTGTCTTGTTAGGGGCTAATGCAGCTGGTGACTAAGTTGAAGCCAGTGCTCATTTACCATTCTGAAAATCCTAAAGCCATAAGAATTCTGCTAAATCTGCTCTGTGCTCTAGAAATGGAACAACACAGTCTTATCTGTGTTGTTGACAGCTTATCTGTTACAGCATGGTTTACTGAGTATTTTTAGTCCACTGTTGAAGTCTACTGCTGAAAAAAAAAAGAAAAAAACCAACCAACCAAACAAAAAAAACCCAAAAAACAAATATTCCTTTCAAAGTATTACTGCTCATTGACAATGTGCGTGGTCACCCAAGAGCTCTGATAGAGAGGTACAAGGAAATGAATGTTTTCGTGGCTGTTAACATAACACAACATCCATTCCGAAGCCCATGGATCAAGGTGTAATTTCAACTTTCAAGTCTTACTATTCAAGAAGTGTATTTTGTAAGGCTAGAGCTGCCATGGATCTGGGCAAAGTAAATTGAAAACCTTCTGGAAAGGGTTTATCATTGTAGGTGCCATTAAGAACATTCATGATTCATGGGAGGAGGTCAAAATGTCATTAATAGGAGTTCGAAAAAAGTTGATTCCAACTTTCATAGGTGACTTTGAGGAGTTCAAGATGTCAATGGAGGAAGTCACTGCATACATGGTGGAAATAGTAAGAAAACTAGAATTAGAAGTGGGGCCTGAAGATGTGACTGAATTGTTGCAATCTCCTGATGAAACTTGAACAGAAGAGGAGTTGCTTCTTATCTCGATGAGCAAAGAAAGTGGTTTCTTGAGATGCAAGCTACTCCTGGTGAATATTCTGTGAACATCGTTAAAATGACCACAAAGGGTTTAGAATATTTCATAAACTTAGTTGATAAAGCAGCAACAGGGTTGGAGAGGATTGACTCCAACTTTGAAAGACGTTCTAATGTGGGTAAAATGCTATCAAACTGCGTCTCATGCTACAAAGAAATATTTTGTGAAAGTAGGAGTTGATTGATATAGCAAACTTCATTGTTAACTTACTTTAAGAAATTACGAAAGCCACCCCAGCATTCAGCAATCACCACCAGTCAGTAGCCATCGCCATTGAGGTAAGACCCTCCATCAGCAAAAAGATAATGACTTGCTGAAAGCTGAGATGATCAGTAACATTAAGATATTTTAAAGTCAACTAATGTACTTTTAGACATAATGCTATTGCACACTTAATAGACTGCAATATAGTGTAAACAAAACTTTTATATGCACTGGTAAGCTAGAAAATTCATGTGGCTTTCTTTATTGTGGTGGTCTGGAACAGAACCTGCAGTATCCCCAGGGTATTCCTGTATGATCTTATGGGACCACTGCTGGACATTGTGGTCTGTTGTTGTTGACTGAAATGTCTCATGCAACACATGACTGTAATACAGTGGTGGGGGAATGGTGGCTGTATGTTTGGAGGAGGTATAAATGAAACAAAATTGGTCAAATGTTGCTAATTGTTGAACTGGGTGGAGAATACATAGAATTTCATGTCTACTATAAATTCCTACCATAAAATTTCACCATGAATGTAAATTCCTACTATAAATAAATACATGGAACTTCATTCCTACTATTAATGAAGGTAGGCTTTTCCTACTTCATTTGTCATTCTTTCTACCTCTATATATGCTTGAAAGTTTCTTTAATAAAAGTTAAAAAAAATGCCAAGACCAGGCTCTGTAACCATGTGACAATATGCTTTAATGCAGTGAACTGCAGAACAGCCTCATGGTGAGATTTGTAGGTCTTCTCACTTTTGTTAAAAGGACTCAGGAGTTGTGTTCCATATGTTTGTAGCATTAACACCCTTGTGAAGATCAGCAAAAGTGCAGGAGCCATGTTGAAACCACATGCACCAAAACTCATTCCAGCTTTGCTAGAGTCCTTGAGTGTATTGGAGCCCCAAGTTCTCAATTATTTGAGCCTCCGGGCAACAGAGCAAGAAAAGGTGAGTGGATAGCACAGGCATATTGGTAAGTATCATGAGGGAAGAGCCCTGTTAAGATACCAAGGTTCATTTGAATGACATTGTCACTACTCTTACCAGAACTCACCCTCTCTCACCACATGCAGTGTTTTACTATTTTTTGGAGAGAGGTTGTCAGCTCATACACTGTTTTGTGAATTGGATGAAAACTGACACTTCCATCTAAAAAATGAATTAACATTTGTTTAACATAGTTTTTTGTACATTTCAATTTTTTTAGGGCTTGGATCTGTACCTTCAGAGTCCTTCCATGGACTCCCTCGCCCTGTAAGCAAAGAGTATTTGCACCTAGACTTTGGCATATCTCAAAATCATTCTGCTTTGTAGGTGTAATGGAGTCACCTAGTCTCTGATCAGAGTCTTTTTTTTTTTTTTTTTTTTTTTTTTGGAGACGGAGTCTCGCCCTGTCACCCAGGCTGGAGTGCAGTGGCGCCATCTCAGTTCACTGCAACCTCTGCCTCCCGGGTTCAAACGATTCTCCTGCCTCAGCCTCCCGAGTAGCGGAGACTACAGGCAAGTGCCACCATGCCCAGCTGATGTTTTTGTATTTTTGGTAGAGACGGGGTTTCACCGTGTTAGCCAGATGGTCTCGGTCTCCTGACCTCGTAATCTGCCCACCTCGGCCTCCCAAAGTGCTGGGATTACAGGCGTGAGCCACCGCACCCAGCCTGATCAGTCATTTTTTAAAACTGCAGATGAGACATATTTATTGTGAAAAGTTAATACAGAAGGATAGAAAGTAATCCCACAGGAGGTCTCCCCATCACCACAGTATCATTCCCTGAGAAGCACCTGCTATCAGAAGTTTCCTGTGCTTTCTCTCAAATCCCTTTTTAGTCATAGGCTACCAAACCAAGCAAACATACTAATTTAAAAATAGTATCAGACTGTGAGTGTTGTTCTGTGATTTGTTTTTTAAATTAATAGAATATCATGTCTATATACACACATTCTTTTTAATGTATACATAGTGCTCTACATCAGGTGATTTTGAATTTTGATGGGAGAGGTTTTGCAACATCAAAGGTTTTAATTGTTCTTTTTTCTCTGTACCTTTGCCACTGTTGAATAATGTATATCTGATAACAAGAATCTCATTTTTCTAATTTGCACTCTTTTCCTAGCATTGTCCATTGCCTTTTCATATCGTATTAGTCGTTTATATTTCTTCTGTGATTGTGTTTATATTCCATGCCTATTTTTCTATTTGACTGTTTTTTTAATTTATATTTTTTATTAGAACTATTAAACACTGTTATATACAACATGTTTCCTTTGTTCACTATTTGCTCTTTAACTTGCCTAAACTTCTCTAATAACTTACTCTCTTTACCCTTTGCTTCTAATATTGCTGCTGCTTATTTATTCATTATTTTTCCCTCTTTCAGCAGTAGACTTGCCCCTTCCTGGGTGTCCATAGGATGTTTACTAAGCATTGAGAATTTGGAAACATAAATTCTAGTCTAAACTTTGCAGCCCTAGGCAAGTCACTTGTGTATGACTTACTTTTCTCCTTTATCATATCTGGATAGTATTAACCTCTCCTTCAGCATAGTTGTTAGATTAAAATACCTTTGTAGATATGAAGGTTGATTACAAAGTTAAAGAACTACCCATATAAATTTTTTTACTGCTTAGACACAATTTTAAAAACCTTAGAAATTTATTTAGTCAGTTCCTTTATTTAGTGGATGGAGAACCTCAGGCTGAAGAAGGCTGGATGGCTTGCCCACAGCCATACTATGCTAAGTTCTTAACTATTATCTGGATTTTTCACCTGTAGTGAGGTGCTGCTTCTCCTGGTAAATTGTTGAGTATAGGTCAAAAGAAATTAGAGTTAGACTTAATGTTTGCCTTTGTTACAGCTACGGATTATTTTTTTAAAAGTTCTGTAATTTGGAAGTGAAAGTCTTTTATGGTGTTTGTGTGGATTATTCCTAATTAATTGAATGTGCTGAGTGACTTGAATTTCTGTTCTTTAGGCTGCGATGGATAGTGCTCGGCTTAGTGCTGCCAAATCCTCTCCGATGATGGAAACAATCAACATGGTGAGTGTCTTAAATAATAACGAGAGGGTTTGCTTACCTGAAAGTGTAATTCTTCAAAGTCTTCAGGCTATGTTAAATGAAGTAGAGACTTATGGGATGAATTGAGCAGTTGTTGTGACTCCAGTTTTTTCTTAGTATATTTCTCTCTTCTCCTCTGTCACTAAGTGGAATAAGTAGTTCCCCCAAATACCAGAAACAGTCGGTCCAAATTTGTGTTACAAGGGACAACAACATATTAAGAGCTCTGTATAAATTTACATCTGTAGTCTTTTGAGCTGTGTATTTAGAAAGGTTCAGAGTTGTGCTTGTGCCTAATAGTTATCTTTGGGAGGAACTAGGAAAGTTATAAGCTGGAGGTATTTAATGAAGTAGGTGACATAAAGGTAGGTGAAGAGATTGGGCAATGTTGATATGTTGTTTTAGTCATAGGAAGGCATTTGCAGTAAAGAGCTGCTTGGCACTCTCAGGTTCTGATTTCTAAAGTTCCTGGAGTCTTGGTAAAGTTACTGTGTTGTGCACTCCCTGTAGTGGTTAGTTAGCTATGATTGTGTTTACTGGAAATTAGTTTGCTAAGCAGATCTATACCTTTAGCAGGACTCTGAAGTTATAGATCCAACCCCTAAAAAAATTGAAATGTACAAAAAACTGTTAAACTGGACAAGAGAAGTAGCTATGTTTTAGTGCCTGCTGGGGGACTGTTACCAAAATTTAGTCTAAGAATGTTGTATCTTTGTTGGATTATTGGGGGGAAATTAAAATTTAAAGAAATAGGAATAGTTAGTGAATACCATTTAGTTATATTCATTATTAATTTCATTATTAATAGAAAACATGTTAATTGCATTTTCAAAAATAAAAGCCAGCAATTTATAGGAAAATTCATCTAAGAAGTTGACTCATTAGAGGGGATTTGGTAGGGTAGGCCCACTGTAGAAGATCAATTTTTAGTTTAGGTTTTTTATACTAAACATGGATTGATAAAGAGGAAGTAGGCCCAGAAAGATTCTTTATTCTTGAGTAATCATTATTTTCTTTTTTAGCAAATTGATGTTTTCATTTTTTAGTTTGTTTTAGTGTTGAATCACTGATGAATAATTTTCTGTTTGTAGTACAGTGGTGGTTTTAGTATTGAAATTAGAGCAGAATCAAACAGTGATTTTTCAACTTCATGTAAAATCCAGTGGGTACGTGTTTGACAAGGGCAGTTTTTAATTGAAGATATGGTCTTGACTTATTTGCCAAGGCTTACCTTTATATTTGTCCTTTTTCAAAAGTGCCTGCAATATCTTGATGTGTCGGTGCTGGGCGAGCTAGTTCCTAGGTTGTGTGAACTGATCAGAAGTGGTGTAGGTCTTGGAACTAAGGTAAGTGTATTTTTCACAAGAAGAAATGTGCATCTTCATTAGTTTTGGCCATAAGGATATGACAGCCATCATGTTTGAAATTCATGTTTTACCACAAAATCTAATATTATTATACACTAACCATTTTATTTCTGTGGTTGCACCAATAACTGAAAACATGTAATTATTCCAATAAGTATTGTCTTAACTTACTTAGTGGAATCATTTCTGTTCTCTGGGTGCCATGTACGTACCCTCTAGGTTGTCATTCATTAGCAGTTCATGGAAATGCACATCCAGTTACAGGGCATGGATTGTTTTAGGTGGCAATTGCATTTTTCACAGAGGGGTCAGCAGTGTTAGAACAGAAAAATGTCTTAGTTTTCTAGATCTTTGAAGGATCAGATGCCCCCCCACCACCCTTTTAACAACAAATTAGTAACTCACATTTTTTCTTATGACAAAATTAACACTTGCTAGTATTGTACAATTTTAGCATTTATAGATTAGGAAAAAGTTAAAAATTGTCTAGAATTTTGCTGTACAGAGATAACTGCTGTTAATATTTTGGAGTGTTTCCTTCTAGTCTTTTCTGCACATGTATCTTCTGCAATGTCCTCTTCTAATGGCCCTGTGATACTCCACTGTATGGATGTAACATCATTTATTTTATTCCGTCAGGGAACATCTGACTTGTTTTCAGTTTTTGAAAAAATAGTAAAGTACTGTGATGCTTTACGGTGATGAGGCATACCTGAAGACATTTGGTTAAATTTCTAGAAATGGAAATGTTAGCCCAGTGATGGACAAGATGACTTATTTTGCTTTTCCAGAAGATTGTACCAGTTTTCTTTCTTTTTCACAATGTCTAAGATCACCCATCTTTCTCTTGGGAGTTTAAAAAATAAAATCTCTGCATTACTAGTTTAAGAGTTTTCCTTTTTCTGTATTGAATCCTGGAGGGGGTATTAGGTTTCATGTATTTTATATGTTTAAATTTTTGGCACCTAAGCCAGTGGTTTGGTAGGTAGAACATTGTGACCGTCAGATTTAGACCTTTGCTTTTGTAATCCTGTAGGGTGGCTGTGCCAGTGTCATTGTGTCATTAACTACTCAGTGTCCTCAGGACCTAACACCTTACTCAGGTGAGTTTGTCAAGTGATGTGTGGTGATATTTTTGCGCGGCCCTGTCTTGTGTGACAGAGTTTTAAAAAGGAAAAATAATTATTATTCAGACCTGCTTGTGATGCTGTGTGCCTTTTCTCCCTTCAGTCCCCTGACCCCTTCATTTCTTTGTTTGCAGGAAGTGCGGGGTTTATCGAGTTGAGCAACTTTTCACTGTTCATAAACGTTTGATTGTTCCTTAGTAGTATATGGAGGTAAAAGTATCCTCTATTCCATAGGACTTACCATTGATAGCTGATTTTACATCAGCATTTTTCTCTTCTTAGATTGGTTTCTAGGCTGGGCTATGTTCTTTATATACCTGGCTCTCATTTTTGCAAATTTTTCCACGATATTCTGGTTTAATTTTAACTTTATATCAGGTGAAAGGAAGCAAATGGATATATAAATATAACATTCAGAAATCTAAACTACTGTGAGGGAAATCAGATGTTAATTATAGGGTTAGGTTTGTTTGGGTTCTGGGAACAGAGTGGAACATTTGGTCAACCAAGTATCAGATGTTTTTCTCTTTATTTCTGGTAGGTAAACTTATGAGTGCTTTGCTTAGTGGCCTGACAGATCGGAACAGTGTGATTCAGAAATCTTGTGCATTTGCCATGGGCCATTTAGTTCGGGTGAGTTAAATTTCTTGCTTAGTTAAATAAAACTCTTTGACGGTTATAAAGAAATACTTAGGATTGTTTCTTTTTCAGACTTCACGGGATAGCAGCACTGAAAAACTCCTGCAGAAGCTCAGTGGGTGGTATATGGAGAAAGAAGGTACCTTTTTTTTTCTATTTTATGTCATTTTAAATTTAGATGTTAACAGCCCAATAAAACAGTACAAATTAGATCTTACCCTCTATGATTTTATGTGATTTGCTAGAAATATTTGTTTCTTTCCTTTTCTTTTTTTTTTTGAGATGGTGTCTGGCTTTGTCGCTGAGGCTGGAGTGCAGTGGTGCTCTCTCAGCTCACTGCAACCTCAGCCTCCTGGGCTCAAGCGATTCTTGTCCCTCAACCTTCTGAGTAGCTGGGACTACAGGCACATGCCACCACACCTGGTTAATTTTTGTATTTTTTGTACAGATGGGGTTTCGCCATGTTGCCCAGGCTGGTCTTAAACTCCCGAGCTCAAGCTATCTGCCCACCTTGGCCTCTCAAAGTGCTGGGATTACAGGTGTGAGCCACCACAACCCAGCCTGCTAGAAACATTTCTAATTGATTTTACCTATTTGTTTTGCTATTATATGAGTTGAACAATAGCCTATTTAGATCAGTTACCCTTAAAAACAATAAATATCATAAAGATTTTGGTTTCTCCTTTTCAGAACCTATCTACAAGACCTCTTGTGCTTTGACTATTCATGCTATTGGACGATACAGCCCTGATGTGTTAAAGAATCATGCAAAAGAAGTCCTGCCTCTGGCATTTTAGGCATGCATGAAATTGCTGATGAGGAAAATCCGAAAAAGAAGAATGTAATTTATGGACTGAAGTGTGGCAGGAAAATGTACCTGGTTAGTAGTGTGACCTGAGTTAAACCTGCTTCTTAGGAATCACAGCTAGAATTTTTTTTTTTTTTTTTTTTTTTTTTTTTTTTTTTGAAGACGGAGTCTCGGGCTCTGTCTCCCCCGGCCTTGGAGTGCAGTGGGCCGGATTCAGCTCACTGCAAGACTCCGGCCTCCCGGGTCTTACGCCATTCTCCCTGGCCTCAGCCTCCCGAGTAGCTGGGACTACAGCGCCCACCACCTCGCCCTGGCTCATTTTTTTTTTTTTTTTGTATTTTTAGTAGAGACCGGGTTTCACCCGTATTAAGCCCAGGATGGTCTCCGATTCTCCGCTGACCTTTGATCCGCGCGCGTCTCGGGGCCTCCCCAAAGTCGCTGGATTACAGGCTTCGAGCCAGCTGTGGTGCCTGGCCACAGCTAGAATTTTTTACTTGTATTCGTTATTCATAAACTCCTCTAAAGTTACTTTCCCAGGACCTTAATATGCATCCCATTTAGTTTTAAACCCATCCCAATTGCTGAGTTCTCAAGGTTGGCACTGAGGATTTTTGTCTTTACTCATTCCTCACTGCCCACATGAGAGAATACAAACTCTGTGAGCAAGGAGAGCTTTATATTTTTAATTGAGAGTGTGATTTTATGTAGCCTTAGAGTATTTTAGAGTAGTTTTCTAAATGTGTTTTTCACCTTGTCACATATTAATGGGTGATGCCCATTTGTGTGATATGTTCCTGTGGGCACCTAAGTTCGTAAAGTTCTACTATTGTGAGAGTAAGTCACAGCACCAACCCACTTTCTCTCCCTTTGAGAGAGTGGTGTGTTTTAACAGTTGAGAATCACTGCTTTTAGACTGTTGGTCACTGACTCTTTTTCAGACTTAGAAAATCAGTTAATTTTCTTGTCACTTAAAAGTTGTTTTAATTTTGCTTTCCTAGGTTCTTTTGGTGGCATTCGATTATACCTGCAGGAGTTAATTACTATTACCCAGAAGGCTTTGCAGTCTCAGTCTTGGAAAATGAAAGCCCAGGGTGCAATTGCCATGGCATCAATTGCAAAGCAAACTAGCTCTCTAGTACCTCCATATCTCGGAATGATACTGACCGCATTGCTGCAAGGCCTGGCTGGAAGAACATGGGCAGGAAAGGTAAAGGAACCATTCATGCCCAGTTAAAGGTATAATAAGAAGGGTCTGGTTTTGTGTAACTTCTGATGGATTATTTTTGTGAACCAGATTTCCTAGACAGTGGAAGCTTTGGGTAAACCTTGCCCAATTAACTGTGGTATTTCCTCTGAAACTAGAACCCACGTGGCCTTGCATAATGGACAGTAATGCTGGAGATAGATACATTTTTCATATTCAGCCTTCGAAGTTATGTCTTAAACCAACTTGTCAGCATTTTGTACCTGTTGACCTTATGAACAGATCAGGATTGAGCGTAAAAAGGTCAGGATTGGGCGTGTGTGACATAGAGTAGCAAGGTAGGCTGCTTCTAAACCTGGGGCTGAAGATGCCCATCTCTGGGACCTATGAATTAGTAACAGTTATTTTTTTACACAAGGGCTTCAGTAGGATTCTTACAGTGAACACTCAGTGGGGAACATGAGATTGTGGCAACATAATGATCTTTATGTTGTAAAGGTCAGTAGTGGCCCATGCAGTACTGAAGTAGTACTGGACTGGGAGTCAGACATCATTCTAATTCTGTGGTTGACACTTGTCTGTGAGACCAGGGTCAAATCAGTTCTTTAGGCTTCTACGAAATGGAGGTGAAGATAATTATCCTGCATCCATGGTTTAGAGTAAAACTTGGTGGATGTGCTTAAAATTATGCATTAAAGATGAGGTGACAATTGTTAATTTTTGTTGTCACAATTATCAGAAATTCCTAAGGTAATTATAATCATAGTGTAGAGAGTGTAAATGACATGTTTGGGATTAATAGTATGTCCTCATCTTTTAACCCCTTAGGAAGAGCTGTTGAAAGCCATTGCCTGTGTGGTGACAGCTTGCAGGTAAATGTTCTTTCAATGAGGATGCCATTTCTTAAACTGAACCCGAAAGCTGCAGCCTTTATTAACTTCTGATGCTTTTTTATGGATCCCGTAGTGCAGAGCTGGAAAAGTCTGTGCCCAATCAACCCAGCACGAATGAAATTCTTCAAGCTGTTCTGAAGGAATGTAGCAAAGAGAATCTCAAATACAAGATTGTAGCAATCAGCTGTGCAGCTGATGTTTTGAAGGCCACCAAAGAAGACAGATTCCAGGAGTTTTCTGACATTGTCATACCTCTCATCAAGAAGGTAATACCACCTGTATCCTCAGTTCTGGTTTATGCTTTAAAAAGAAAGAGTTAAAACATTATTTTCCCCTATGTCCTGATTATTAGGATTAGTTTAGCTGCAAGTAGCAGAGAAATTCCAAAATATGGCCTTAAACAAGATAGACAGTGCTGTGTTTCTCACATAGCATTGGGAACATCACAAAGCGTTCAGGTATTCCGGCTCTTTACATCTCCCAACTCTGCCATTTCTAGGGTGGGGTCATCATCTTCAAGGTCCACAGTGTGTTTGTGTTCCAGGCAGGAATGCAGAGGAGGTGAAGCAAGGATAAAGGATCACAGTGGGCATGCCAGTTCTCTTTTGAGGAGAGTTCCTGGGCACCGCTAGATGGCACTTTGACTTATATCCATCCCATTGCTCAGTACTTAGCACACCTGGCAGCAGACTGAATCTTAATTCTGGGTGTCCATTTTCCCTCCATGGGAGAAGGGGAGAGTGGATTTGGTAGTGAATGAACAGTTTATGTCATAATAAGCTTTGCCTTAGCTAATAAGCTCAGCCACCCCAGCCATCCTAGAATAAAGGCAAGAAGCTCAATGTGTCATGTGAATTGCCTCTGCCATATAGTGGAGGATTTGGGTCAAAAAAAACACTCAGGTTTCATGTGGAAGATGGAATACTCAGTTTTAAAAGTTGGGCACTGGTCCAAAAAAAGAAAAAAAAGTGTGTGGTTTCCCTATTTGTGAAACATGAAATATTTTAAGTAACATTCTTATTTCTTAAGGCTGCTAATTTGCAGTTGTTTTCTTTCAGTAATAAGGCTATTTAAATAATTTCCGTTACAAACATAGTGATAGCATATGGATTTGGGACACTTGTGTTTTAAGTTGATGACATCACTAGCGAGCTGGACCAGTGCTTCTCTTAGCCTCTGTTTTCCTATCTATCAAGAAAGAGTTTGGATTTATTCAGATCATTACTGAGTTTCTTCTATCTTTAATACTTGATTCTCATGCAGATCTCACGTTATGCTCAAAAGACTACATATGCAGTAATTTTTAGCTTTTCTTTACAGATTCCTGTAAAGTATTTCCTAAATTTATTAGAGACACAGTATTCTGGTTATAAATCCTTGTTGTAAATGGGGAAGCTTATGGTAGAGAATTTACCGTTTAACTCTTGGTTAATAGCTCCTGCCCTAGTACCCTGATAGCTTAAATAGCATACCTGTAACTTTGAAGAAGAAAATATTAAATTTTCTTTTCTTTGATATATCCTAGAATTCATTTGAAAGTAGTGGGGTCCAGACAACCAAAAATGAAGATGAGAATGAGAAGGAAAAGGAGCTCCAGCTGGAATATCTGCTGGGTGCCTTTGAAAGCCTGGGCAAAGCCTGGCCCCGAAACGCGGAGACCCAACGTAAGCACCAGAAACCGCATTTGAAGAAGTGCTGTAACCAGAGGTTACTTAATGAGAGCAAAGGTTTTCTGTATGACAAAGTATAGTTATTGTTTCTTATCGAGCCTGATTGATTAATAATGAGAATTATTCAGTGGAAATTTTTTGTGTACGTGAGCATATCACCTCACTGATCAGTGTACCGTTGCAGCAAGGGCTGCTGTAAGAAAGTATCACGGACCAGGTGGCTTAGCAGAAATTTATTTTCTCACAATTCTGGAGAATGGAAGTCTGAGCTTTTGAGATCAAGGCATCGTCAGCAGGGTTAGTTTCTTCTGAGACCTCTCTCCTTGGCTTGGGAATGGCTGTCTTCTCTGTGTGTCTTCACATGATCTTTGTTGTCTCTGTGTCCTAATCACCTCTTCCTGTAAGGACACCAGACACACTGTATTAGGGCCCACTCATAGGACCTCTTTAAAGGGTCTGTCTTCTATTTAATAATAATGCAGTAACATTCTGAGGTACTGGGGGATAGTATTTCAACATACGAACTTTGGGGGCATAGTTCCACCTATAATAACCATGATACATTTTATGCAGAGAGTTTGATAGAAGAGTTCTGCTGATCTTCTTGATCATTTGGAGGAATCCACAAAGTTTATTAGTGGGGTCTCTTTATCCTAAAATGAATGGCCTTATTACGAAGTGTTCAGTAAGCACCTGAAATCCCTGTTTCAGTGAAATACTCATTACTATTTGGACAATTTTCAGAACTGGACATGTATTTCCCAAAGATTAAATCAACAGTAAACCTTTATTATTGGATGAGGTTGCAGTTAGTTTCGAGTCCACTGATAGGGCCTTAACCTTGGGATGATACTACCCTTTACACTGGATCTTAGCCAAAAGGCCAAGAAGTGATGATGCTACCCTTTAAGCTTGCCTTGGGTTGGGTCCTACAGTGCATCCCGCTGAAGATCTTAGTGTGTGTGTCTATATATATATGTATTTTTTTTTTTTTTTTGGAGACAGGGTCTTGCTCTGTTACCCAGGCTGGAGTGCAGTGGTGCAGTCCTTGCAGCCTTTACCTCCAGGGCTCAAGTGATCTTCCTGCCTCAGCCTCCCAAGTATTTGGATATACAGGTGCATGCCATGACACCTAGCTAGTTTTTTTTTTTTTTTTTTTTTGAAGAGGTGAGGTCTTGCTATGTTGCCTAGGTTGGTCTCAAACCCCTGGGCTCAAGTGATCCTCCCATTTGGCCTCCCTCCTGAAGTGCTGGGATTTATAGGTATGAGCCTCCATGCCAAGTGACAATATTACTGAATGTTATAAAAAAATGTATTGTTGATTATTCGTAACTGGAAATGTCTAGAATCAGAGTTAAGGTTCTCTTTGAGCCCTGTCAGCCTTTGTGTGAACTTATATATTTGCTATGTTTATAGGAAGAGTTTCCCAGAAGATACAAATTTGCAAGTGGTTTTATTTCTTATACACTGCAGTGGAAGTCCACTAATATGACACTATAAAGACTTGATAGGTAGAGATAGCTAAGGTAGGGAATTGTATGAGAAAGTTGATACAAACATAAAGCAGTTTATTTTAATATAAGATGTAGAAGGTTGTTAATAGAAAAGTGCATTTATTGCGAACCAAGGTCTTTTCTTTAGGAACTTAAGTTACGCATTGGCTTCTTATAAATCTACAATTTCTGGGTTTTGTTTCTTTAAAATAGAGAAAGAAATTTCAAGCTCTTATGAGACAATTCTAGTGCAGAATTCTAGATTTTTTTAATTTCCTTCCCCCATTTTTACATTTGTTTGAGCCCTATGAAATCCTACAGTAATTAAAAATAACTTCGTTCTTAAGTTTTCTGCTGATTCATCAGTTGGCATAATATTAATTATATAATTATAATTACAATTGCAGTTGGCATAACAGGTTTATAAGAAAGCACTGTTGACTCTTGGTAAACCTGCAGTTTGCAGAGGCTTGTGAGCATCTAGAGAGGAGCTCCTGGCCACAGAGTTCTCCTTTCTTTGGCTGTCATTCAGGGAGTTTTGAGGGGCAAAGGGGTTGTGGTTAAAGTGCTTTCTCAGTTCTATGGAGAACCATATGCCTTGAAAGTGAATATTTGTAAACAATTATATTGTACCTTTGTGGGGGCAGTTTCTGATCAAGGAAATGTGTTTGGGGATTGAGTACAAAGTCATGCTGAAGGTTTTGGAGAAATTTCAATGGCTTTAAAATATTTATTGTTTTATTTCTCTTTTCCTGCTTTTCTCTCCTTTATCCTCCCTGCCTTCTCTTTTTCTCCGTCCCTCTGCCTTTCTCTTGTTCTCTCTGTCTGTCCCTCATTTATTCCATCTCTTGCTCTTTTATACTCTCTCCTGCTCTGTCCCACCTTGTCTTTCTTTCCCAGGTTGTTATCGCCAGGAGCTGTGCAAACTGATGTGTGAACGGCTAAAACTCAGCACGTGGAAAGTGCAGCTAGGAGTCCTGCAATCAATGAATGCCTTTTTTCAGGGGTAAACTGCTTCATGGTTCAGTTTTTTATTTTGTTCCCCCCACCCCTGCAGCATTTTATATATAATCAATGGAATTTTTATACATTTAAAAACTAGTAGCTAAAGTGACAATGATACATACAGACAGAAATTGTGACAGGAAAGTTTTAGACTGTTTCTTAATAATTAGCATTTGTACCTTGCTTTCTGATTTGTATAGGTTAATGCTTTTGGAAGAAGAATATGCAGATCCTGAGGCTTTGGCTGAAATTCTGCTTGAAACTTGTAAATCAATCACATATTCTTTAGGTGAGTGTAGTAAACTAAAACTGA
Source organism: Rhinopithecus bieti (assembly GCF_001698545.2). Taxonomy (NCBI): domain Eukaryota; kingdom Metazoa; phylum Chordata; class Mammalia; order Primates; family Cercopithecidae; genus Rhinopithecus; species Rhinopithecus bieti. Next base: position 28,469 of record NW_016816382.1, on the reverse strand, counting down.
CGAGGGAGTCCTAATTTTAAAGCTAAGGAGCCGAGCTTCAAATATTTCCTACCTTGTCTTAGGAACTAAATTTCTGAAACAGCTGCTGGACCCTGCTACTTAATATACTCCATGTGTACCCCTTAACTGGAATATTTAAATCTGAAACTATAACAGGATTTTAGCATCTAGTTTAGAAAAACCTTCGTGACAAGTATTTTTACAAAATTGTTATTTGAAAGTAAATTCAAACTTACACAACGGTTGCAACGACAGTACATTTAATACTCTGCAATATGTATACACTTTACCCAGAATCATCTGTTAACATTTTGTGCCATTTGCTTTGTCATTTGGACTTCTGTATACATGTTTTTCTCCTGAACCATTTGAAAGTATGTTGCTTACCTCAGGCCCCCTTTTTCCTCAGTTATTTAGTGTGCCACAGTACCATTGTCAACTTTAGGTAGTAAACATGGATGCGGTTTTTTAAATCAAATGTTTATCGTTCATACTCTAGTTTGTTCAGTTGATTCGGTAATGTTCTTTATTTTTATTTTTTGAGACAGAGTCTCGCTCTGTCACTCAGGCTGAAGTGCAGAGGTGTGATCTCAGCTCACTGCAACCTCCACCTTCCAGGTTCAATCCTCCTGCCTCAGTCTCCCAAGTAGCTTGGATTACAGTTACTATCACGCCTGGCTAATTTTTGTATTAATTGTAGAGACAGGGCTTCACTGTGTTGGCTAGGGTGTTCTCGAACTCCTGAGCTCGAGCAATCCACCTGTCTTGGCCTCCCAAAATACTGGAGTTATAGACATGAGCCACCACACCCAGCCAGTAATGTTCTTTATAGGATTGTTTTTTTTCCCTCCCCTTCATTAGGGAATCCAGTCCAGGATGATGATGATGATGATAATAATTATTATTATTTTTGAGACAGGGTCTGCTCTGTCACCCAGGCTGGAGTGCAATGGTGCGATCTTGGCTCACGGCAGCTCTGCCTCTTGGGTTTAAGTGATTCTCCTGTCTCAGTTTCCCAAGTAGCTGGGCTTACAGGTGCATGCCATCAAGCCTGGCTAATTGTTGTACTTTTCATAGAGACGGGGTTTCACCATGTTGGCTAGTCTGGCCTCAAACTCCTGACCTCAAGTGATCTGCCCGCCTTAGCCTCCAATTCATAATTATTTATTGAATTTTGTTGTCATATATTTTTAGACTCCTTCAATCTGGAATACTTTGTCAACCTTTCTTTGTCTTAGGACATTGACAATTTTGAAGAATAAAGTCCCTTTTTGAAAAAAACAGAATGTTTCTCATTTGGTGTTTGATGTTTTCTCATAATTAGATCCAGGTTATGAATTCCCAGTTGGGATACTTACGTAAGTGATGTGTCCTCACATTAAGAGGCACACACAGTGTCCATCTGTTATCATTTGTGATGTTAATTTTGATTACCTGGTCAAGGTACTATCAGTTTTTCTCTACTGGCTAGTGACTATATTTTCCTTTTGTGTCTAATAAGTAGCCTGTGGGAACAGACCTTAAGATCATTCAAATAATCTGTTTATCTTCTTTACAATCTCTTCTCTATATTTAGCATGCATTGATGATTCTTTCCTGAACCAGTTTTTACTAAGATGATTTTGCAACTCTAGCATTTTGTCCACATTCACCATTTGATAGTTGGAATTCTATTGTAAGCAAGGTTCTTCTCTTCTGCCCATCTTTTTATTTATCTGTTACTGGCATTGATTCATGGATTTCTTTCCCCCTTCAAAGACTTTATAATTTAATTTTTTAAATCTTAATTTGTTACTCAAATTGTCCCAGATTTGGCCAGTGGAAGCCCTGTGTCAAGCTGACCCCTGTGTCATTTTGATAGGTCACCGTCACTGTAGCACTTCTGTACTTCATAGCATAACAAGATGATAAGGTCCATCTCATGCCTACCCTGCTTTGGGCTTGGTTGTGTGTTGATTTTTTTGGTAGACAATTTCACCGTGAATCAGATGCCATGTCAAAGAGTGGATGCCAAGGAAGCATGCTTCAGTTGCAGTTGCTGGCAGTAACATGCTTTTATGGATAAAGAACTGGCAGCCAACAGACCTGTCTTTGCTGGGTTCCAGGTTTCCCCGATCGGCTTAAACACTGGGTCGTATAATATTCTTTGGTAAAATGAGGAGGGTCATGCAGACCTAAGGATCATTCTTATGTATGATGTGAAGATGATTTTGTGTTTGAGATAGTTTTTTCATCTTCCACTTCTAAAATGGATCATTTAAATATTACCATTTGTTGTGGTGATTGGTATACTTGGCTGACAGGTTTTTGTTTTCCCAAAGTAGGAGACTATGTACATTAGCACATTTTAAGTATTTGATACTTAGCAAAGGGAAGCTTCCTTTAAAACATAACAAAACAAAAAACCAGATGTACCCTTTCCCTAGAGTTGTAATTTCTGGACATCTTTCTTTCAGTAACACAAATTTAATCTTGGAGGTTGTGTTTTCAGGCAGGCCATATAAACTGTATGATTTTCTTTTAGAAAATAAGACCTACTCATCTGTGAGAACAGAAGCTTTATCTGTGGTAGAATTGCTGCTTAAAAAACTTGAAGGTAAGTTGTTCTTAGTTCTGACTGGAGGACCACAAAGCCATGTAGCATATGTTTTAGAAATTTTTTGTTTCGTTTTTCTTATACTCTAAGCATATACTCTGAAATACAAATCAGTATGTATGCACATGCAAGAAGAATGGACAAAACCAAAACTATAAATCTTACTAAATATTTAAATTTGATATTCTTTTATATATTTTTAACATACTATTAAGCTATAGTTGTCTTAAAGTAATAAAGTTTTTGTTTTCATCGGGAATCCTGACTTAATCTTGGTTAATTAGAGGAAGTGGTTGACAAGTGGCATGTGTACATGTAAATAAGCAGAACGACACACTGAAAAGTGGAGTTGGAAAAACATTTTTAACAGTTATCTACCTGAGTCATCAAATCTGATAGTAGCAATTTTCTTAATTCTATTTCTTCTCCCCTAACCTGTTTTTCTTCTAAGGGTCTGTCAGTGGGCAGGGTAGGGGGAACTGTTAGCATTTTCTCCAGTGGTGTATCTGTTACTGATTTCAGAAGGAGGACTCTCTTCTTTTTTTTCCTCTCTCTCAAATTGTTTTAACTTCATGGATTAAGAATGTAGGAGATGGAAACGTTTTTCCTGCAACCTTGTGTGTTTGCTCTTTCTACTTCTCTATCTTTGCTTAGCAATTAAAACACCTCTCTTAGGGCTCCATCAGACAGAACTTTTAGACTCAGTAACACTAAACATCTCCCGATCCCTTTTTTCCTTGTTGAGATAAAAGAGCTAGGCACTTAAGTCATATTACCAAATTCTCAGTTTGCCAGATACGTACTAATATAGTCCAGATGAGGAACATGAGGCTGAAGGCAAGCTAAACTTGCTTGAAGCCACATTGCTAGAAAGTGGCAAAACCTTGTAAACAAGATTTAAGATTTGATATACTTTCTTATTTTCTAAAATTTTCAGTGTGCATGTAGTTCTCAGATGCCTTACTCAAAGAAAAGGGAGTGTCATCTACTTAATCTGACCTTGCAATTATGAAATTTCTTACAAGTTTGTCTTTTTTTTTTGACTGACCATATCTTATGAAATGGCCTTGCGATGATGTTGTTGAAATGACTTTTTTGCTACAGTGTGCCTTGCCCCGATAATTCCTTCTTCCTACTATGCTTCATTGTAGTTATTTCGCTTTCTCCCACTGATACTGGGGGAAGGAGAGGAAACTCCCTGATGTGCCTCTAGGCTATTGTCAAGAATTAGGTTTTGAGACACCTATTGAACTTATCATCATTATATACTGATCTGTTATCAAGAGGTTGCTTTGCATTTATTTGGGGGATAGGATATTTTTAAATTTTTTTTCTTGTCCTATAAGGATTCTTTGGGGTTTTTTCTTTTGCTTTTTTTTTTTTTCCATGCAGAATCTAAACAGTGGGAATGTTTGACATCTGAATGCAGAGTGCTCCTAATTGAGTCTTTAGCTACTATGGAGCCAGACAGCAGACCTGAACTGCAGGAGAAAGCAGCGTTACTGAAGAAAACACTTGAAAATCTGGAATAAATTAGAAAGGGAAGAAAGAAACAAGTGCCATGTTCATTGGGGGTTGAAATGGTGGTGTTCTTTGAAAAACCAAGTGGGGAAGAGTAAAGATTAATCTGTAGCATGCATCATTCCTTGGCTGAAATAAAAGAAAAGCCTTAAATTTTGTTCCTTATTAGCTTTATTTTATGTTTTAAAGTATCTGGGCTGAGTGAGCTTAATGGAACCTTGGATGTTTGAGGGGTGGTTGTAAAGGAAACTGGCAGAAATAGTTGTTAAAAGAGTTCAAGCTGTTATTAAAGGAATTAATAGACAAAGTTGCAGAGCAAGCTGGATAAAAATCTTAGAACTGCATTCAAATTAGTTATTTCAGGAAGGGGCCTGTAAATAACTTGTTTTAACCTTCCTCTTAAACCTGAAGAAATAGGAAGCTGTGTCATCTCAGAGGCTTTCTGAGGCCTGTGCCAAAGTCAGAACCCAGGTGTTTAATGTTCTGCCCTGGATACTTTGCTTTACAGCCATCTGCCAAATCAGTGCTAACCCTGGCCCACCCAAGAAACTTCCAAGATGAGGTACGTTTAGGGCGGCACACAACAGCCCTTGTGCCAGAACTAAAGTGACCCTTATTGTTGGGTTTCCGAAAGTCAGAAGCTGAACATTGTCTTGTCGTGTGTTTAGATGGTTGATTTGGAGAAAATGATTGTTTAGCATCTTTACAGATGGAGAGGACAGATTCAGTCTCATTAGGATAATTCCAATCGTCTTCCTTTTACAGGTGGGTAAAGTAGATTAGGACAAGATCACACATTCTATTGGTGTCTGTGGCTGCATATTTTGCAAAACCAGAAACAAAATCACAGACTGCCTCAAAACTGTAATGACAACATAAAATTTCTGTTTGCTTTTATGCTACCAGTATGACTTTATAGGGGAGAAGGAAAGCCTTTTAATTAGCCACCTGGGAATTACTCTTTTAAAAAATGCCTTTTCTCAAAATAATATGATGCCACTCCAAGTAAATCATTGCCACTAGGGGTTTTCCTCCTTCCTTCTGTTGCCCATGCCCCTGCCTGAAAGTGTAGGGTAAGAGGAAAAACAAGTAAAGCCTTAGTGTTTATGGTAAACTGAGAACTCTGTAGCTTACCTTGGATTCCAGAGCAGAAGATTGGTTTACATTCAATACTGATCCTTATTGACATTAACACCAGGAATCTCCATGTTTATTATTTTTCGTGGAAACTCCATGTTTATTGTTTTTGAGGGTCTCTATTGACTGATGTATTTCAAACTTTTTTGACTGCAAGTCATAATAAAAATAACTTTTTACATCACGACCCAGAACGTGTGTGTTTGTGTGTGTATATAAGTGCATGCCTAAATATAAAATATTTAAAACGTTTCATGAAATAATACATAACTGTGTGATACCCTTTAATATCTGCCCCTGGGCTCCTGATATAATGCTCTTCAGACTGTCTCAATTCATTTCCTGACTCACAACTTGGGTCACTACTCACAGTTTAAAAAACACTGCCATAGATAGCACCTAGACTTGGCTGAATATGTTGTATTTGGGGATTGTTTCTGATTGAAAAGGGAGTTTACAAATACAAATTTAAGTGTTAATTACAAAAACATCCTCTTTGCTGATACTGACTTGTGAGTTTTAGTAGCATCATGAATTTTAAGGAATCTATCATGGATTTTCATTTGAGAATGGCTTTTGCTTGGGGAAAAATCAACTTCGAATGTTTTTTAGAAAGTTTATGGCATCTTTTAGGACTTACTGTTTTCATATCAGTATTTCCCCTCCACCAAGTACTCTCTGACTTTCAGTTACAGTACTCGAGATATTATTCGTTGGCAAGAATGCAATGCAGGTTGGGTATTTTCAGAAAGTAGGATTATAAAGACAAGAATTATGCTCTTAGTCTATATCAAATGTTAATACCTTGTCAAATGTTATGCTTTTTAAGCTTTTTGTTTTTTAATATTGGGAATTTCCCTTGGTGCTAACAGTGATGCTGAGGCACTCAAACCTTTGTGTTTAGTGCTATTGAATTCCTGTACATTAGCCTTCGAAGCACATTTCTAATTTGTATACTTAATGCCTTCATCTTGACCAGCCTAATCATTCACACAGCTAGTAATGCTCAATAATTGTCTCACAGTGCCCCTTATGTTTGGTGTGCATGTGTGCATATATTTATTTAAAAGGGTTAATAACAGAGCTTGTAATTGTGGAATGTTCACTGGCCAACAAATGGCAGAAGGACTCATACATGTTTATATCATCAGCCTTTGTTTTCCAGAGCTCCCCCAAACAGATTTTGATTCTTTCTCCCTAGAAATAGTCAGTGTTACCTGTCATACAAGAAACTGATTGGTAGTAGGGTCTATTACTGAATTCCTTATTCCTGGAATTTGTGCACAGGATGTATTGTCTCAAATGTACTGATATGTGAAAAGGAGATACCCAAAGTGTGGCAAGTTGGAAATTAGAATCGTGAAAATAGTATATAATTGTCTTTTTGGTGATAAAGAGCAGCTGTTTCTTAATGTTTGTGTTGAATTTATAATTCCATGTATCTCCCTGTCTCCCTGTAATACAGTCTATGTGCACAGCAAAAGTGCCTCTGCATCCCCATTGCTTCCCTCTTCCATCTTTCACTGTGCACTTACTAATAAGACAAAAGAAAAAAGATGTGCCCTTATTGGTCTGTACTCTTGTAGCAACTGCACTGTGCGCACACTGTCTGCCCTACATGGGGTATTTCTACCTGCTGCTGCCACAATAGATTCATGCTGCTTTTTAGACCAGGGAGTTATTTTGACATTGGCCTCATTGTAATGTACAAACTATTGTTAAATGGATGTGTACGTAACAGAATTTTGTATTTTACATGCGACTTTCACAAAATCCTCTGCAATGTGTCCCAGCTAGCTAAGTGTCTGATAGTCTGATTTTAAAGGAAAATCCCATCCATGCCCAAGAAGATATTAAATGGCAAATAAAACTGCATGATCTGTTCTTTTGAAGTAGTGCGTTAATTTTTATTAATTCTCCAGGAAAATAGTTCAACTGCCTAGGCGTTGACTAGTTATACTTAAAAAAAAAAAAAAAAAAAACCCTACTGCCTGCCATATTCTGAGCTAACTCTGGTAAGTAGAAATTGCTGGCTTAAGTGTTTAGGAGTTCCAAGGCAAAGCAGAAACAAAAGGAAGACTCCCTGAACAACTGCTGTCAGATGCTTGGAGAAGAGGTATCATGGAAACATTTTATTTTCTCATAAAAGTAATCCCTTAGGAACATACAGAAACGACAGACAGTTCTCCTTTTGACCAAGATTAAGATACGTGGCTATGAATGTAAAATGTCAGAGGTACAATCACATCGTATACTGTAAAACTGCCAAGCAAATATTTAGACTATGGAAGATGGCCATGAAAGTGAGTTACCTTGCTTATTATCTGGAGCAGCCAGCAAGCCCATGCCGTTCCCTCCTGGTATGTTTTTTCCTTTCAGGCAGGTTCTAAATTAGCTTACTAGAGTAGCTCTTGTTGTTGTTGATACAGAGTCTCACTCTGTCACCCGGGCTGGAGTGCCATGGTGCGATCTTAGCTGACCGCAACCTCTGCCTCTCAGGTTCAGGGGATTCTCCTGCCTCAGCCTCCCGAGTAGCTGGGATTACAGGCACCTGCCAATACACCCAGCTAATTTTTGCATTTTAGTAGACACGGGGTTTCACCTCTTTGGCCAGGCTAGTTTCAAACTCCTGGCCACAGGTGATCTATGTGCCTCAACCTCCCAGAGTGCTGGGATTATGGGAGGGAGCCAGGGAGCTAGAGTAACATTTTTTTAAAGTGAAACATTATAATGTTACAAAAGTTGGAAACAGCCTTTCAAATGATGCTTTCGGAAAGTTTTAAGTGTTTGTTTACCTTTAAAAATGATACATTTCTTTTACATTCAGGTAGTAGTGAAAAGCCTTTATGAAAAGATAAAGGACAGTGAGAAAACAGCTAATAGGAGCATCTGTATTTGTTTGGGTATTGTTGAAAAGAGTACTTTAAAACCAGTGTTGGGGGCCGGGCGCGGTGGCTCAAGCCTGTAATCCCAGCACTTTGGGAGGCCAAGACAGGCGGATCACGAGGTCAGGAGATCGAGACCATCCTGGCTAACATGGTGAAACCCCGTCTCTACTAAAAAATACAAAAAACTAGCCGGGCGAGGTGGCGGGCGCCTGTAGTCCCAGCTACTCGGGAGGCTGAGGCAGGAGAATGGCTTGAATCCGGGAGGCGGAGCTTGCAGTGAGCTGAGATCCGGCCACTGCACTCCAGCCCGGGCGACAGAGCGAGACTCCGTCTCAAAAAGAAAAAAAAAAAAACAGTGTTGGGTATTAGTGGTTAGATGTATAATTCTGTTATGCTACTTTTGATTCCAGAACAGTCTTCAAATACAGGATCTTTTCTGAACATCAGTCTTTTTAGTATTTGTGTTATTTAGCACTGTAAAGACGCCCCGCTGTTTCTTGGCCTTCAGGGTTTCCAGTATGATTTCTGAGGCTGTTCAAATTGTTGCTCTCTGGATGTGGTGTGTAGTTTTTTTTCTGTCTGCTTTCATGATTTTTCCTATTTTTGGATTAAAGCACTTTGACTATGATGTACCTAGCTGTGCTTTTCTTCATATTTATCCTCAAGTTTTGCTTTGATTTTTGAATTTCTAAATGTATGCATTTTACTGAATTTGAGACTTTTTTTTTTTTTGCCATTTACCCATGTGTTTTTTTCCCTGTGCCATCTTCTCTCTTTCTAGAACTCGATCTTTTGATGTTGTTCTAAGGTCTTAGTCATGTTTTAAAAATTCTCTTTAAGTTTACTGACTCTACCATGTGCATTCTGATATTAAAGCCCATCTAGTGAGTTTTATTTCAGATATTTTAATTTTCATTCTAAAGTTTCCATTTTTTAAAATTTTCAATTTCTAATCTTTCATTAACATTTTTAAAAACTTCATGAAGCATAATTATAATTGCTTTTAAGTTCTTATTTGATACACATCTGAATCATTTTGGCTTTGGTCTTTTTTTATTGCTTCCCCCAGGTCCCCAACATCATTTCCTGGTTCTTCGTATATCCGGTATTTTGGGACTGTATCCCAACATTCCTGGACATTGTGCATGTTATGTCATGGAGACTCTGGATTGTTCCTTCAAAGAGCTGCTGTTCAATTTGAGCAGACAATGAACATGGTTAGACTCAAACTGCCAACTGTCTCCCCTTTGGCTCAGATCTCAGTTCAGCTTATTTTTGGCTGAGCTGTTTGCAGTCTGCCGTGAACATAAGTGGTTCAGAGGTTAATCACAGACTTGGGCAGAGTTACACATAGAAACTTGGGTTCTTCTCTGCTGTTTTATATCCAGGATTTTCCCCTTACTTTGTAGTGGGCTCTGCCTCCCTCAGGCTGGAGAGGGTGATTTTCAGTGGGAGCTTCCACTGTTCTGTGCCACGCTCTGACTGTGCTTTACCCTAAGGACAAAGCCACAAAGCCCCAAAACTCACCCCCTGCCGGCCCCTTCCATGTTTCAGCTCTCCGCCGAAATCTACCCGACTCTTGACTCTAGAGCCTTAAGAAAATTGTTTGTTTTTGTTTTGTTTTGTTTTGTTTTGTTTTGTTTTGAATGCAGTGTTTATAGTTTCTATATGCAAGGCAGTCTTCTGGGAAGTTACTGCACCATACTGGACATAGAATTTGAGAATATTTGTTGTTTTTAAAAAGCTATACAAAGCTAAACATACCCTTACCATTCGATTGTGCTCATTGGTATTTATGCAGGTGAATTGAAAACTTGCGTCCATGCAAAATCTGCACATGGATATTTATAGCAGCTTTATCCATAATTGCCAAGAATTGGAAGCGACCAAGATGTCCTTCAGTAGGTGAATGGTAAAATATAAAATAAACTGATACATCCAGAAAATGGAATATTATTCAGTGCTAAAAAGAGCTATCAAGCCATTAAAAACATGGAGAAAACATAAGTTTATATTATTCAGTGAAAGGAGTCAGTCTGAAAAGGTTACATCCTGTATGATTCCAACTATATGACATTCTGGAAAAGGCAAAGCTGTGGAGACGGTAAAAAGATCAGTGATTGCCAGGAGTTGAGAGAAGGGAAGGGTGAATAAATAGAGCAGAGAGGATTGCCAAGGCAGTGAAAATACTCTGTCTAATACTACAGTTGTGAATATATGTCATTGTACATTTGCCCAAACCTATAGAATGTACACCACCAGGAGTGAACCCGAAAGCAAACTATGAACTTCAGGTGATAACTGTATGTCAATGTAAGTTCATCAGTTGCAACCAGTGTACCCCTATGGTACAAGATGTTAATAGTGGGCAAGATTGTGCATGTGTGAGGGTAGAGGATGTATGTGAACTCTGTATCTTCCTCTCAATCTTGCTTTGAACCTGAAACTTAAAAGTAATGCCTGTTTAAATTATGTTTTAGATAAATCTAAAAAAACAACATTTTTTTTTTTGAGGTGGAGTCTCACGCCCAGGCTGGAGTGCAGTGGTACGATCTCAGCTCACTGCAACCTATGCCTCCTGGATTCAAGCAATTCTCCTGCCTCAGCCTCCCGAGTAGCTGGGATTACAGGTGCCCATCAGCACACCTGGCTAATTCTTTGTATTTTAGTAGGGATGGGGTTTCACCACGTTGGCCAGGCGGATCTCAACTCCTGACCTCAGGTGATCCACCCACCTCAGCCTCCCTAAGTGTTGGGNTGTATCTTCCTCTCAATCTTGCTTTGAACCTGAAACTTAAAAGTAATGCCTGTTTAAATTATGTTTTAGATAAATCTAAAAAAACAACATTTTTTTTTTTTGAGGTGGAGTCTCACGCCCAGGCTGGAGTGCAGTGGTACGATCTCAGCTCACTGCAACCTATGCCTCCTGGATTCAAGCAATTCTCCTGCCTCAGCCTCCCGAGTAGCTGGGATTACAGGTGCCCATCAGCACACCTGGCTAATTCTTTGTATTTTTAGTAGGGATGGGGTTTCACCACGTTGGCCAGGCGGATCTCAACTCCTGACCTCAGGTGATCCACCCACCTCAGCCTCCCTAAGTGTTGGGATTACAAGCATGAACCCCCCCCCCCCCCCCCCCCCCCCCCCCGCTTTTTTTTGAGACAGGGTCGCACTCTGTTGCCCAGGTTGAAGTAAAGTGGCATGATAATGGCTCACTGCAGTCTCAGACTCCTGGGCTCAGTTGATTCTCCTGCTTCAGCCTCCCAAGTAGCTGGGACTACAGGTGCACGCCACTGTGCCCAGCTAATTCTTGTATTTTTTGTAGAGATGGGGTTTCACCATGTTCGTTGCCCAGGCTGGTCTCGAACTGCTGAGCTCAAGTGATCCACCTGCCTTGGCCTCCCAAAGTGTTGGATTACAGGCATGAGCCACTGCACCTGGACTACACATGAGTTTTAAGTGAAAAGGAGAATATGGGTAGGTAATTTTGCCTCTGGTCAAAAAGAGAGTTCAGGTTTTTAAAAGTTACTCAAATATGGAGTGTGGAATATAGTATATTTATTTGCACTTGTAACTTCTGCTTGCTCTCATTTGGATTTCTATGTATTGGATTCTAGCTTATTCTTTTCTATGCTGATATGATCTTTCTAATTTGACATTGAATTATTCTGGCCATTTCAAGAATTTTAGAAATAGGGTTTTGAAATGAAGGTTTACATTGTTGAGAACTATTCTCCAGAAATCAAAAATGTAAGGGAAGAAGAAAAGTATGAAAAACACCTTTAGAATATTTCTTTCAAAAAGGGAGGTTTATTTCCATATACTCCCTTTCCTCACACATGCACAACCTCACCCACTATCAACATCTTGTACCACAGTGGTGCATTTGTTGCAATTGATGAATTTACATTGACATACAGTTATCACCTGTCTTGGGGCAGGGATTAACAGTCCGTAGGCCATAAAACAAGCCACAACTCCCAAGTTGATCTACAGATTCAATGCAATTCCTATCAAAATGTGAAAGTATTGAAACTGTAGAAAATATACTCTAATCACAATGAATTGAAAATAGAAATTAATAAGTGAATGGAACTGGGAAATTTATAAACATGGCAATTAAGTACATACTTCTAAATAACCAGGGGAACAAAGAAGAAATCACCAAGGAAATTAGAAAATACTTTGAGATGAATGAAAATGACACAAAATTCCAAAACTTACGAAGTGCAGCTAAAGCAGTGCTTAGAGGAGAATTTATAACTGAAAAAAAGGCCATATTATTAGAGTATGAATAATAATAATAAAAGACCAGGTGCAGTGGCTCATGCCTGTAATCCCAGAAGTTTAGGAGGCCGAGGTGGGAGGATTGTTGGAAGCCAGCAGTTCAAGACCAGCCTGTGCAATGTAGCCAGACCATGTCTCTGAAAAATTTTAAAAATTAGCCAGGCATGATAGCATGCACTTGTAGTCCCAGCTACCTGGGAGGCAGAGGTAGGAGGATTGCTTGAGCCCAGGATTTTGAGGCTGCAGTGAGGCATGATTACACCACTGCACTCCAGTCTTGGTGACAGAGTGAGACCCTGACTCAAAAAACAAAACAAGAAAACCTATCCCAAACCGTTCTCTTGAAGCACTATAAAAGAAAAGGCAAATTAAACCTGAAGGGAGGAAACAGATCAGAGCAGAAATTACGAAATTGAGAATAGGAAAGAAAGAAAAAAGAAGAAACTGCAAGTTGGTTCTTTGAAAAGATCAACAAAATTGTTGATCAGCAAGTCTGTAGGTAGACCAAAAACCAAACAAAACCCACTGAATTACTAAAACAGGAATGAAAGAGATATTGCTACTTGCTAATCTTAAAAAACCAAAATATAAAGGAATACTATGAGCAACTGTATGGCAACAAATTAGGTAACTTAGATGAAATCAACACATTCCTAGGAAGCTACAAATCAAAAAATTAAATCTGACTCAGAAGAAATAGAAAATACGGATAGACCTGCAGCAAGTAAAGAAGTTGAGCTAGTACTCAAAAAGCTACCTGCAACAAGAAGTCCAGGCCCAGATGGTGAATTCTACCAAACATTTTAAAAGAATGCCAGTTCTTTTTGAATTTTTTATTTTTTTATTTTAAATTATGGGTACATAATAGTTATGCCTGTATCAAAAGAATATCAATTATTTACACACTTCCGAAAAATAGAAGAGGGGGTACTTCCTAACTTGTTCTATGAGACCAGTATTACCCTAGTACCAAAATTGGACAGAGACATAGATGAAAAACTAAAGCTACAGAGAAATTTCTCTTATAGACACAAAACTTGCAAACAAAATACTAGAAGCTGAGTGAAGCAATATAGAAAAAGGATTATACATCATGACCATGAGGGATTTATCTCAGGAATACAAGGTTGGTTTAACATGAAAATCAAATTGTGTAATGCCTCACACCAATAAAGGAGAAAAGCCATATTATAATCTCAATAGATGCAGAAAAAGCATTTGATAAAATACAATGCACCTTCATTTTACACACACACACACACACACCCCACTCAACAATTTGGAATAAAAGGGAACTTCATCAGCTAATAAGGGGGATCTACAAAAAACATTTAGCTTACACCATAAGTCTACATGATAGTACATAATAGGGTTACAAGATACCTAATGAAAGACTGAATGTTTTCCCTCTAAGCTCAGGAATGAGATAAGGATGTTTACTCTTGGTCCTTCCTTTAAACATTATGCTGGAAGTTCCATCTAGGGAAATTAGTCAAGTGAACAGAAGGCATCGAGATTGGAAAGAAAATAAGTAAAATAACAATATTTTCAGATAATATTATGTTGTATATAGAAAATCCTAAGGAATTCACTAAAAACCTATTGGAACTCTAAATGAGTTTAGCAAGGTTGAGGATCAATTGATAATCGATTTTATAAGTTAATTAAAATATCACTTATTTTATGTTGTACTAACGGACAATCTAAATGAAATTCAGAAAACGGTTTCATTTGCAATAGTAAATTATTTGTTCAAAATGCATTTTTAGGAATGAATGTAATGAAACATGCAAAAATTACACTTTGGGAAATTACAAAATATTGCTGAAAGAAATTAAGGAAGAGCTAAGTAAATGGAAAGACATCCATGCTTATGATCAGAATAGTTAATACTGTTAAGATGACAATAGTGACCAAGTTGATTTACAGATTCAGTAGGCAAACTAATTCTAAAATTTATGTGGAGTGCAAAGGACCCAGAATACTTAAAATATTTTGAAAAAGAACAAAAGTAGGCTGAGCGCAGTGGCTCATGCCTGTAATCCCAGCACCTTGGGAGGCCGAGGCAGGCGGATCACAAGGTCAGGAGATCAAGACCATCCTGGCTAACACGGTGAAACCCCGTCTCTACTACAAATACAAAAAATTAGCTGGGCATGGTGGCATGCACCTGTAGTTCCAGCTACTTGGGAGGCTGAGGCAGGAGAATCTCTGGAACCCGGGAGCTGGAGGTGGCAGTGAGCCAAGACTGCGCCATTGCACTCCAGCCTGGGCTACAGATCAAGACTCCATCACACACACACACACACACACACACACACACCAAAAAAACAAAAGTGGATTACTTCTCTTTCCTGACTTCAAAACTTAACTAAAAAACTGTGGTAATCAAGACTCTGTGGTACTGGCATAAGACTGGAGATACAGTTCAAAGGAATAGAATTGACAGTCCAGAAATAAACCTTTACATTTATGGCAAATTGACTTTCAACATGGTGTCAAATTCACTCAATGAGGAAAGAATAGTCTTTTCAACAAATGGTGCCAGTACAACTGGATATCTACATGCAAATGAATGAAGTTGGACTTCTTCCTCACATTGCACGCAAAATGAACTCAAAATGGATCAGACTTAAAATGTAAGAGCTAAAACTGTAAAATCTTCAAAGTAAATCTAGAAGTAAATCTTCATAACCTTGGATTAGGTAAAGACTTCTTAGACATGATACCAGAAGCTCAAGTGACAAAAGAAAAAATATATAAATTGAACTCCATTGAAATTAACATCTTTTTGTGTTTTCACAGGACACTATCAAGAAAGTAAAAAGACAGCCTATAGATTGGGATAAAATATTTGCAAATTCTATACCTGATAAGGAACTTGTATCAGAAAAAAACTCTTACAACTCAAAAAGACAAACTAATTTCTAAAATGGATGAAGGATCTGTATAGACATTTATCCAAAGAAGATATACGAAAGATATATACATAAAAATTGCTAAAAATCAATAACCCTTAGGGGATTGCAAATGCAAACCACAATGAGATACCACTACAAACTGTCTAGGATGGCTATTAAAAAAAAAGACCCAGAAGTATTGATAAGGAAGTGGAGAAATTGGAACCCTCAAGCATTGCTGGTGGGAATGTACAATGATACAGCTGCTTTGGGTAACACTTTTGCAGTTTCTCAAATGTTTAAACAAAGTGTAACATACTCAAGAGAAATGAAAACATACGTCCCATAAAAAATTATAGATACATATTCATAGGAACATCATTTATAAAAACCAAAAACTGGGAACAACCCAAATGCTCAACTGATGACTGGATAAAAATTAAATGTGGTGTATCTATACAATGAGATGTTTGGCATGTATCATTATTTCTTTCCTTTACTTGCCAAATATCTCGTCGTATATGGATACCCATACAATGAGATATTATTTGGCAAGTAAAGGAATGAAATAATGATTCATGCTATGACTTGGATGAATCTTGAAAATATATAAGGGAAAGAAGTCAGCTTTAAAGACCACACATTGTGTGACTCCATTTATGTGAAATGTCCAGAATAGGCAAATCTATAGAAACAAGAGTAGATTAGTAGTTTCCTAGGGTTAGGGGTTGGGGGAAAATAGAGAATTTCTGCTAATGAGTGTGAGTTTCTTTTAAGGGTGATGTTCTCAAATTGATTGTGTGCTGATAGTTGTATAACTCTGTGAATCCACTTAAAATTTTTGGATTGTACATTTTAAATGGGTAAATCATATGGTATATGAATTATATCTCAAAACTTTTAAAATTTGGAACATGGGGCATTTTGAATATAATTTATAGATATAAAAACATCTGTTGGTTATTTTCTATACACACTACTTGTTAAAATATGTTAGTAAATCATATTTCCTTGAAAAAAACCAACATGGGTCATCACATATTGAAATGACGAATCAAAGAGTGACAAAATCAAGCGGTCACACAGATGTGGAGCAACAGGAATTCTCATATCGCTAATGGGATAGCAAAATAGGAACAGCATCTTTGAGAAACAGTTTGACATCTCATACGAAGTTAAGCATACACTTGTACTATGACCCATACATTTTACACAAGTGTATTTACCTAAGACAAGAGGAAATCTATGTTTGCACAACGACTTATAAGTAAATACTCATTATAGGTCAAAGCCGAAAACCATCCAAATGTCTATCGATTAGTGAGTACATCAACAGTTGTAAATCTACACAGTGGAATACTACTCAGCAATAAAAGAAATGACTACATAAACATAAGACATTTTGCTAAGTAAAATGACCGCATACTATACATAGTTCTATTTATGTGAAATTCTAGATAAGGAAAAACTATAGTGACAGAAGTTAGGTTTGTAGTTGGGGGCATGGGGTCAGGGGAGATAATTGACTGTAAATGGGCATGAGGGAACTTCTTGGTTCAAGAATATTCTACATCTTGATTTGGTCATAAACCAAATGATGTCTCTATCTTATTTAAAACAGTTCTCCATTGTCCCAGAATTAATTTCAACTTAATATGGCATTAAACCCATTTATGATGTCATTACCTCCTACTCTTGAAGTCTTATAAGTTTATGTTTTCATCTGACTCTTTTGACAATCAAAACAACTTTCAAATGCAAAAATGTGCTAAGCTAGAAGTTCCATGTTGGCCATGTTCTGGAGTCAGCTACCACTTGAAAGACTTTTCTGGGAAAATTCGGGAATAGGGAGGGGGACTCCTCATATGGGAGTTATCCTTTTTCATTGGTGATTACAATAGTTTGCAATCATTGGCTGAAGATTACAACATACAGGCTAAAATGTTCTATGTGCAAGACAAGCAGTAAAATTGTATGATTCAGAAACAAATCAGTGTTCTTTTCAATGTCAATAAGTTATGTATTAATCAGTACATCAACAGTTGGAGGAACTCACAATAAGATTCCTTACTCAGGGAACAGGATGTAGGCCATGAATTATAAGACTTTCCCCAGACAGATAATTTGAGAGTCTGCCAGATGTGACCTGCAGATTATCACCTCCACGACCCCTCTATATGTTTATGCTCACATAATTCCATCATGAAATATATAAAATTGGAGATGTTCTTTTAGGTATTATTTTTACATGTAAACTCCTAATATTAGACAATAATTTATTTATTTATTTTTTTGAGCAGAGTCTCGCTCTGTCACCCAGGCTGGAGTGCAGTGGCACAATCTTGGCTCACTGCAGCCTCCACCTCACGGATTCAAGTGATTCTCTTGCCTCAGCCTCCTGAGTAGCTGGGATTACAGATGTGCACCACCACGACCAGCTAATTTTTGTATTTTAGTAGAGAGGGGGTTTCACTATGTTGGCCAGGCTGGTCTCAAACTCCTGACCTCAAGTGATCCACTGGCCTCAGCCTCCCAAAGTGATGGGATTACAGGCGTGAGTCACCGCATCCAGCTAGACCATAAATTCTTTAGTGAAATAACTTTCTCTTAGATAATTCTCCTAGAGAATATTTATTTACAGAATGAATCCTCTCCTTTCATTAGTTTTACCAGTCCTTTTAATTCTGAGGATTAACTCATCAGCTCTGACCATAGCTGAACCAACTCTTAAAGGAAAAAAAACTGACCACAAAATGAAAATAAAAAAAAAAATTTTAAGTGAAAAAAACAAAAGTTTCTAATCCAAAATCTTTGCCAAACTTACACTATTCAGTCTCTCACAAATACTTCCATTAAGTAGTCTGAGTTTCTGACTCAGACATCCATGATATATAGGAAAATGCCTATTGTTTAAGTCACTAAATTTTGGTTTAGCTTGTTATGCATCAGTAGGAAACCTTGAGGTTTACTTGAGGGTGTATATTTTCATAACATATTGGAAAATCATTTAGTACTATCTACTAAAGTTGACTTCAGCATGTCCTATCACCTATCATCTCCACTCCTAAGTATATACCCAAGAGAAATGTGTACGCCTGTGAACCAAAAGGCATATGCATGCAGGTTTATAATGACATTGTTGAAATAGGCAAAAAGTGAAGACAGTTCAAATGTCTAACAATAGTACAACAGATAAAGTGTGTTGCTTATAAAATAGACAGTAAAACAGCAATAAATATGGACAAGCTGCAACGACAAATGTCAACATGGATGAATCTTGCAGGCATACTGTGGAAGGAAGGACACCAAACACACCATAATGCGTATCATATGCTTCCTTTTTTTTTTTAAAGCAAGGTCTCAGTCTGCTGCCCAGGCTGCACTGCAGTAGTGTAATCATAGCTCACTGCAACCTCAACCTCCCAGGCTCAAGCAATCCTCCCACCTCAGCATCCTGAATAGCTGGAACTTCAGTCATGTACTAATGAATTTTTTAAATTTTTAGTAGAGACAGGATCTCACTGTGTTGCCCGGGCTGGTCTCAAACTCCTTAGACTCAGGCAATCCTCCTGCCTCGGCCTCCCAAAGTCCTTGATGATAGGCCTGAGCTACTACCCCTGCCCTGATTACATTTTTTAAAAGCTGCAATAACAGGCAAACTAACATAGGAAGTAGAATAATTCAGGAGTGCAGTCACCTTTGTGGAGAAAGGGCATACTGACGGGCATGGGCACAAAATCAGCTGGTAATATTCCGTGATCACTGGAGAAGAATGTGCAGTGTGTGGGTGTGTGCAGTGACATGTTGAAGAAGAGTGTGTGGTGGCATGGTGGAGAAGACTGCGGTGCGTGGGTGTGTGCGGTGGCGTGGGGTATTCTCTAGAAGCTGCTAGGTCTGTAGGTTTGTATTGTAGTTTTAGCCTTACATCTTCTGTCCAGTTCTACCAGTTATTGAAAGTGCAGCATTAAAATCTCCAACTGTGGTAGCTTAATTGTCTATTTTTCCCTCCAAATCTGTCAGGTTTTGTTTCCAATATTTTGGAGCTCTGCTTTAGGTGTATATACATTTATAATTATGTCTTCTTGATGGATCAATACTTTTTTTTTTTGAGACTGAGTCTTGCTCTGTCGCCCAAGCTAGAGTGCAGTACTGCAATCTTGGTTCACTGCAACCTCTGCCTCCTGGGTTCAAGTGATTCTCCTGCCTCAGCCTCCCAAGTAACTGGGATTACAGGCGTACGCCACCGTGCCTGGCTAATTTTTTTTTTTTTTTTTTGTATATTTAAATGTAGACATGGGGTTTCACCATGTTGGGCAGGCAGGGACACTTTTATCATTATAAAAATATGGACCATACTTTCCTGTCTCTTCACATGTCTTACAATCTTTTGTTGAAAATCAGATATTTAAAATAATATGCGATTATATAATTACATACTATTTTAAAGGGAAATAAAACATATTAAATATTTAAATATTAAATGAAAACCAGATTTCCCTCCCATTCCAGGGTTTGTTGTTGTTGCTATTTTTTTTTAAGTGACTTCCTAAACTAATTCTGCGAAGTCTTCAATTCTTTTTTATATGTGACTTTGGAAGTCTCTGCTCAGTTAGCTGGGTGGTCAGCTGATGACTGGACAGAGATGTCCTTAAGTGCCTTGCACCTAGAAGTCCTCCATTCTGGTAGCTAGTCCTGTTCTTCCATAATCAAAGCTCCATTATCCAAGACCATTGTATTTGCATGACTTGACCTGAAGGTTTGGGAGTGACCGACAGGGGAATCGAGAATAGTTGAAAGCAGTCAGCAACCTAATCTTCAATCTGAGTCCTTACTGTTTTTATAGACCTTAGCTTTCCCTTCCTCTTGTTAGTGTCTTTGGATTCCCTATTCCTGCAAGGTTTCTGGGCTGCTGCTTCTAATTCCCTCTCTGCTTTCTCTCCCAGTGCCCCAAGCTTCTCCTCAAGAAGTCAGGAATGAATGCTAAAATCCTATAAGATCATTATTAAATAGAATAATTTAGTTATCTTTATCAACACATTTCCCCATTTGAACTAGCCCAGGGCCTGCTTTCATAAGAAAACAGATCCCTTGAGGTGTTTTCCTAAATAAAAGAGCCACGTAACCCAGAGGGGAGATCCTCGTGCCACTCTTCTGAAAGGTGAAGTGGCTGAAGTATATGTTTTGTTATTCCATTTTAAGTTATTTGGTTTTGTGAGAAATGCTCAAAAGACTCATTTATATCTATAATCTTTTAGGGAAACACCTGCTTAGTGATTGCTCACTTGAAGGTTTCATTTTAATATAACATTTTTTTGTTTCATCAGAAAAGAATTATTTTTATTTATTGATAAAAATAATGCATGTTTAGAGAGGCAGACTCTAGATTTTGCGTTGGTATCCATCCAGTTTATTGGCTAGGGCACTCCTGTTATTAAAATTTTATTGTTCCTTTTTTGTAAGTTCTGCACTGTTTTCATTTGAGTCATTCTAATATAGCTCACATTTTTAATGCAACTGATAATGGAATCTTTTTCCAGTTACCATATCTTCCAACTGGCTGCAAGAAAATGATTGGTTTTTATTTATTTCTTTTATTAGGCTATTTTACTAAACTCTTCACTTCTGGGAAACATTTTAGTTGATTCTCTTGTTCTTTTTTAGATACAAAATCATATAGTTTGCTAGTGATAATTTTACATGCTTTTCTTCAATATTTGTGACTATTATTCCTATTTAACATCTGATTGTCAATTTTTTTTTACCATTATAAGTGTTTGTTTCATTATCTGTTTTCTGCACATTATCATTGTATGTGTATATGTTTGTATGTACAACCACACAACTACTATATATTAAAAAACAATATTAAAAACATTCTACTGAAAGTGACCATCTTTGGTTTAAAAACAAAACAACAAAAAAAACACCAAAAAAACCCTGACATTTTCGAATCTTTTTATTTTACATTGTATTGTGAGAATTATCTTTTGTCTTTACATACTCTTGGAAACCATGCTTTTAATGATCAAATAATATCCCAATATTTGGTTATAATTTTAAAATACATCATTCTCCTTTGTTGGACATTTATGTTGCTTCCCATTTTCACTCTTTGATTATGGGAAATAGACACAACAATTAGTAGTAGCGCTTATTGACACAACCCTTCCCCTGTTCCCGATACCATTTTAAGTACTTGTCTCTCTATTAGTTATTTTAGTCCTCTAATTATTATACTCATTCATAGATGAGTAAACTAAGGCACAGAGCTTTTAAGAAAATGCTAAGTAACCAAGCAGTGGGGCATGGAGTGAAGAGTCCACGTTCTTAGCCAAGAGCTGAATAAATAACTGCTCGTGGTCATACAGGGCCAGACACTGCTCTGAGAACTTTATACATAATAACTCTTTTATTTCCATTAAACACAACCAACCCTGCTTGAGACCAAGAGTTTAAGACCACCCCAGGCAACACAGCAAGACCTCATCTCTAAAACGTTTTTAACAAATTATCAGGGCACGGGGGGCGGAGCAAGATGGCTGAATAGGAACAGCTCCAGTCTCCAGCTCCCAGTGCCAGCGACACAGAAGGTGGGTGATTTCTGTGTTTTCAACTGAGGTACCGGGTTTATCTCGCTAGGGAGTGCCGGACAATCGGTGCTGGTCAGCTGCTGCAGCCAGACCAGCGAGAGCTGAAGCAGGGCGAGGCATCACCTCACCTGGGAAGTGCAAGGGGGAACGGAATCCCTTTTCCTAGCCAGGGGAACTAAGACACACAACACCTGGAAAATCGGGTAACTCCCGCCCCAATACTGCGCTTTACCAAAGGTCTTAGCAAAAGGCACACCAGGAGATTATATCCCACACCTGACCCGGAGGGCCCCACGCCCGCGGAGCCTCCCTCATTGCTAGCACAGCAGTCTGTGATCTAATGGCAAGGCAGCAGTGAGGCTGGGGGAGGGGCGCCCGCCATTGCTGAGGC